>NC_090436.1:439065549-439366264 GCF_031143425.1 Pleurodeles waltl | reverse complement strand
CATGTCTTTCCCTAGGTTAGACCAGGCTCTGTTCTCTTGAACTCAGCCTTCAAGACCCTCCAGATTCCACTTCCATGAATGCCATTTATGGGAATACCAAAGAAAGACATTTTTGGGCAAAAGAAATATCACTGACTTGTACTTGACAAAGATTCTTGAAGTACAAAAAGTTAAGAGAGTAAAAGGGCGAGTGTAAGTGTATTGTATAACACAATACATGTATGCAGCTGCTTGTGTGTGTGCCATGCTATTCTGCGTGTGGTAGAATAAATAGTTACATGTTGCAATAGAATGTAAGCTGAAGCCAGTTTGGCCTTCAGAAGTTAGTGCTGTTCATATGAGTTACGTTTTTTTATTGTCATCAGAAGATGGAACAGCTATTTTGGTCTTAGTCAAATTACGGTACCATCACTGGAGCACAGTTAAACATTACTGAAAAGTCCCAACTTAACAACTTGTTTTCAATACCCTCTACACAGCAGAACCTGCTAGAGCTCCATAGCACCGATTGTTACTTGAGGGACTTTTGCTCCAAGAGCCAATAAGGAGCAGTAGCCTGCACCAGGGATGGCCAGACTGGGGTTGCGGGACACCAGCAGGAACGATACCAAGAAGGACACAAGCTCCTGCTGGAACCAGCTGCCCTTGACAGGTGGCACAATTATGTAGTATTGTTTGTTTCTTCTAGACTGTGTGCTTGATGTAGATACCCTTTTGGTGGCTCAGCAGACAGGGTTCCAACCTGCTTGACAGGCAGTTCCAGGCCAAGTGTATTGTACGGTGCTGCCTCACCCCTGTTCAGTAGCGGATGCCACTGTCTGTGAGAGCTTATTTGATCACCAGAAAAAGAGCTGTAGATTGTAGTACTACAAGATGTGGTGTGTATCAGCTCACAATTTGATCTCCGTCTCTAAGTGTTTGATTGATAATTAATTGTGAGTCCTTCTTAAAATAAGTTTCAGTACTTGTAACTGATATAGACATTGATAACACACAGCCCTGGTCAAATACAGTAGTACAGAGATTAGCATGGTGTAATCCTGTGAACAGTACAGTAGGAAGGGAGTGTACATTGTGAACTCTGACAATTATAGGAAGGGATTTTACATCCATCTGGTTGTCAAAGACAGTGCAAAATGTCTTTACATTGCAAGCTTTCTGACAAATACAATAGGAAGGGGGTTTGTACATAGGTTTCACAATACATGCTTGGTGTCTCAAGATGAAGGCTTTGTGTTTGTTGTTGCATACATTGGCTCTATCTAAAATGCTTGGCGGGTCTCTTAAGACCACTTGGTCATGTTTATGTTCATTTTAAAGCTAATAGGATTACTGTATTGATGTTTAAAAGTGATGACAAAATTATATAGGGGCATTCCTGATATTTTGATTTAGTTAGTGTGCAAATTGTCACCTGGTGCCACACACATAATAAGATCAGTTTAGTTGTACCTGGTTACTTGTCACATGGTATCTCTTTGAGGTTCTCTGCGATTCTGCAAGGCTCATTGAGGAGAGATGTCAATATGTAATTTCACTTGAAATGTTTTAAGTATTTTTCATTTTGGTGTGTAGTATTTAGTTGTGTGATCATTAGTTATTTTATATTTCTAAAGTTGTACAATGACTAATTTTCAGTTTATAAGTCACGTCAACACCCTGAATGAAACTTGGACTTCTTTGTCCCATAACCCTCAGATTGAAGTGCTAAAATTTATATTGAGTTTGAGGGACCTTGATACAGGTGTCTCCAGAAAAACAAGAGAGGCTCCAGTTGCTGCCATCTGGGTTTTGTCACTATTGACTGCCCTGGGACATCCCGTACCAGACTTATGAAATACAATAGGAATGTATTTACATTGTGACCTCTCTGACAAATGCAGGGGGGTGAGGGTTAGTTCTGTTTTTTGGAGTGTCCCTGGAAAATGGTTGATAGATTTGGGAGGCTATTTAATGTTTATGTCAATGTGTACTTTGAGTCTTCTTAGCCCCTTCGCTGCCAGGCCTTTTCCCCTTCAGGTGCCGAGCCTTTTTTTGGCTGTTTGCGGCAGTTCGTGCTTAGGCCCTCATAACCTTTTGTCCACATAAGCTACCCACGCCAAATTTGTGTCTTTTTTTCCCAACATCCTAGGGATTCTAGAGGTACCCAGACTTTGTGGGTTCCCCTGAAGGAGACCAAGAAATTAGCCAAAATACAGCGTGTTTTTTTTTTTTTTTTTTTTTTTTAATGGGGAAAAAAGCGATGCAGAAGAAGGCTTGTGTGTGTCCCCCCCCCCCCCCCCCCCCCCTTGAAAATGGCATCAACAAAGGGTTTGTGGTGCTAAAATCACCATCTTCCCAGCTTTCAGGAACAGGCAGATTTGAATCAGTAAACCACATTTTTCAACATCATTTTGACATTTTACTGGGACATACCCCATTTATTTTTTGTGCTTTCAGCCTCCTTCCAGTTAGTGACAGATATGGGTGTGAACCCAATGCTGGATCCCAGAAAGCTAAACATTTCTGAAACGCAGACAAAATTCTAATCCTACAAGGGTTTTCTACAGAAAATAACAGCTGAAATAAAACAATATTGAAATTGAGGTGAAAAACACAGCCATTTTTCTCCACGTTTTACTCTATAACTTTTTACTGCTTTATCAGATTTTTTAAAGCAATATACCGTTACGTCTGCTGAACTCTTCTGGTTGCAGGGATATATAGGGCTTTTAGATTCATCAAGAACCCTAGCTATCCAGAGCCAATAAATGAGCTGCACTTTGGAATGGGTTTTCATTCTATACTGGGTATACAGCAATTCATTTGCTTAAATATAAAGCGTGAAAAATAGTTATCAAGAAAACCTTTGTATTTCCAAAATGGGCACAAGATAAGGAGTTGAGAAGCAGTGGTTATTTGCACATCTCTGAATTCTGGGGTGCCCATACTAGCATGTGAATTACAGGGCATTTCTCAAATAGACGTCTTTTTTTACACTCTGTTTTATATTTGGAAGGACAAAATTTAGAGAAAGACAAGGGGCAATAACACTTGTTTTGCTATTCTGTGTTCCCCCAAGTCTCCCGAAAAAAATGTGCCTCACTTGCGTGGGTAGGCCTAGCGCCCATGACAGGAAATGCCCCAAAACACAATGTGGACACATCACATTTTATCAAAGAAAACAGAGCTGTTTTTTGCAAAGTGCCTAGCTGTGGATTCTGGCCTCTAGCTCAGCGGGCACATAGGGAAGGAAGCCTACCAAACCTGCAAATTTTTCAAAACTAGGCACCTAGGGGAATCCAAGATAGGGTGACCTGTGGGGCTCTCACCAGGTTCTGTTACCCAGAATCCTATGCAAACCTCAAAATTTGGCCAAAAAAGTTCTAAAATCTGAGAGGAGTGACAAATTTCCTTCCACCCAGCGCTCCCCCAAGTCTCCTGAACAAAAATGGTACCTCACTTTTGTGGGTAGGCCTAGTGCTCGCGACAGGAAATGCCCCAAAACACTATCTGGACACATCAAAATTATCAAATACAAAACTAACTGTTTTTGTGGGTGGGGGGGGGGTGCACCTGTGTTTTTGGTCCTGAACTCAGCAGCCATCTCGGGAAACCTACCAAATCTAGACATTTCTGAAAACTAGACACTCAAGGGAGTCCAGGGAGGTGTGACTTGCATGGATCCCCCAGTGTTTTCTTACCCAGAATCCTCAGCAAACCGCAAATTTAGCTAAAAAGAATCACATTTTGCCCACATTTGTGTGTGGGATCACCGCACTGGGACAACGTTCCCCGCAGTCTTCCGGTAAAAATGGTACCTCACTAGTGTAGGTGGGCCAAGTGCCTGTGACACAGAAGAGCCAAAAACATGTTGAAATTGAGGGGGAACCAAAGCGGGTCCAAAAGGGCAGTTTGAAAAAAAACATTTTTAGATTGACAAGTGCAGCAGAATTTGTATCTGTATAGATGAGACAATGCTGGGTGGTAGGAATTTTGTGCATTCCTGCAAATTCCGGAAGGTTCCATCACAAAAATGTGGGAAAAATGTGTGATTTCCAGCAAAGTTGGAGGTTTGAAGGGCATTCTCGGTAAGAAAATGGTGCCGGTGCATGTGAAGCACACCACCCTGGAATCAACCAGATGTTTAGTTTTCAGATGTGTTTAGGTCTTGTGGATTTTTCTACATAGCAGCGTGCCAAAGTTCAAGAAGTGCAGCCCTCACCATTCCAAGTGGGACGATTTTGAGAGTTAGCCAAGCTCTCGTGGCCCAAATGTAAAACCTAAACCCAAAATAATCAAATGTCCTCATGCTTGCCGTGGGATAAGATGTTTTAGTGTGCGGGGGAGAGCTGAAATACTTTTACCCCCTTCAGTTGGGGTGGGGGCATAACCAGGCCCATACTGGTTGGTAGCCACCACCCCACTTTTTTGTTTTTTTTTTTTAAGACTTTCCGCCCCCCCCGGGGGTGTGGATCAGGGGTAATTGCCCAATCTGCCCACTGGTGGGCAGAACAACTTTGGCCCCATTTAATTTTCCCTGGTCTCTGGTGGGCTTTCTGCCCCCTTTGGGGGCAGATGGGCCTTCGAAAAATAGGCCGATCTGCCCCCAAAGGGGGCAGATATGGCCATCAGTAATGTGCCCCCATGGGGAGCGAAGCTTGCCCAAAGGGCTGCCCCCCCAAACAAAACACACACTTACACACACACTAATCACTGGTGTCTAGTGGTTTCTGCCTGACCTAAAAAAATAGGCCAATCTGCCCCCAAGGGAGGCTGAAGTGCCCTAAATACAATTATCCCCCCAGGGGAGCGACCCTTGCGTAAGGGGTCCCTCCCCATACATAAAAACACAAAGTAAAAAAATATATATTTATATCCCTGGTGTCTAGAGGTTTCTGTCCCCCCTGGGGGCAGATCGGCCTAATTATATTTTACCCCTCCCCCCGCCCTGGGGAGCGGCCTTTGCCAAAGGCAAAAATATATATATATATATCCCTGGTGTCTAGTGGTTCCTGCCCCCATGGGATTGCATCACGATCGGGCAGCAGAAATGCTGAGAGAGACATGAAAGGAGTGGAAAGGCCTTTCCTCTCCTTTCATGCCTTTCTCGGCCCCTCCAGTGATTGGAAGAGAAATGCAAAAGCATTTCTCTTCCTATCCGCGCTGGAAGGAGGGACAGGCTTCTGATGAGGTCAGTGCACGCGATTGCACGCTGATGTCATCAGACACCACGGGGGCAGAGAGGGTGGGGGTCGGGGTGGAAGGGGAAGCGATTCCGCTTCCAACCCTGACCTGGAGGGGTGGGGGGGCTAGCGCTTACCCTGAGGGCCGGTACACGGATGTAATGGTTCCGTCCGTGGCACCTGAGAGGCGCAGCCAAGGACGTAACCATTACATCTGTGGCGGACAAGGGGTTAAAAAAGCTTGATGGGTCTCGCTAAGCAGAGACCACCTTGTCATGTTTACTTATTTTCACGTTAAAGCCAATAGGCTTGCTTTATTGTTTGATAATTGTGACAAAGGAAGTAGTCCTCTCATTAGACAGTTACTTCCTAATGCATTCAGTCGGTTAAGCTATTCATGACTAATTAAGAAAACAAATTGACATATTATGAGAACTGCAGTACAGTGGTATGTGTGGTTATTGAATGACATACAGAGGACATCAGCAAACACGTTTTGAAAGAAAGGAACCTCCTGAGCATTGTTTCCTTGAGAGAACACAAACATTACATTTTATGCTTGTACAGACACCACAGTTAAGACTTAAATTTCCATGATTTTCTTGAAATGGAAAAACACAGAAGCACAGAGAGCGATCGAGAGGAAAAGGCTCACTCACAAAAAATAAACATGCACTATTATTCTGTAAGTATGAGTATCTGTCAGCGCAACCTTATAGTGGCCTAGTCATAACTGAAACGCATTTAAATTAGACATTATTTTCTTAACATCTAAAAACGTGTTTACACATGCAGAGGACATGCCTGTTCCACCACGTAGAAACCTTGTGTGGTATATGACTAGTCACATTTGTTGGAACGTATTGCATGCAGCATAAAACTCGACATTCTCTTGCAGAGTTAAAGTTTATTCCAACTCCCCCTATCCTTGCATGTAAAGTAAATGTATGCAACAGTTCTCACGGTAGTTGCTTAGAGGTCCCCACAGCAGTGTTACTCCTACTCTTGTATGTGTTGCGCCTAGAGCCTGCTCGAACACAGGTCACTGAATTAAAGCAGTTCTTCTGTTTAGTAGCTCACATGCGGATCTGCCCAGCGGTGTCAGTGGCCTGATTTGCCAAGGACTTTCTGTAAAGAAGAGATTCCACTTAGGGAATATGGCTTCTTTTCCTTGGGATTTGCATTTTTGGACGGGTTGGTGGCTGTTTTGTTCTAGTACTAATGTTTTCTAGAGATTTCATTGTCTTTGACAACAGTGGCTAGGTTAGGTTTCTAAATTATGCACCCCTCTAAACAGTTGATAGAATTACTATTTTAAGACCTGTCAGTTTATTCACTTTTTCACCCTCATATATCCACAGATAAATCGAGAGGTAAGGCAATAATTTCTATAAATTATGTTTTTCATTCTGGTTGGCTAACGCTTTATGTCTCTATGCTAGCGTGAGCCATGTACAACAAAGACACGCATCTTGCAAATGCTTATGCAAAATTTCTGCAAGTCATTTATGATTAGTGTTTTTATGACTTGCAGACACTATAGTTGGCATGGCTAGACTGAATGCTGCACAAGTGAAATTTGCCTTTTTACCATGTAATTTGTGCATTGTTCCAGTGCCCGTTATTTGGTCTTAATTACACTAAGTCAGCACCAACCACCATATTTTTGGCATCATCCTACTACCTGGCACCACAACCGAGGGGATGCAAACTACTTTGTCCCTTATTTGAGTATTTTGATCACTAACCGGTCACACTGCTCTGTATTCTAGGGCACACTCTAACATTTTATTCTAAAGACTCTAACCCACTACATTGCACTGCAGTCTGGCCAGAACCCACAGCCGTCTCTATCATAGGGACACTAACACATGACTTTGTACTTTAGAGGCAATGAGTCATAACATTTCATCCTGCACTGCATCCTAGGGGCACTGCAATCTAGGCATCCAGTCCCACCACACTGCACGCCAAGGACACCGACCACCCACAGTGGACTTCAGGCTTTGTGTATTATTAACCTGCACTACCATAGAGACACTAACCAAACACACAGCATTCCAGGGCACTATCTCATCATATTACACCCTGCACTAGGGACACTGCACACAACATTGCAACATATTCTAAAGACACTAACTTCCTGCACTGCATCCTTAGGACACCAAGTCATCGCTATGCACTGGATCCTGGGGAATCCAATCTGGATGAGTATTGCAAGTATCAAACCACCAGGAAGCAATGATGCGCAATTGCAACAGACACTAACTTTAAATGCTGCCATCTTCTTTAAGCAGAAATGCATGAGATAGTTGCAGATGAAAGTCAACAGAAAAATGCAGCTCGACCCTTACCTGTGTAATGATGGTGCACAAACCTAGTATGGTGATCTCCACCCTTACACGTGCTAGCGTGCCTGGTCCTTAGTAAGTAAACTTACAAGGAGACATGCATAACTGATGAACCTTTTGATTCGGATGGAGTATCCTAGCCATGTAGTGACCAGTGTTATCAATAATCACTATAACCACTAAGAAAATCATTAATCATTAGTCAATTATATCAACATTTCATGAATAACCACAACTCAATATACGTTTTAACAATTTTTATTTCCCTATTAGTTACAATACTAATCCATATGGTTAATTCAAACTTTATTCAATCAGCTCAGGATTAATTCATTAATGACCACCAATAACATAACATAATCTAATCAGAACTTGAGAAAACATATGCTCTAATGCTTCAGTCTAAGCCCTCAAAGATTAATAAAATAACATTAATAGCAGAGTTTGTCAATCATTTGTCACTGTCGGCATCACCCAAAAACCCTACCTAACCCAGATTAGCATTAGCATGTGGGACTACATGCAAAAAGAATTTGGAACATGAATTTGGGAAAACAGCTAAGAGAAAAACTATTTAGACAGCGCAGTTGGTACCTAGAAGGAAAGGCACAAAAGTTCACAGTCACATTGTCATAGCTACCTATCCACGGAATGGTTCAGCAACAAAGTAGGTCTTCGTCTTCAGGCCATCAATCGATCAGCAACGCATCAGGCTCTCAAGAGCATGAGCCCAATGACAAATTCTTGAATCTCTTCTCCCCCAATATCGCATCAAATTCTGAATAAAATCTCTCCTACGACATCTGCCCCTAGCATCTCTCCAACAGTTCTGAAGTTTTCCCCCTTTTTCATGGCATTATATCAAAGTTGCACAGTCCATCCCCTAATTCCTAATTGGTCAGTTAATCACCATATGTGACACTACCCAATACATTAAATTCTTCAAATCTATGAATTCTAATATTTTGTCGCTCTCAGGTTGTCTATTGGTTCACGGTACGATGTCCTCATCATCCGGCTCATCAGGTATCGAAAATGTTGCATCTTCTTCTCCAGTCGGTGTCTCTAGTGTTCGAGTCCTGGGAAAGTACATCTAGCCTGCTCCACACACTGTATGTTGCAACATTTGTTAACTCATCTCCTGTCTGTCGGTACATTGCAGAAAATTCTAGTTAGGCAGACTCTATTAACATTGAGTGGTTCAGGGTCAGTTCAACACATTAGCTTCTCTACAGTGTATGGTTATTCTGCTGCTGCATGAGGCCTGGCAAAACTAGGCCACAACTTCGGCTAAGTTAGCTCTACAATATAATGCAAGACATACATTATACATCTTAATATGACACATTACTATATTGTTATTGCACATTTTCGATATTGCACGCATTTTCAATCATTTTAGTACAACTTAGTGTACATTGGTAGCCACTCTTCGTGGGCGCATTTTCAAACGTGCACATTAATTCTGCTATGTTTAATTTTTCTATCATTTTCTTTGTTAATCAAAATGCATAAATATTCATTAATAATTTCTAATTAACATATCTGCTTCTACACACCTGTTCATGTAAAACGTATGTAGGGTGCCTTTCGTGCCTTTTCTAAAGAGAACTGGTTTTGTGTTGCAGCTCATTGTAGACTAACCAAAAATAGGGCAAAATAAGCTTATGTCGATAAGTTAGCCACTAGTGGTAAGCGTTATATAATTCGAACAAAATCAAAACATCTCGGCTAATGCCAGCCCAAAAAAATGCACCCAGCCTTTACAAACTGTGTGTGTGAGAGAGAAGGGGGGCAGAGGTTGGTTTAACAACTATGCTCGCATCAGTAATAAAAGAAAAAAATGTTCAGTTCTCTCTTATGATACATATTTGGTGATATTCCCTAACATAACAGTCCTTATTTCCTTTCTCAAACTACTACAGACGTGTGGACAAAGTATTCTGCTGTGTCTGTATCTTTACGTTAGCTGGTTCATGAACTTTCCTTTCAGACATTCGTACTGCACAGCGCACACTACCTCTCACACACATTGATGTGCTGGGGTAAGAACAAATCCAACCTCAAACCACTATTTATTTTACTAATATGTAGTTCAGATTGTATTGTATTCGTAAAATAGAATATGGAAACACCAAAAATCCCGCATTCTACTCCTTTGACGCATTCATGATTGAGCACTTGTGTTCCAAATCTAGACCTATTCGCGTTTTGAATTCTTGTTCTTTTTGTTCTTCCTGCTCGATGAGCGGCAATGTTTAGAATATGACGATCCACATAGACTCCCTTCAGTATGACTCCATCGCTGACCTCATTACAGACAGCCCAGCAGCACCGGATGTATCGCAGACGTAAACAAAGTGCGCCTTGGGTAGAGTGACCTTGTCGAAGGTGTCACCTGGGAGTGCCCGTATATGAAAAACACGTGTATGTCCAAGTATGCGGACTGCATCAATATATGAATCAAAGGTTAGGACCCGTGAAAAACTTACTGTCGTCTTAAGGCAGTTTACTTCTTAGACTTAGACTTTATGGAAGTCCAGTATTGATTATTTTTATTTATTATTAAAATCACAGTGGGGACTTTGCTTGGAGTGGATTGGTAAGTGAAGATATCAACGTTTACGGCTGTTTCGAACACTCGTTTTTGCAACAGGTGAGATTCAGAGCCACATCGCCTAAACGAACATTTTGTTTGTAGTGAGCGAAGGTTGTGCTGAGCTAGAACCTTAAGCAAATAAGTGTTGCATTGTCTGTAGAAAATAAACTTCTTGAATGCTACTGTCTTAGCCGTGCCACTTATATTATTCTGTAGTGGTTTAATGGCAAAGCCTGTCAACAAGACTACACTCCTTTAGAATAAGGTGAAGATGAAGGGTGTTGCCCGGATATGTCTGGCCATTCGCCTCCTCTTACAACGAAGCAGCTAGCAGTCCTCATGTATGTGGTAACCGAGACCATACTTGTGCACAATGGGGACAATCACTTAGATAACCACAACCCCCAAGTGTCTAGGGAAGTGGTTCCCAACCTTTTGATTTCTGTGGACCCCCACTTTAACATTAATGGAACCCAGGGACCCCCACTGAATCATCATGGGAATCCAAGGACCCCCGCCGGAGTCATTACTGGAAGCTGGGGACCTAATTTGTCAATATTTGTTAATATTTTTTAATTTTCTAGGCTCTCGCGGACCCCCTGAGAAGGCTTCACGGACCCCCAGGGGTCCCCGGACCACAGGTTGGGAACCACTGGTCTAGGGAAGGGCCTGGTAGGACTTGTGTTCAACAATTTCTGGCGCTCTACATGTTCCATGCATTATGTGGCTGTGCCATTGCAACTAGTCTCACACCAGGTTGCTTTACAGTAATTTGCTGATCCCCTAGAGAGGAACACCCTCTTTTTTTCATGGTTTGACGCCTCCTGTTGATACCAGTTCTTCAACATATACATTGAATGGAGTTTGGCTCTGCCCAGCTTAGTATTTTTCTGTCACCTCATGCTGTTGGCTGTTTGGTGTATCATTCCATCTTCTGTGGAGTTCTTGCATTGGAAGACATGGGGATACTATTTTGCATCTCAAAAATACACTGAATCATCACACACTAAATTCTTTACCTCATATCTCCATAAAATACAGAAAGCAATCATTTTGTTTTCTTTTGGCTTTGAAAATGCTTGTTCTCTTGTGCTATTTGTAATTAATGAAACGATACATGGTAACAAAGGCCAGCGGTTTCCTCCTGCCTAATAGTCTAAATTCTATCGCCAGTGGCAGTGGCTGTGGGCAGGCGGCACAACTTTTGCAGCTTAATTATTGGTTTCTGCAGCATTCACACAAAACTAGGTTACCTTGCATCAATTACTATTCCGTGTTTGTATGAATGATAAAACCAACCAGTACATAAATTATTTCCTTCTCATTACTGGATTTTAGGGACACCCGTCCTAGATCTGTGCCACATGAATGTGACTTCACATCGTTGCACATCTGTAAATCTTCTTAGATATGAGGACTTAATACATACACAAATTATATGGTCATAGTTAATAAACGTTTGCAACTAATTGGACTACCATTAATGGTTTCCCTACAGTGTATTGGTGATCCATTCAGAAGTAGGGTTTAGATCTATTTCTTTACAGTGCACAGTACTGAGACTAAATATCTCCATTTCATCTCTGCATAAAGTGCACACATACTAAGTTTTCCCTTCACTATCCAACCTCCCCCCAAATCCCGCTCGATCGGGCCTGTCACAACTAGAGCACCTTAGCTGCAAACCGTAGGAGATCGCACAAATTCCCTTTTGAGGTGAATGGGTTAACTTTGTAGTTTTCAGTGTCAAGTGGAGGAAGGAAACAGGGTAGAGTTTCTTCTCCATGATCTCTCCTCAGCACCTACTAGGTCAAAATGGCTTGTCTCATGCACTTTTATACTTTTAGTAGTCACCAGCTGCAGCCTCACCCCTACATAAATATAAGCACACATCCAAAGGAACAGCCCAAGTGCCACAGCTGTCTTCTGGTCTCCAATCACCTCAGAGACACTTTCATTTGTCCACACTGTTCTACCCAACATCAGTGTGAGTTCTAGGAGTTGTAGACTCATGAGTTCTGACCTTTCAGACCCCCTGTGTGATATGGTAATGAATACAAAATTATTATCCTAATTCATATTTTTCTAGTATTACCATTCTGGCATGAGCACTCCTAATAGAGACTTTTGCTCTATAAAAAGAGAGCAAAATTACAATGAATAATATCAATTTCACTACAAAATGAGGATCTCAATGGGGCTGTTCGTCATTAAATTCAGTTCGAAGTGCAGCTGCATTAGCTTTAATTTAGAGCTGGTTAGGACACTCCTAGATAATTTTGTGGACATAGTGTAGCTGTTAATGACAGTCTTGCTTCTGCTTCTGAATTATAACTTGTCATTTCTGCAGTGTGAGTACTTCATATGTCTATTTATGACTGTGAAAGCCAGCATGTGGAAGGGTTTATTTTCCCTCGCAAGTCCTGAACGTGGGGTGTTTCCATTGCGGAATTAAATTAAATACACCAAGGGGTTTTTGTGTGCCCATCTTATGCCCTTAGGGTATGTCCTTCAGTTCCCTTTAATTTATAGCAATACTTCAAGAAGTATGCACTCATAGCCACTTGTTGGTCCATTCTTTTTTGTGTTTGGGAGGAGTTCTTGGGATGCTTAAATAGTTGTCTGTAGACATTTCACTGTAGAATGTTGCATAGATGCTGGCATCAGACAAACTAAGATGTAGCTCCTAAATCATCAATGCAGGCAATATGATGTGGATAGTGAAATCCATGGTGTGAACTAGAAAAATGAGTTAAATAAAAAAAATAATAAAGCCCTGAAGTCCTGCGTTGAGGATGAAACGCGTTGGCTGATGTTGTTATGATATGCTTTTAAGAAGAATAAAGAGAAGAAAATAATGAAATTATATTGAATCATTGGACTTGTCTGGACATACCTAAGTGGTGCACAATCAAAATATATATATTATATAGTTCTTTTTTAAGGATGGCATCTTGGCGGCAGGTGCTGTGCTGTGTGCACACATTACCATAGAAATTGTATCTGACTTTTTTCTTGTTTAATATATAACAGGTGATAGGGGTTAGGTGCATCCTTTTGTAACCCGCTGCCAATCATTTTTATTAATGTCAAAGCTTCAAGCTTTGTTCCAATTCTGCTCTTCGTGTCATCACCTGTAAGAATATGTTCCGTGATGAGATCACTGGGCATCTCTGGGCCAGGTTTCTTGTACAGAATATGAAAGTGGATTAAGTGTCTTTTCTCGCCTGTTCCATAACATATCCATAACTCTGACAATCCTTGACTTATGAACATTGCAACAAATCTAAGTAGCACAATAATATCTGTGTCATATGACAGCACAGTGACTCAATTGGAACCATTTTGAACAGCCCATGCAACATGTGGCACAACACGAAGGTCACCTTCCTCCAATTTGCTGTCAAGTTCTTGAACAATATCTTTTGACTATATCTCTGCAGGCACCAACTCCTCATTGACAATCATTCCACTTGCAATAATTGGAAATTCAGTGTTCACTGAAGCATCAGCAATGTTTTGGCAAGTTAATATCTCCAAGTTCATCTTGTTTGATATTGATGACCAGAATTTGTCAAGTTGCACAGGTATAGGTGTTGAATTTTTGAGGCAGGCAAGGTCATTTGTTCCAACTGTAGACATTCCTATGATTCTCTCACATTCTTTGACAAATAGTTCAAGATAACTGTCAGAGGCAATGTGCAGTTCTTACAAGGTGTACACTGACTGTGATATTGGTAGAACAGTTGGAATGGCCTCTCCCAAGTTTTGCATGGATTAAATCTTGACCATTTGCAAATGTGACACATAGTCCACAACAACAGAAGTTTTCAATGAGGACACCTTTTCGTATTGAATTTCTACAGGTGAAAGTTTTGTTTCAAGTTCTTGTGCTAGTTTGTGCTTCACTGGTTTGGTTGCAACATCTCCATCACATAATGCGTTTGTTGGAAGAAGGTCATTAGATGGAATGCCCTTGATAAATTCACACCTTTCTTTTGCTACATCCACCTCTCTATGCACTTGCAGAAGTTGTTCTTTTGTAACCAGTTTGGTATTGGCTAGTTAGATAAAACTCTTACTATGACAATTAAAGTGTGGAAGTTTAGCCTTAGTGATTATGTCAAACAGCTTTTTCTTTTTCAATACAAATCTCTCCTGCTTCAGTTCTGCGTATTGTGTTGATCCATGCTCAAGGACATCTAGTAGATGTATCTTTATAATTATCCATATATTGTTTGGTCACAAAGTTGTGTAGTCGCACAGGCTCAGTCATTTGAAAGGGGTTTCCTTGCTGCTACAAGAAATGAAGAATGCTGTCAACATCATGTTTATTGAAACATTCCCATCAATTTCCTACAAGTTCATGGTAAGGAACAGTTTCACGATGGTCCATTCATTTTGAATGTGCCATCTCTCTGAAAACATTGCAAATAGAAAGGACTTCATGGTAAACTAGCTGCCATTGAGCAACATATTCACTTTTACTCGTCTGACCAACAATTCGCTTGGAGCTTTTCTGTGATTTCTGAATCGTCTGATCCAGTTTTGTATCTGGTACCACAGCATTGTCCCTTCCCTCTGTATTTCACCACAAAATGTCTTTGGCTGATTTTTTTTAAATTTTTTTTTTAGGGGTATGGTTTTTCCACCTCTAACTTCTTCATGCTTTCCAAAT
This sequence comes from Pleurodeles waltl, assembly GCF_031143425.1. NCBI lineage: Eukaryota > Metazoa > Chordata > Amphibia > Caudata > Salamandridae > Pleurodeles > Pleurodeles waltl. Next base: position 439,351,471 of record NC_090436.1, on the reverse strand, counting down.
ACCAGGACCCTTGTCTCAGGTAGTCCATGCAATCACATTTGCAAAACGTGGTAATCAGTGACTGCTGTACTTGCAAATTTCAGATTTTTCTTCGCATTCTTCGACAAACTCTACAAACATTGATTTTCAGGTTTTCTGATATTGAACTGAGTGTATTGAGCATTGCCTCGCTTTGCATTATGTCTTTTGAATGAAGTGCAGCCTGTGCCTTGTTCACTTCTGAGATAAAATATGCAAAACCTAATTTGTCATGGTTGCTCTAGAAAACATTAAATCGCACATTGTTTCTATAGCCTCAGATAGGATGGACATACCTTGTAACAAATAAACATAATGAGTTCTGCCCAATACTGACTGGACAGTTTTGCTTCCAAAGATTTCAGCCTCAGTAAGTGCATCGTCTATGCCACATACACTGAGATAACTTTCTGCACACCGCAACACAACTTTTGTCGTAGAAAACATCCATCATTGGATAAAGATCATCAAATTCTACTTGATTGCTCACAAAAATGTCAGCTACAATACGGAAAACACCTTCATTGCAGAAAATTGGCAGGATAGGCTGGTCTTCAAACTGAGCATGCACATTTTTGAATTTTTTTTAGAGCTTTGTATACTGTTGCGTAATTTGTGACTGGATATGGTATTACTGATAAAAACCCGCCCTTCTTCAGTGGGATGGTATTCTGGGAGATAAGAGCATGAATTCCAGCACACAGAGGAACTGGCTTTTCTGCATCCTTCAGTCCACCCTGAATAAGCAATATGATAAATTCAGTTAAATCAGCTTTGCGGACTGCAGCATCTGGTAGAAGAAGATCCATGTCCTTAGCCACTTTGAAAATTTCTGGTAGAATGGGACTTGTTGATGACTTGCAGTGATTCTGCACACATTGGCAAGGCAGTTGGGTTATACGTTTGCAGCTTCTTTTGTTTATGTCTACAGCTGACACAGCTTGTTTTCCAGCAGCTACTTCGTTGGTACAGATTGAAAAAGCAGCATGGCAGTATCATGTGTGCTAGATGTTCCAGACAAAGAAGGGCTATATTCAAAATCAAAATGATCAAGATCAGCAATTATAAATCCTTTCCTGGTAAAGTGACTTGGAAGTGGTGTACTGTCAGATTCATAAGATTTTACAGCATGAGCTGGTAACAGGTTACTGCTTTGTTCCGTCATTATAACCTGTTGATACACCAGTCCTTGTCATTGAAATGATTACCTGTCTACTTTTGCACCTGTCATGGACTGCTTGGGCAGTCATTATGTGTAGCGGAGTTTTCTCTTTACCATGATGTAAGGCATAAAACATGACTTAGAAAAGACAGCACATTTGCATAGCATAAGCCTGCCGTTCATGGGATTGTCTTCTCTTCTTCGCCTATATCTTCAAAGCCATCATCAATGTTGTTGGTTTCTGTTCAGAACTCAAGAACCTTAGTTTGTGAGTGTTTTGCTTTGCTGATGTTAAACAGTGATGTAAACAATTTTAAGATAACATCAGACATTCTTGTTGACTCACATGATTTGCGAAGCTTTGGGGCATCACAAATTTTGTCATTAAGTCCTAAATCCAGATTTTGCAGGATGTTTCTTAAAATTATTCCTGCTGACTTCACTGCATCCTGTTATCTTATTTTGGCAGCAAGAACTTCAGGAGTCAAATCAGCTGAGAACACCATAAGTGACTTATTCTTTTTGTTAGACTGACAGAAACTAATTCCGTTACCGTACATTCTCGCAGGAAAAACCTTAATTTCATTATTATGGATCAGTACAGTTTCATCAATGTTGACCAATATTTCTCTGATCTCAGTGAGTATGAACCCGTAGCCATCACTCAAGAGTGTCCTTAAAACTTAATTTGCTTTTTGAAAGAGTGCAAACGTAACTGAAGGTTAGTGGTTTCATTGCTGCTGGGAGCTCATTGTACATTCATATCTTCGAATGTATGCATGCATGCAGTTCGGGGGGGGGGGCATACAAATGCACTGCAAATACAGTCACCTTGCTGTTTAGATCAGTTACTCGGCTAAAAATTTCATCTTGGATGAAACTAGCTGCACATAAAAACATGTTTGCTCTTTGAGACTCACATACTCTGTACTTTGTTCTTTCGTCAGTCCTTTTGGCCCTTGTTCTGGCTAAACCACAGATAACACATTGAAGATCCTCTGCTTTCTGATCAGTTGTTGAAGGTGGACGAGGGGTACCCAATGATCTTCTAAGTGGATGGGCATTGAGTTTGGCTGTTGTCGCTTTCTCTGAAGACTCTGATTCTGGTTGTGATTCACTGGTATCTGCTATTTTTTGACAAATTTTACCAGGCTTGTTTCCATTATATACAACTAGTAGCACTTGTTGTTACAAAGACAAAATATTTGATCCGCTTCACCCATCAGTTTCGATTTTTTGTGAATTTCATCTTGCCGTATTTCTGCAGCATTTCAAACTCTCTTCTGTCTAGCTACAGTTGATGTTAGCTTTTCTTTTGGATAAGTTTGGGATATGACACATTTTTCTTTGTTGAAGGAGTCCTCAGATTTTGTAGATGGCAACATTCTGTCAGGAGGTAAAGATCCTCTGCTACTACCTACTTCGCTCAGGTTTACAAATTTGAATCAACAGGAAACCTGAAACAAAAACAATATTAAGATAAATTACCAATATGATGGCTAAAACACATCACTATAGAGCCACCACTTTAGAAAATGACAGGATTGCTCTGAAGAGAAATTTTATGTCTCCATAAGACTACTTGACCCCCAAACTCTGATTTCACACCAAAATGAAGAATATAGGTCTCATGGTTCCTGAAATATTACATCATCACTGCAACACATTCGCCATTTTTTTTAAAAATGTCGAGAAACAAATCGTCCCACCTTAGCACTGTCTACTCATGCTAAATTACTTTTCTAATGATACAGAAACACAAATCAAAAATGAAAATCTCTGGATGGCAATTTTTTTACAGAGGTGTATTAAGGGGCCTGGACTACCCCATGCTATTCACGCAACTGGACGGTGTACAGAGTACATTAAAGGTGCACCACTCCAACACCTCAGACGCACCAACAATGACAAATCTGATTAATTGAGCAATGGCCATAAAACATAACTCAATCAAAGTCTAATATACTTTGAAGAAATCCATTTATGATATCAAAAATCCCCATAGTAAAACATATGCTTCACATTACTTGGTCAATTTATGCATTGAAATTTTATCATATCAGGTGAAAGTGATAGAGATCCTTTCAAATTAGGGTGCATCTCTTTTATAGTCTGTGCTTGAGCAAAACCAAAGCATGTAATGTGAAGCATATATCTCAACTGTGTGGCGCACAAACATTTTTTTATGTGATCAGTGGGTTTCTTGTAGACTCTGTGATTAGCTGCTATAATCATTGTTCAGTTACTCAGATTTGTCATTGTGGGCGCTTCCGAGAGTTTGGATTATCTTTTTAATGATGACACCAGTGGGTACCTGGTGCATCCACACTTAGGCTGGGGCCATTTTACCCTTCTCCCCTTTTTGTTACATTAGAAGTAACCCTGGTCATAATAGGCAGCCAGTGAAGGCTTCCTGAATATACTTTGACTGGATGCAGTGTTCAAAGATAAAATATCAAGTACTCTGTAGAGTGTTGGCCTTGCTGTACCCACTTAACTTGCAAGGGAGGAGGGCCCAGCATTAATAGGCTTTGGTGCGATCGAACCATACCCACGTAGTGCACCTTTAAACTCCTTAAAAGGGCTGAACATTTGGTTTCTACTCACTACACTGAACCTGTGAATATCCCCTTTTATAGTTTGGGTTAAACCAAGATATGAAAAGGAACCAGAAGTCTGTACGATCTTTTACTGTCAAGATTTAGCCAAATAAATGTCCATGCTTGTGATGGCCTTTGGGTATGGGAACCTTAAGTAATTTAATTGACATCTCCCATATGGCACTAACTTCAAGTCGTCATCAGGGTCGGATTGGGATCCCAATTAGGCCTGGGCACTCCCAAAAAGAGTGGCGCACATTCCCGGATCGCCCCTCTCCCTGATCATCATTTGCTTAGTCTCATTGGACTAATTTTTAGAGAAATGTTGTTAAATTAGGCATTTGAAAGCTTATAGAGCCGGTAAAGTTGGTGAAAACGAGAAGTAATTCCGTTTGGCCAGGCTTGCCAGGTGAAGTAATACAGCCACACCACAACCACATATCTGGCGACGGTTCCCACGTGGCCGTTTTTTTTTTTTTTTTTTTTTTTAACCAGCATGACCGGTATTTAATGTCCTAGGTGGTACGGAAGTGTCGAAAATCACATTAAAGCTAGTATTTTCAACTCTGGTCATTACAGACTTTCAAAGCAAACATAATCCAAAAGCACATTGCAATGTTTTCTTAAAGGCGAGTTAATCCTAGACAAAGGCAGAAAAGTCATTTGAAAAAAGAAAAAGGATGTTTTTATGTAAAGAGTCCTCCTTATTTATCATGGCTTGGACCTTTGCAGAATCTGGCCATTTATTTTTTGTTCATTTAGTTTTACATAGCGTGAACTCCGCCCAAAGGGATTGGAGCCATTTACATGAGCACTAGTTATACTGCGCACGATTCATTCAAATTCATTTTTAGTTAGGCCTTGGTAAATTAACTGATTTGCCCAGACTCACAGGATGCTGAGCTGATGCTGGGACTCAAAAGTACTTTACTGCCGCTCTGTTTTTCTCTCTGGGAAAGGTGACCTCACAGTGAGGCAATTACAATCGCTCACACCCCACTAAGGCCTAAAAGACACTGGGTGAGGTGACAACATCTGCCCCCAGCGAGGCCTCTGCATACTCCCTCCTCCCCTTCTCACCATAGCAAGAATGTGGTGGTCCAATGGGGAGGCATCAGGGGAAAAACTGTTGCTTGGCTAGGTCGGACACATGGGGGCTTTTTACCTGGCTCGGGAGGATGAAGGCATGGCTGAGATGAATACACATTATAGTGGCCTAGCTGGGGGCTGACAGACAGTCAGACTCTGTGTTTAACTGAGGCCCTAATAAAACTGGCCCACATGTGACCCTGAGGCATCGGCCCATTACCCAGTTCCTGACTACCAGCCTTCCCAATCCGACCCTGGTCACCATGGTGTTCATCACAGGTTTACAGGCATAGCTAGCTGAATAGTCCCTATTTTGATTTTTATCTATAGGTGTCTGCATTTACCATTTATTATAAGCTCCTCAGCATCTTAATAAAATATTCTCAGACACTGAAGTTGCCACCCCAATACTTATATAGAGAAAGATAATGTAAGTAATCAACTACATATATAACAGTAAGCGACAACACATTTGCCTACCGTTGGACTGGTGTATCTTTTTAGCATCCCCTGTGGAAAAATTAAACCATGAGCCATGAATCAAATATTTAAAAAGTCTGCTGCACTGAAAAAGGAAAAACAGAAACATTGCTTTCTGTATATAAAGCACATAACGAGATGTAATTTAAAAAAACAGTCTTATTAGTTTTTAGTGACAAATATATCACATTATTAGACATGCATGCTAGAGACCAGTGACAGTGCATTATAATAAATCCACATTTCAATCCCCTCTTTTCGTGGCTGTCTTGATGAAGGTTGATCACATTAATCCCTACATGCTGTTTGTTTATACACCAGGGCCAGGTAAAGGATCACCTCTATCCTGTTCTTCACCCGCCATATTTGACATTGCACACCATTCCTAGATGTCTCCAGGCAGTTTATCATAGGTCATTGAGATAAAGCATTAAATGTGTCATGATTCAGTGAACATTTGAGATATAAAAACATCCCTAATGCACTTCATAGGAGGTGAAATAATTCACCAAACAGCCAGAAGTATAAGGTGCAAGGAAAATACTCTTGCGAGTGGAGCCAAAGATCACTCGGTGTATGTTTTAAAATATTGGTAACAATTGAGCTTGAAGATAGCTGTGCTTCTAAGCCAGCCATAAATATATGATGAATGTACAGGCAGGTTTCTGACTTACCCCAGTCAGTAATCTATATGTTTCAGCACACTTTACTTTCCTGTCCATATTTGGCGTCTTCTTCAGCGTCTCTTCCTGGTATCAATGTTCACAGCTATCAATTTACAGTGGGTGTTCTGTATGCCTTCAAATTTCCAGCAGTCTTTATTAAAATTATCAAAGTGAAAAATCCTCTCTAAATTCAATGTTGATCAATGACTTGGGCTCCATTAGTAAGTTAGCCTCAACAAGTGTGGCTAAAATGAAAGCACAGAGGCCACAACCATTGTGCATGGTGGATACCTTCTGTCTGTTTCACTATCCACTGTACCTGGCCTGAAAGACCACCTCCCAACTGTCTTTTCTATGATTACATAACATCATGTCTATTCAGCTTACCATTCCAAGAAGACAATCATTATATCATGGTGGGTAGTACCATCACAGAAGTCTTAGGCACAGGCAAGTTACCTTAAAGCCGCTCCAGGGAGAATTCAGGTCAAGTCCACGTGGTGGGGCTTAGCAGTCCTTTCTGTGGAACCTTTTCTGTTGCCTGCTTTGGACTATTTAGTTACTGTGCTTTGTTACTCACTAGACTTTGTTGCTTATTCCTCTCTATTTCCACATCAATTTTGGTAGATATCACCACACAAAACCTTTTAAGTGACAGTGCTTGACAAATTTGGATAGTCTGAGTCATGATGTACTGTTGAGAAATTGAATTTGAATTATTTACACGCTTAATAGTTTATTAAGCTGCTTCAGAGAGTTTAACATTTGAAGAAAGAAAAAACGCTGCTTAACTTGGTTCTAACACTGTCTCGATGGCTGCTTGGGCAGCAGACTCAAAATCCTTCACTAAAATGTAGGCATTCCTTTTCAAATACATCAAGAACCTTGTTAATTCTTCTGCTCTTAGGGGGTTTGTTAATTGACATATGTAGAGGATCCTTCTTAATAACTTTTTATTTATGCCAAAAATTGATATGATGCTGAATGTTCATGAAGTTCTTCTAATAAGTATTTGTCCTAACAGCCTCTTTCAAATCTAAAGAAACAACTATTAAATACATCTGTAGTCCCTCAGGAACAAAGAATAATATAAAACATAAATGATTGGCTCACACCACCACCTTAACCAACATAACCACATTGGTAATATCTTAGAGGATTCTAGAGGATGCAAGATGGGCTACTTTGTGGAAGAGTGAAAGAGTGGAAGAGTTGCAAAACCTTTTCAGACATTTGTAAACTGTCAAGTTTAAACCAAAAATTGAAATCAGCTACTGTTGATGCGTGATTTGAAGATGGTAAAGCCAAACTAATTCAAAACCTTGACAGTGCTCCATGTAGTTAATAACGTTCTGGTTTAAAACTTAAGATGGATGATGCAAATTGCTTGAAAAAGAGTTAAACAGAATAGATAACACCTTTTCTTCGCTCACATCACCAACACAGAGCTGTTTGGAACACAATGTCGGCAGCTCTTTTCTAGAGGACATTACACTATGATGCAGGTGAGCATGGGATAATGTAAAGAGTGCAGGCATAGGGTCGCCTTACGCCATTGTTTTGATATCTTGGTCACACAATGCCTGCCTAAAGTATCAGACTCCGCATTCTCTTTGCTGAAGATGTCTGCCAAAGCCAGGAAACATGCCAACAAATTGCAAGGCATGCACAACTTCATCTGCAAATTCGGAATAGGCACGACTGCCTGTAAAGTGACGGTTCTATAAATAATGTGTGTATTCTGATGCAGCAACCAAATAAATATGCATTTAGCTACTCCTATACCACTTCCCACTCCTCAAACAAGAACAATGAGTTTTGTGTGTATTTCTCCCTCTTAAATCAACCTTATCACAGACAGACCGTGTTACCTCTGCCCCTCCTAATCTCTGCACTAACCACCACCACTACAGCCTCTGTGGGATGCATTGAAGGCAAGGCTGTGGAGTGTTTTTAGAATTTTTTGACCCACACATGGCATTTTGTTTCAGTAAACTCTTTCAGTCACTAAAGGCAGAGCTGTCCTAATTGATGACCTGCCGGGTAGAGTTTATTGACTTATTGATGTCACTTAACTGTTGGGAGTGTCACTCTTTTGTGTGCATTGAAATCACGTTATACAATAAAGGATGAACCACCTAACCTGCAATGAGTATTAGTCTGCTAATCCGTTTACCAACAGCAAAAACAATGAAAAATCTGAAGTAATCCTGGATGCTACTGACATGACATCTTAGTACCACATCTAAGGTGTTAACATTCTCTTGATGTGCCCTTCATAGAAAACTCATGCAGCTGCATACATTTCAATGTTAAATTTGTACATTTGGATCTGCCGCTGTATACTTGCTAGACTGCTTCAATGCTCTTTACAGCGATTGCAAATAGCACAGATTACCAATGTTTACTTGATCTGGGTGCTGAATGATTGAGACCGTATGCCACTGGCTAGAAAGGCCCTTCATTGGTTACCTGTTCTGGGTGTGTGGAGATACAAGCCCTCTTTTAAAGAAAGAAGAAAAAAGTATTATGCCTTTTAAGTGTTTGGTGTATGTAGGTTCTAGATTTATTATGTCTGCCACACCACGAATGGGAGGTCACTCAAGGCACCCGCCGCTTCCATTAATATTACCAGTAGCTGCCCTAAATTGACTGTCCCTGCCAACAGGTGTTTCTCCCAGTTGTCCCCAGGATCAAGCCATCGGTCAGCGAGCTGCATCTGAGCGGTAAATAGTACAGGTCTTGTCTTGGGACTTCCAGGCGACCATCCTTGTAGCACCCTGTCGGAGAGGACAAGGCCACTCTGCTATGTTTATCAGCTCAGAGAATAAAGACAAGGATTGAATCCAACACTTTAAACACCCTCCATTACAAAAACAACAAGTTGTGGCTGTGTAAGAGTGGTGCACACTTCCAAGATGTAAGCTAAAGGTTGTATCCAAAGTATTAGTCCGTCAAGTCTCAATTGAATTCTGAAGAAGAGTGCCCAATCGGTTTTAACGCCCAGCCACAGGGTGCATAATCTGTCGCATCGAAAGGTCCACAGTTGATTTGCAGAAAGAAGAAAAACCACGGCACATCGCAGCTTCGTAGAAGTATCTATTTATTCTTCTGTGGTATGTCAGAGAAGACGTACACCCTAAAGTTGACCCAGCAAACTTTCTCCTTTCGCACACAACTTTAATCTTTATTTTCTTTCGCATCAGGCACTATATTGTACACACATCTATGAAATACATGTGATTGATACGTTCCATCTTCATATCATTATGTTCACAGCCTTTTAAAAAGTAATTACTGACAAAACACGTGTCGGCGGCTGTTTTATTTGAACATGAGAACTGTATTGGCCTGTTGACACCTTTCCCAGTTGTTTTGCTGGGTCAACTTTAGGGTGTACGTCTTCTCTGACATACCACAGAAGAATAAATAGATACTTCTACGAATCTGCGATGTGCTGTGGTTTTCCTTCTTACTTTAAACACCCTCGCGGGCAGAGAGCAGAGGGAGTTCTGAATGACCTATAAGCAGGTTAGCAGAAGTACCATCTTGGAGATGGCTATCCACCCCATCAGTGACAGTGGGAGCGTGTTCTGGAAGCAGACCGAAGCTCTCATGAGCCCAATACCCTACTCAGGTTAAGGTGTTGTTGCTGCACCCTGGTGTGCGCAACCATTAACCCTAGGTACCTCAGCTGCTATAAATCCCAGCATAAGTCAATATCTGGCAGAGACTCCACAGAAGTCCCAGCTAAAGCCACCGGGGGAACAACGGGAATTTACCACAATTAATCAGCAGCCCTGCTAAAGCCCCGAAATGGTCCAGGAGTCACAACTAGATTCCAAGGTATTCCAGAAGGAAGGAAAAATAAAACACTGCTTCATCTGCGTATGAGGATGACATATGCCTGGTGTCACCAAGTTGTATTCCCCAGTCTTGTGGTTCCTCCTGGGCCAACACCACCAGAGGCTTCATCGCAAGTGTGAAGGGAAACGAAGACAGGGGACAGTCTTGGTGTTGCCCCACCCACACTTGGGCACTGGACTCAGTGTAAAGAAGACATATCCGCCCCCGTAATTGAGGCCAAAACTGCATGACTCTCAGGACCCCGAGTAGATTATCTCAGTCAACGGATTCAAAGACTTTCTCCATGTCAATGGAAATTAGATCCATGTCCCTCTCACTCTGCTCAACCTCGTGCGTGACATGCGACAAACGCCTGGGGTTCATCCCAGTATCCCGCCCTGGTATAAGCCCGCATTGGTCCTAGTGAACCAGGCTGATCATAAAAGGGTTCAAGTGGGCAGCCAACAGCTTGCACAGGACCTTCATGTTGGATTTTAATTTGGTGAGCGACCTGTACACCGAGGGATCCGTCTTATCACCGCCTGGCTTAAGCAACATGCATATGTCCCCATATCCCTTAGAGGGCGGTAGCACTCCCCTCCCCTTTGACCTATAGTCCTGAATAGCCTGTGACAGTGTTTCTCTCCCCACTGTATCTACAAGCCGTTCCACCAGCAATCTCAATACAGCCCCACGTCAATGTGCAACATACTGGAGAGTGATCTGAAAGGAACCGAGCTAAGTGTGTCACCACCATTCTGTCAGCTGTTGGGATTTCACCCGCCAGTACCCTGTCTTATCTGCTATATGTCTTATGAGTCAGAGACTGACACATGTAGGCCCGTTTCTTGGGGTGGTGCATGCGCCAAATGTCTACCAGGCCCAAATTATCTATAACCACTCTTAAGAGTTGCAGTTGTGTGGTTTATTGCCATCCCTGGGGTGCATCCTGTCCAGAGTCCCATCTAGCATTCAATTAAAATCCCAGAGCCGGAAGATGGGGGTGACCACCTCCTGAGCTAACACATTCTGCATTGCTGGATAAAAACTAGGGTGTATATACTCAATGCAACTATCTGTTTTCCATCCAGGGTACCATGCAACAGCAAATATCTGCCCTCTATATCTGCCTCAACGCACGTTGAGGAAGATGGTGTGCCTGGGGCCACCCAGATTAGTGTCCCCCTAGAGTACGTGGAGTATGAGGAGTAGGATACTCGACCACTCCACCGCGGGCCAGGTGTGAGGCCCCAGCATCATTCAGATGGGTTGCCTGCAGGCAGGCTGTTAATCCCATGGTGTTTCACAAAAGTAAGAAACCAGTACCATTTTGTGTAGGAGCCTAAGCGAGCAAGTCAGCAGCTTGTAAACACACCCATCATCAAAGCATGAGGTCCCACGGAGCCATTCTTTCCCTATTTCCTGTGTTCAGATACAGCCACTGCAGAAATATCAACCAACACAAACATATGAGGATAGACATCCCCAGCCCCCATGGACAAGATAGTGCAACAAGGAAACCACTGATGCTCATCCACTGCATGTGCCAGGATCTGCACAGCATCCCCCCCTCCCCCCCTGCACTCCCCCAGAGTGAACACGCTGAGCACCCTGCAGAGATCTGAGCCCCACTGGAGCGAAGAACAGCAGTTCTGTCCCAAAGCTTCAGCCATTCCCAGACATTTCCGGGTGATCAAAAAAAGTGTCCCGTCGCCTGCAAGATAACCTTCAGTTTTGAGAGGTACAGGAGCATGTATTTCAGTTGTAATGCTCACTGAGCTTTTCCCTGATGCCCAGAAACCATTTTATTGCTACTGCACCTTCCAAGCATAGTTCAATGTCCTACTTTGCCTTTTTTTCACTGCATATCTTGTTGCTTTGCAATCAAAGAGCAAAAGTGGTCTCTTTGGACCTGTCGATTTTTCCCCTTTTATTGGTTCTGTTAGCAGTACTTAATGAAAAGCTATCTGTGCACCTTTCCCTTTTTGTGTGTTTTTTTTTTTTTTTTTTTTAAACAAAAATGGTAAATCTAATTGTATCCTCATTGATGGTTTGAATATAGCACTTGTTCGAAATGAGATTTCTGGTTGGCTGGGATATGCATCTAAGCCAGGCAGAATCCACCACTCTAGTTAGGGGAAATCAGTTACAAATCAAAGATAACTGTCACCGCTGGTAGCTTGGCACAGAGCAGTCCGGCTTACCCTCAGAGGCAATGTGTATAGCGTTTGCACAACACACACCTAGACCAAGATATAATAAAACAGTGATTCTTTTAACAATTAGGCAACAGCTAAACCATCATAGTTAGTGCAAAAAGACTTATAGGTTGCACACGTCATGCAGCTGCTTTCCTCAGGCTCCAGGGGGCAGCATGGGTAGGACATATCCACGGCTCTCTTCCAGGACTCCTCCTTCTTCTGTCCTGGGCCCTGGCGGTGAGACAGGAAACAGCTGAGCGGGGCGCAACAGCCCTCAGGGCTCCAATTCCTGAAGTGCATGCCTGCTTGTGCCTCAGGGAGGCACTAAGTGGTGTGCGCTTCGTCAGCACAGGCAGCAACCTGCTGCACCTACACCGAGCACCAGACGGAGAAACACCTGCTACTCAGTGAACAGGGGAATGCTCAGCCTGCACCATGTGAGGCAATCACCAGCGCTCCCCTGTGCTGCCCCACAGCCAGAGGAGGCCTTGCAGAGGGATATAAGACAAAGCGCTCAATGCGAGTTTCAATAAAAATTACAGCACTTACCAGGTGCTACAACAGCAGGACCAGGGGCAGCATTTGTAACCAAGTAATCCTATGCTGCCCCCTGGGAGTTCAATGTGGACACACAGAAACAAGCCAGCACATCAGGGCCATTAGGGTGAAGTGGCAATTCTTCTTGTGACCCTGTAGGCCACAGGTCAGCACAACAAGCAGGTCAGTCCTTATGGCAGTTCCTCCCAGCAGCATAACACTTCTTTCTGGCAGTGTGCAGAACCAGCACCATCTTGTTATGCTTACAAGTCCATGCAGTGTCTCCAAAACATGAGGTACAACCCCATACATATACTCAAATGTCTTTGATCTAGTGGGCACTTCAAAAGAATTTTACAAGTGCACAACACCCCCTCTGAACCCCAGACTCTGGCTCCAGACATCAGTAGGGGGTAAACAAACCCTTTATGTGAGGAAAGAACACAGCCTATACAAATGTAAGTGTGCCCCACCTCCCTTTTTCCCAGCCCAGGAAGACCATTCGATATGCAGATGTAATCCTGTTATTTTGAACCCTCTCTGTGTGATGGAAAGTATGCACAAAGCCTAGCAGTCCCTATACCCTGGATGTGGATTGGAGTCAGGTTGCAAAGCACAAGTCATAAGCACAGTAAAACGCCCACTTTCTAAAAGTGCCATTTCCATATTAGTAATAAAACTAATTAACCTACACCAGTAAGCAGGATTTCTCCCTACCATTCAAAAAATCCAAACATGTCCACGCTGGTCCTCATAGATAAGAAATGTAGGTACCTCTAAGGGAATTCACAGTGCTAGCCTATGAGAGGAGCAGGCCTCACAGGAGTGAGAAACCAAATAGCTGTTTGTCACTACAAGAACATTCCACACAGTGAAGGCACGTGCCCTACCTTTTACCTACACTGCACCCTGCACATAGGGTTAACTTGGGCCTATCTTAGGGGTGTCCTATATGTAGTAAAAGGGGAGTTCCAGGCTTGGCAAGTAACTTACGATGCCAAGTCTATGTGCCTAAACTGCACACACATGCCCTGTAGTGGCAGGCATGAGACAAGTTTGAAAGGCTACTTCTGGGTATATGGTATGCCAGTATACAAGGGACTTACAGATAACTTAAATAAACCAACAGGTGTAAACCAATCATACCAAGAATTCGAGGCTGGAGCACATGCACTTTAACACTGTTTAGCAGTGGTAAGGTGCTCAGAGTCGAAAGCCAATAAAAAGAGAGTCAGAAAAATAGATGGAGAAAGACAGTTTGGGGATAACCCTGCAGAAAGGGCCATTTCCAACAGCACTCTACAGAGCAAACATGCAAAGTGTTTTAGGCCCTGATGAGTTGTTTAGAAGATTATTTTTGAAAATATTGATTTTGAGGTTGTTCTGAAGACAAGGTGATATATCTTAGTGCAGCTAATGGGAGTGCATTGCTTAGGCTGGTTATCTGGCTGGCCAAGCATTGCGGTTTTTCTTAGTCTCCAGAGAACCCAGAACTGGTAATGGTGGCACACAAGCGTCCAGGATTGTTGTGTTCTAGTTTGAGACTCTTAAATGGATACTTTTCATGTAAGTATTTTGTTAATGATCAAAACGTTATGAGGGGCAGAGGAGTGATTTCTAGGTTGGTGATAAAGACCAAGAACTTCTTTCTTATTATTAGTTTAGTTGTCATGTTTAGTTGCATGGATTTGGAGGCCAAACAGTTGATATTTTGGCAGCACAAGTGAGTTGGTAGAGTCAGATCATCAGTTAATGGCAGTTTTCCGCTACTACTAATCCCTGTGGGAGCCGCAAATGTCAGGACGCAGCAGAAGAAATGCAGGAAGTTCTGGAATGATAAATTCGTACTTCATGTATGAACACAAATTTCCTTTTTAAGATGATAGTAGCGCTTAAACTATTTTATGCTGGTGGTGATTGACTTATTAGACTTTGTAGGTTAGAAGGGACGTAAACACATCTAACAGTGACGAGCAAAATGTCTACTTTGGCACAATTTAATTTTTCAGAATACCTGTAACTATCCATGAATCACTGGCTTACAGACAGGGATTCCACTGGTCCTGGTGTTGGTTTTGCTTGTTAGTCATGCATGTGATGGTTAGCAGCATCGATGCAGGAGTAGTAAAAAAAAAAAAAAAAAAGGCTGTGGTCGCATATTGGCTTCAAAGTGGAGAAGATTTAATGGTGATCACTGTGGAATTCCATATGACACCTACAAACTGTTTTTCCTATTTTCCTGTATGGGGTCCAAATGCTGAGCAGTATACATCTTCGTGGAAAATAACCACTGCGGTGTGGATGCAATATATTGTGAATGAAAATTGCAAGTTTTGCTTCCAAATTTCTGTTTTGTAGATTAAGTTGTTCTTAATGTACCATAAACCTATGCCAGCTTAATGATTTTGTAGGCTGCCTCCTTGTTGGCCTTAGACATTTTTAGTTAATATCTCCTTTTTACATTTCCACCTTGAGGCTTTGTGGTCTCGCACATTTATCTGCTTCCCTTTGCGTATTTGTCGAAATTGTGATAGTTTTGCTCTGTTTCTGTATACATCCCCTGTATTCATGTTAAACATTAAGTATTTTGATTAAATTGTTCTGCTTTTCACACAGTCTGGAAAATGATTCACTTGAGATGTAACAATAGCCCAGATAACTGGGTTTTACTTTTATATATTTATTGCATCTGTCAGATCGGAGTTTCATACAGTGATGTTCCCAAAGAACGCAGGTTTGCTTATTTACCCAGTCAGAATGTTTGTCGCTGGTCTCTACATGTGGGGTGTCCACCAATGCATGATAAGGGTTGGGATTGACATTTTATTCAGAATAGCCATGCATGAAAAATGTGCGTGCAAATAATCTAAAATGTGATCATTTACAAATTTTACATAATATGTGGCAACCTCGAAAGCATCACATGGCTCTGGCTTTTGTGGACCAACAAAGGACAACCCTGTTCTGCAGTCACATTAAGTTCGAGCTTGTGGAAGGAACCTTCGGGATGTGTCAGTCAAAAAAACTTTATTTTGGCTACAAGAGCCATAAAAGCACATAGCAGCAATAAATACACAATTTAAATAAATATAATGATACGTATGGCTGATAAAATAAGAATAAAATAAAGATAAAATACACTCACACGGTATGATGGAACAATCTTGTTGGAACCATTAAACAGATAAAAAATTTCCACTAACAATCCAACTAGCTCCGAGGAACTTGGTGACGGCGATCACTAACGTTGGGTGAGTGTCTGATCTGAGGATTCGGAGGGCTGTTTCAGAACTGTGGACTCCCAGCAGTCTGCATGCCGGGCCAGCCATTTCCTACGTGAGGCAGTGTACGCGGGGCAAGTAAATAGGACATGAGGGAGGTTCTCAATGGGGGCTTTGCAGGCTGGGCAAGTGGTTGATTCTTCGTGTGACCAGCAGCTGGTAAACGGTCTTAATGGTAGTGTGCCAATGCGGAACTGAAAGTACAGTTTGCTTTCCCTTGGTACCGTGATTATGTCCCAGAAAGCCTCGTACTTGCATGTCTCTTTTAGGTTGACAAAGTCGCAAGAAAATGTAGTATGAAGTGCAGCTCCCAGATCTTCTGAGTCTACCATGTGCCAACACAGTTTTTTAAGTTTGCTTTATGAGGGAAAGGAGGTGGTGGTTGGTGAATTCCAGAGTTCTCTAAGCTGAAGTGAATAGAGTAACCCCTTGATGTATCTAAGCCAGGGGATGCTATGGAGATGGTCAGCTTCTAAAATGACCTGTAGGGCTGCAGTGAAGGATTCGAGCTCTGGGGTAGTCCAAAGACACCGCCAGTACAGAAGAGGGCATATGCGGGCTTTGTGACCAATGGGTTTCATACCACGATCCTTAAAAAGGGGGAACAGTGGAGTGCTTGGCGGGAGGGGCACAAGGTTTCTTAGGAAGTTGTTTTCAGGGATGGTTATGTCTTAGATTTTAGCATAGCACCATAGTTCAGCCCCGTAAAGCGCTGAGGTCACAGCCTGGGCTTCGTATATCTGGATTGCTGTGCAAATTGGTTTTGTATGTGAAAAGTGAAAATCTTTTATTAGTACCCCCGTTGTTTGCTTTAGTTTTAAAGCTTGCTTTCCTATGTGTGGTTTCCAAGACATGTTATCAGTCAATGCTGTACCCAGGTAACTGAAGGTGCCCACCTTCTCAAGCGTGGTTCCCTCTAGTGTGAACTTCCCTTTAAAGGATCTATGGGGATTGAGGCTCATTAATTTCGTTTTTGAGGCGTTGATTTCAAGTCCCAGCATGGAGCAGAATTCCTCAAAGCACGTGAGGAGTTTCCTGAATCCACTAGGGGTCTTGGATATCAGGAGAGTGTCATCTGCAAGGAGCAAGACAGGGATTTTTTGTGTGCCAAGTGATGGTGCGTCAGTCTCCACTCTAAGCAGAGATGGGACGATGTCATTGATATACAAGGAGAAGAGGGTGGGGGCAAGGACACATCCTTGCCGCACACCCCTTGATAGCTGGATTCTATCAGTTAGTTGCCCTTTGTTGTCCCACCTGACGCGTGCATAGTTACGCTTGTGGAGCCCTATCAATAGTGCTAGTATGTGCTTGGGAATTCCCATTCGGGAAAGAGTGTCCCATAGTTTGTTGCGGGGTACTAGATCAAATGCAGATTTTAGGTCCACAAAAGCTACATATAAGCTCCCTTTGCCAATGAACACTGTTTTCCAGTATAAAAATAGGAACCTGAGGATTTGTCAGTGGTAGATATTTTTTTTCCGGAAACCAGCTTGGAGGGGACTAAGGATATCATATTCAGTCATCCAGTCTTCAATCTTCCCCAAGAGACAGTGGCAGAACACTTTTCTACAACTACAGGACAATCGATTAGACTGATTGGCTTGTAGTTGCAGGGGAGTGATCTGTCGCCCTTTTTAAAGATCGGGACAACAATAGCCCCTTTCCAGGACTCAGGGATTGGCGCCCCAGATGCTATTGTATTCGCTATGATGGTGATGTATCTTGACCAGGTTGCAGTATCAGTTGAGAACACGTCTGCTGGAACACCACCTGAGCAAGGGGCCCTGCCACGCTTTATAGTGCCTAGGGAATATACTGTGTCTTTTTGGGAGGACAGCTGAGACACTTGAGTGGTGGGTGCTGAAGTAATGTTTAAGCAAGGGTCCATGTGATCAGGAATGGGGCCATCATGATTGTAGGAGTACAGCCCACTGAAATGGTCTACCCAGTCTTTTGGGGCGATGCTAGTTGTTATGTTCAATCCACTGCTTTCTGGGCCTCGAGCTGCCAGGGACCAAAACAGACTACAATTCCTCTTGCGTGCAGCATCGCTGAGTGCTGTCCACCACTTATCATCTTGGTCACGCTTGGCTTTGCGTATGGCTAGCTTGTAGGACTTCCTAGCTAAGCGGATGGCGTTGGCATCCTTGGATTTGATGCCTTGGATTAAATGCTTGTTTGAGGACCGGCACATTTTATTAAACCAGCAATGCCTACCCTTAGGTCTCTTGCCATCATGGGCTGTGGATACTGAGAAGTGGGCCGCGATGTCCCTGAAGCATGAGGTGTGGGTTAAACTTATTTCCTCGTTGGGGATTGCAGGACCCTCCTCTAGGTCCATTAATGCAGTCTTTAAGGTGTTATTAGCTGCATTAATGAGTGCAGGCCGAGCTACAACCTTGTCCCACTTTAGGTGACGTTTGTCTTTAACCAGACTAATGCCCTCTGGTGCTGTTGCTGAGGAGTTAATCATGGGTGGGTAGCTTCCCAGAGCAAGCATTTTAACAGAGAGAGGATTGTGGTCACTTTCAGTTTTCTCAATGATCATCATGTCGATGACTAGGGGCCATAATATTATGTCGACTAAACAGTAGTCGATTCTACTGGTGTGGTTGGTTTTGTTAAATGTGTGACGGCCTTTGGCATCTGATTTGGTTCTGCCATTTAATGCCCTGAGTCCAAATTCCATGGTCAGTGATTTTACTTGGACAGTGGCCCGCATCCATCTCTTGATGGGTGGGATAGTCAGGGCAGGGATAGACCAAGCTCAATCCTCCTCATTTGTGGACCTGGGATCCTCCCAGTCTACAGGTTCGAATGTGACATTAAGGTCACCTCCCACAATGGTTTTATGATGGCGGGGACAGTTTTGCAGAAAGGCTGCCAGGACACAATGGGTTTTGGAGACTTGCCCCCCCCGACCTCTCGAGTGTAGATGTTAAAGATTTTCACAACTGTGTCAGGCCCGGATGATAGGCAAAGACCTAACAGGTCGGAGGAATCAGTGGATAACTGTGATATACAACAGTTAAGTGATGTTCTAACCCAGGTGGTCAAGCCCCCAGAAGGCCTGCCCCTGGTGCTGGGCAAGGAAGCGATATAGAAATTTGAATAAGCTGTTCGGAAAAGTGGATCTATTGACCATGTCTCCTGAAGAAGGCATATGTTGTGTTCTTCGATAAAAGGGTTGACGGATGGAAGAGGGAGGATAGATTTGAAACCTGCCACGTTCCATGAGACAAGTCGTACCCCAGTGAGTGGAGGAGCTGTCCTGTCCATTGGCCTAGTATTTACAGGATTGGCTACCAGGGGTTGGTGTGGCAGGTGAAGTTGAGTGGGAGGAGGGGGTTCAATGCCGCTGTTGCCCAGTGAGACCTGGGGTTAGTGGCGATGTTTCTCTGGTAGAGCTGGCCTGGCCCTGATGGGGGGAAGTGCTTGCGCGCTTAGCTATCGGTTCTTGATTTGGCGGATAATATTCCTGCAAGGTGAGAGATGCAATGTTGTTGTGGTTGCACAGTAAGTCGTCAGAGGTCTGGGGGGATATGTCATGAGGGGGAACATGAGTAATTGCAATGACAGTGTTGGGGACTGCAGCCGACCCAGAGACAGCTGATAAATGTGGGCTGCACGGTATTTCAGCATAGATTCCAGATGGAGTTTTAAGTCAATCGCTCTCATTGAGGGCAGATACATTGTTTGCTAGGCAGTGGCTGGGGAAAACCCTGTGGTACGCGGGTGGCCTAGGGTATTTGAACTGGATGCACAAGTGTCCTGGAGGACTTGTTCTTGCATCTAGGGCTACCAAATTGTCCACCATGGACCTGTCCCTAAGTGTCAGTTTTAAGATGTCAAAATGTGTCCCCGGGTCAGGCCTTCTTGCTACATTAATTATATCCTCACTTATTACAGAGCGACAGCCTCTTACGTGGCGGATCCAGTGAATTGCCTTGTTTCTGATAGAGTCTGCCCCTTCCCTTTGTGTCGGTGAGTTTAACTTGGGAACGTTGACCATTAGAACCTAATTTCCTGATTGAAAATGATCAATGGCAGGCTGAGCAGGGTATTTTGGGGCAGCGTCGCTCATGAGTTTGGGGATTTTGTGATAGTCGTCTAATGCATTTCCTGCGCGTAAGCTGTTGTGTGAAGGAGGCTGGTAGATGTTCTTGGTCTTAGTGCCGGCTGGGAGGAGGCCATCACAACTGGGTGCTGGTAATTTGGGCAACTTCATCGAGATGCCTGATAGGGTTGTAATTAGGCTTTGGGTGTAGTTCATGGTGGCTGTGGCATCTGGAGGAATTAGCTGCTTTACTATTGCAGTTAAGGAGTTAACCATAAACTTGAGTTCTGATACCTCCCTTTTTAGTTCTTGTATGTATTGAATGTGCTGTGTGTTTATGTGAGTTAGGTGTGTGTTTGTGGCTACTAGCCTACCCACCCTGGTACCTAGGTCGGGGTCATCATGTGGGTCTGGGGCATTAATTAAAGGGCTAAAGCGGTTGCTGCATTGGATGGAGTCGTTAGAACCCAGTAGTGGCTCATTCACTGAAGATGGAACAGCGTGGGTGATGGCATTCCTGCCCTCTCCTTGCCCTATAGTAGCTGTGTCCTGTTGTCCACGTTTTACAAATAACTCAGCAATTTTCTTTGGGCCTGCCCTCCTCTTGGTTGGGGAGCACTCTCCCCTAATTCTGTTAGTCATTTCCCTGAAAAGCGGTTAAAATTATTTCGCATTCACCAAGAAGAGTGTCAATTCTGTCCATAACGCAGTTACTAGCTGCATGCTTGTGCCTTTTCCGCTTAGATTTTAGCGCTGCCCCAGCCTCTATTGCTTTCCTTTTACCCATCTGGGACTGTGGTTGGTGATAAAATATTCTGTAAAGTATTAATATAACGATGCAACCTACAGGGTGGCACAGTAGGTGCCTACTTGAAAGGTCAATGTTAGGGGACGGTCCTGCCCTTGGCCCGGGCTTTGCCTGAGCGCGGCCCACACGCATCCCGCACCGCGAAGTGCCCACACGCGCTTTATAGCGCTCGTTGGTGTCAAGTGGGTGCAGGTGCTCGTGAAAATGGCCGCCTCCTGGGGCCACAAATTAGCTTTGGATATGTAGTCCCTCTCAGGTCTTCAGCGCATCCTGTGCCGCGTAGTGCCCCCACGCGCTTTATAGCGCTCCTTGGTGTCAAGTGGGTGCAGGTACTCGTGAAAATGGCTGCCTCCTGGGGCCACAAATTAGCTTGGGATATGTAGTCCCTCTCAAGTCTTTAGCGCGTCCCTTAGGGCTGTAGCAATCTTGGGGATGATTTCTATTGGTGATTAGATATGTATAAGTGGTTTATTAACGTGGCAAATTCCAATTGTAGAGTCACCCTAGGAGGGTCACAAGGAGTATTTGACTCAAATGAGTTTATGGGTTAAAATCAAACATGATTATGTGTGAGGAGTTAATACTGAGGAGTAGAATCAGTAGGAGTATGGTGTATGAGGTGGTAGGCGTATGTCCCTTATTTAGCCTACTGTTCATGGACTATTCAGATGTCAGCCCTGCAGATAAGGAGGCAAAATGTATTAAGATTATTTTTACATGGAAGAAATTTAACCTGATTTTATCAACTTTTCATCTAAAGGAGACTAAATGTTAAAAAGAACCTTTGTCCGATGTGAAGGGGGAACAGGATAAATATAACTATTTCAATAACAAAGGAAATCTAGCTTTTATTGAATGGCTGTGCCAATCAGGGATACCAGAAGGGGAACATCAAATATCCCAGTGACTTACATTAGAGAAATCAAAGTGGAAAAATCTAATTTTGTAAACCGATGTGGGACACTTGCTTAGCAAGTGAGTATGTGTTTGCTGGCTTCACAGCACAGTATAGCTGCTGTGAGCAATGTCAATTAGTTGGACAATTAAAGCTTCAAACTACATACTGGAGATCTGCAATATTGGTTGTATCTTTTTTTGTTAATAAAAATATTTACCCAATAGTTGTTACATACATTGAATGTGCCCCCAACCTAGGGAAGAGTCAGTCAAATTACTTCCCTACGACCTTGACAGCCACATCCAGCTAGTAATAAAATGGTATTGTGATATGTCGATCTGAGCGCGGCAAACCAAACAAACCCTCTGGTTCTTGGAGATTCAAACTGTGCTAATACTTAGCCCCTTTGCTAGGTATTAGTAATGTACTTTTCCTAGGCTTCCTATGAAGATCCTAACCATTACCAGTCTGCACTGGCTAGTAATTCGTGAGAACATTGTTAGAGGGACTAGTTGTGGTCATCAGCCTTTCATGAACGCTAACCTATCTCAATAATTAAATCTTCATTCCGTAATCAACAAGCCGCCTCACTGTCCCCTTAACAAAATTGACGACTTCACTTAGAGTTAGATGAGAAAGTAGCTGTGGCATCCTCAATCAAGCTGTAATGTTCCCTCACAGTTATTAAAAAAAAGAAAAATAACATGCTGCGAGTATGCTCCAGAAATGATTACTTTCTTTGCTCCTATTACTGTCCAGTCTATGCTTCATTAATATGTTTTCCCTCACAGCGCTTGAAAAATCAACAAATTAACCCTAACCTCACAGATGTGGTACCTTGATAAAACTATTAGACTCATGTGTTCTCCAGGCTACCTTGTTTTTGTTGTTAAAAGGAGTGATATCCATTTCTAACTTTATAATACACATTTCATATTTTTATTTCTCAACATTATTGCTTAGTTAATTTTCAGCATTTAAGGTAAGAATGGCTGGAGCATGTTTTAGGGCAGTCTGCCGTGTCTCACTGCCCCAGTCCCAATGGCTCTTCAGATGCTACCCTGATACAGAGTTTCCCGGTATTACATGCCTTGCAGAAGTGAGTGGACACGAGTTACAAAGCTGTTGCCCTACCATACTGTTCAAGCTCACATGTCTGTCTTTGCCTATATTTCTGTGCTTCCCCAAATGTCAGATCTGGTGTGTTTTGTATAGAAATAATCACAAGTATTCAAAAAGATGATGATTTTCTATTCTAACACCAGTTCTCCAATATTTGGGGAAAATGTTTGTGACCATTGTTGTACTTTTGTAAAACAGTTTGGACAAAAGCACTTGCTAGACAGTGAGCATGCATGAATTGCTCTTGCATGCTCACCAAAGACTGAGGGGCGTGGACAGACTGAAGCTTAAACAGATGGAACACCAGCATTTTGCTAACTAGCCTCACTAGCAAGTGGCTGCCCAGCCTGATTTAGGCATTTCTGAATGTGTCCATAAAAATATATACTATGGAGGCACAGTAGTGCCTCTCTACTAGATAGCTGAAAATGAGTCTTGGTTTGCCTGAGCTTGGTTCTTCATTCCAAATAAGGTGCAGATTGGTGAAGGGGTTTCAAGCTTATTCAAGAAAATCACATATAGGCTTATGAATTCAAAACCGAATATTACTTTTTGCTATTCTACTTGGCAGGCAGATAGAGTATATGCCAGAAGAAACTCCTTCTTGTGCTTTATTTAAATCATGGGAAAAATAAATTGATCAGTTTAGAAAGCCTCTGGTATGCGAGCCAATTGTCATCTGATTGGACAAGGAGAAATTAGGATTTTATCTTCATCAGTCTTAATGTGCTTTTCATAACGAACCTGTAGTTTACCAACCCCACAGTTTGACAAAGCCCATGTTGGGGCAGGATTGTAAGGAAGGACTAAGGCACACCCAGAAAACATGGAACATGCCCAAATTGTTTATAAAATAGTGAAACATATTTCACATACCCTGGGCTTAGCCATGCAGCATTTATGCTTAGAGATGTTCTTGGATTTCACAATCCATTTGTTTCTTATAATAGTAATCCAAACTAATCTAAAGAAAATAATTCTGAACTATTGTTTATAGAACCACATTTGGAATGGAAATGAGCTTAATTTAGTGTACTTTTTAAAGGGTTTGTACAGGAGTCCTGATTATAAGTGGCAAATCTGTAGTAACTCGCATTGCATTTTAAAATGTTTTAGTTAAAGACTCTATAAATAAATGTTCATGGTATATTTGTTTATTGTACGTTTCCAACAAAAAATAGGCATAACAGTATATGAAATTGTTTGAAAACAATCATAATATAATTATACATTTACAATATAGTATAATTATAATATGAAAGTAACTGTGTATGCACATTTAAAATTATAATTGATTTCATATTCTGCTGGTCAATTCTGTATGACTACTGTGTGTAATGGATTCCATTGTCCCAGTGTTTAGGGTAACTCTTATTTCCCACTATCACCTCAATAAATCCTCAATATGTTGGCATTACTTCCTGAAAAAAAAAGTTAAGTAAATAAATATGTTGACTTAAGCATGTGCAAGGTTTAGAAGCAATTATATGGTTCAACCAAACATTGGCGTTCTCAAGCTTCTTTTGTTACATACAATGTGCGAGGCTAGGTTTTACACAATGTGACTATTAACAGATATTACTTGTCATGCTGCTGTAGTTTGTTTAAATTTAGATATGGCTAATTACATTAATAAAAAAAAAAGTACGTACAGATGGATATATAAAAAAGGAAGTAACAAATAGCCAGGAACTCTGGCTTTAATTTTTAGTCAAGGTTTGTGTGGTGAGAAGGAAATTGATAGGACTCAGAATTCTGGTTATCGGAGAGTTTCTGTTTGCACCCTAGTTTTACTTAATTTTGTTTAGTGGTGATTTAAGCCATATCGTTTTTTTCAGGTATCTTAGGATTCATTGACCTGGAGAGTTTGGTATGGGTTTGGATAGCATAAGAGACTGTAATGAAATGTTCATGGTTTTTGAACTGGGGAGTTTGTAGGTGATGGTTTCTTTGTTTGCTGTGAAGATTGGTTGTAAATATTGTGAAACAAGTGGTTTTGTAGTGGTTAAGATTTGATCTGATGGGGAATTTTCCAATGCCATTTTCTTTTTGTAAAAGGCTCCCCTTAACCAGTTAAGAGGGTTGGGGGGATATAGATACTGATATCTCTGGCTAGTACCCTCTTGTCGCTCTCTTTCGTTCACATCTATTCAATTTAATTTTAGCCTGCACCAGACTTTAATACTGTAATGGAAAAAATCTCTTCATGTCATACTTATAATGCTAATATTATAAAACAAAAATAAATCTGTACACACAACATAGTATAAGTCAATATTTATTTTATGCCCCTTGGATTCTACACATTTTATTTTTTCCAGATAATATGCCTGTAGTTTATCAACTGTACTAGTTATTGCCACTTCACCAAATTCTTGGCTACTGAAATTAATGTTTAATATTATTTCATTATATCAGCAGGAGACCAAGTTTGCATGGGTCAAGTTTTACATACTGTTAATCTGTCCGCACTACTTTTCACAGGAAAACATTTGATTCAAGCAGCCGTAATCTGTTCAGTTTTTTTAAAGATTGACCCTTATATGGCTCATTTAATCTGAGGGCATTCCTCTTCCAAATTAACACAAATATCAATCCAGTTATCTTTATTGTGGCTATTAAATACAAAAGAAACTAGAAATATATGCATACCTTAAGCCAGTTCATTCACAAATACACATATAAATATTATAAGAGGTATTACAAAGGACATATTCGAAACAATATTAATATAGTAAAATTAATTCCTGCAACAGAGCATTTTTCCAAAGGAACAGAAAACAGGTTAGAGGTCGACTTATTAAATACTTTTCTGCTTTTCTCCATTGTACCTAGCCTCTTTAGGTCGCCATTAATTATTTCACATTGGTCAATAGAGGTGTACTGTTCTTAGCGAGCTTCTAAAATTACCTGAAACAGCATGTGAGTTTCTATTCTTCTACATAAGTTTCAAGTAGTCAGATGCCCTTTGAAGATAATGAAATTTATATTTGAACAGCTGAGTAGGGAATTATGTTGTACTTGTTTGACATAATCTGTACTTCCCAGCCTAGTCATAGATTTTAAAACAAATACCACTGCAGTACATTTGCCTTTAAAAAAATAAAAAATCCAGGGAACCGTAGGGGGAAGCTTATGACTGGACTTTCTATCCTCTTTGAGCTCATTAATGACAAAACACCCAGAGATCCTTGCTTAGGTTTTGAACACAATGTAATTATCACATGGTTCATTTGTATAGACCTCGTGGATGCCACTGGTCCATTGCACCCAAATATGCCTTTCATCCATGTAGACACAACCTGGCTGTTTTCAATTGTACTTCCATGCCATACATACATTTGTTAGTATATATAGTAATATCATACCTTCTAACAAGTATTGAGTTTCCAACAACAAACAGCCACACAAGTTGTAGCAGAGAAGAGCATATTCCTCCTTTTGTAAAATGTACTCTCACAAGGTAACGTTTTCATTTTCCATCCATTGTTTCCCTACTGTCTGGATGTTGGTATAGTAAAGAGGGTAATAACCAAATGCCACAAAATAACAAATCTTCACTTAATATCAGATTGTCTCTAAATAACAGTCATTGACTAATTACATATATTCTCTTTTTATTGCAGATTTCTCGTTACTCATTTTTCCCTTTATCCACAGCCGTGTTAGTATTCTCAGTTATTTGTTGTGTACATATCACAGTTTGTGGCATTCAGATAACAAGTGAGTGGGATAGGGGTTTAAACAAGAGATGCATAAAAAAATGGGGGTACCGGAAATTGTTGGAAATTTAAGTCACTAAAGTTTCCTCCCTCTACAGTTTACTGTCCCTGGATTTATGATAAAAATCATGTCTTTGTTCTCACAGACCGAAAAAGATGCCATAGGTGCTGTGTCTTAAGTCATTTTTCTAACGTGTTGAGACAATGATCAGTAGACGTGACATCCAGTCTTTTACATTGTATGTCAAGCCAAGTTACAAAAGGTGATGCTTAATTTGCAGAAGCTGATGGTAGTTACAGGAAGGGGATATACTGGCACAGGTTTTAAGGTCGGGAATTGCAAACTCTGTGTATGGATGTCGCTGTGTGATAAAATCATGCCTGTGGAATGTAAAGAATACAGCTCAATCAGTGTGATAAAGTCTCAGGGGTGTGAGAAGTTCACATACTTTTTTTGCTAGGCAATTACACCAGAATTTTAGGAACTTATTTAAAATTAAATCATGTGACAATAAAAACACAAGTACCACTGATGACAGCCATTTGCATTCCAGTTGTTTGCGTTACATGAAACTCCTAAAATTACACTGGTGTAACTGTCATTTCACCCAGGTCTATTAATGTCAGTGAAGTGATATATGCCCCCTTTACAGATGTTTTAAGCAAGAAAGTGAGACTTGTTGAAAAATAAAAAATACTCTCTCATTTGAAATACAGCATCAGTTGGTTCTATTGAAGTTGTAGCTGTTCCATACCTTTTAACAAAAGCATATTACAGTTTTGAGGTCTGGTGGGTGGTTTCTGGAAGCTTATTGCATCATCTCCTGCATGTAAAAACTCAAAGGCTCAAGGTAAGCAGTTAGTCATCTTAATAAGCAGACTGTCCTTAGCTGTGGCTTGGATAAGACCTGCATGTTCATTAGATACATACACTACTTTCTACAGACAAACCCATAACTAAATGAAACTTGATAGTATCAGCTGGCAGTGTCACTGGATCAGGAATGTAACGTGTTTAGATTTTAGAAGCTATTTTGAAGTCTTAAATCATATACTTTGAAATATTTGCAGATTTTCCTGACACTTTCACACTAATATGCTACATTCTTTCCCAAGTTACAGTCCATATATTGACTCCCTATAGGCAGCTGGGGTCTTAGGCAGCAGAAAGAAGCAACATTGTCTTGATTACCACAGCAAGATGTCCTCTTTTCAAACAATGTTTATTGATTGTCATAACATAACAGCGCATACGATCAGGTATCTAATTCTTCGGAATTCCAAACATACAAATATTAATAAACCTCTGCAGTGTACTACTAAGAGACTACTGGTTAAGTGGGACAATTTGTAACTCGGCTTCATTTGTGATGTATGGTGGCTATCACCTTTTCAGCATGGCTGAAATATCCCCCAACATTCAAGACCTTCTGATTAAAGAATCTCAGTTAAGTCCATGACATCTTTCCCATTTACACCAGAGTTTTGTGAACTTCCAGGGACAATCACGACTTGTGTATGTAACCTTCTCTGCTGTCATGCAGTATGCCCGTGTTGGTGCACCAGGCATCAAATCCAGATGATGACTGACTGGCCTACTATTTGGCAGTATCTCACCACTCCAATGAGTTTATTGTACTTCAGCAGTGCAAAATCACCCCATATTCTGATACGTGCTGGTGTATAAGTTACTTCTACAGGAGTGTCCATGATGTTGGAGGGATGGCAGCAAGATGTTCCTGATCTTCTTTTGGTCTAGTATCTTTGGTCATCATCCATCTCCTGTCCCAAAATCTTTTATCACTGTTGTGTGCTAGTGGTATTCCCATACCTCTACTTTAATGATTAGAAGATAACAGTATTTGTTGCAGAATAGTTAAATTAATGTAGGCGAAACCTTTCCCCAAAGAGGTTAACAAAAAATGTTGCCTTACAGAATAACTGCTTTGTCACATTGAACATGTATACATAGGTGTAAGCCCCTCAATGCCTTCTGAAGGGAATGGCAGGTGGACATCAGTTCTCAGATAACCACTTCTCACCCCCTTGGTAGCTTGGCACAAGCAGTCAGGCTTAGCTCAGAAGCAATGTGTAAAGCTTTTCCACCTATCACACAGCAATACAGTGAAAACACTACAAAAGGACAGCACACTGGTTTTAGAAAAATAGCCAATATTTATCTGTATAAAACGAGACCAAAACGAGACAAATACAACATACAGTAATAAAGATATGACTTTTGCAAGAATTAATTTAAAAATACAGTTCCTTGAAGTAGATAGCTCCATCTGGGGCTATCACGGCATCATAAACAACAAATCTGACAGTTCAGGGCCAGCTACAGTGTCTGGAAGACCCACAAACAGTACCTTGGAAATGTAGGGCATTGGGATCCTCGCAATGAGATCCGGAGTGCGACATCGCTGGCGTTGGTTGGCGTCAGTTCTGGAGGTCGGTGCAGGGATGGTCAGGCCTTTGAAGTTGCACACATTGCAGATCGAACTTTGGGCTGATGACGAAGTCAGGAGCGCTGACGTTGATGGGGGTCAGGGCTGCGGTGCGAAGTGGAACAAGGCGACGTGCAATGCCCACAGGTCACAGTGCAGGCAGAGGCTTGGTGACAGTCTCCTGCATCGTCTGTGAGACCAGGGCTGCGGTGTGAAGTGGGCAGTGCAACATGCGGTGTCTTCAGGTCATGGTGCAGGCACCGTCGTTGCTGAAGCACTGTTGTTGATAGGCCCAAGGCGGTGGTACCAAGCAGGGCAGGCTCCGTGCTGCACCCACTGGTCCCTGTGCAGACATGGGCTTCTGTTGCCAATGCTATAGTCAATGGCGTTGATGGACTGGGGCTATGGTGCAGTATGGGACAATGCTTCATGTACCTCACGAGCAGTGTCCTCAAGCCATGGTGCGGGCGTCGGTGTCAGCACAGGGCAGCGGCGTGGGGAATACCAAAGCTGCAGTGTGAGGAAGGCGATGCGGAGTGCTGGCCCACAGGTCACGGTGTAAGCAGCGGCTCAGTGGTGGTGAGACCAGGCTTGCGGTGCGAAGCAGGGCATGGCTCTGTGTGTTGTCGTCAGGTCACGGTGCAGGCAGCAGTGTCATTGATGGTGTTGTGGTGATTTTTCTTCTATTGCAGCACAAAACACACAGTTCCCCGTGCTGTAGGCAAATAAATCTGAAGTCTTTGAAGTCCCTGAGACTTACAACAGGAGGCAAGCTCTACTCCAAGCCCTTGGACAAACTTCACAAGCAGGATACACAACAAAACCAGTCTTTGCCCTCCTTAGGGCAGAAGCAGCAACTGCAGGCCAACCCAGCAAAGCACACACAGCAAAGGGGCAGTACTCCTCCTCCACCTATTCTCCTTGGCAGAGGTTCCTCTTGATCCAGAAGTATTCTAAAAGTCAGGGTTTTTAGGTCCACTACTTATTCCATTTCTGGCCTTTGAAGTAGGCAAACTTCAAACAAAAGTCTCTGTTGTTCACAAGACCCTGCCTTGCCCAGGACTGGCTCCAGGCACACTCCAGGGAGCCGGAGACTGCATTGTGTGAGGACTGGACAGCCCTTTCAGGTGCAGGTGTCAGCTCCTCCCTTCCCACTCTGGCTCAGGAGACTCATCAGGATGTGCAGGCTACAACTCAGCTCCCTTTCTGTCACTGTCTAGAGGCAATTCACAAACAGCCCAACTGTCAGTCTGACCCAGACGTGGATTCCACAGGCAGGCAGAGGCACAGAATGGTTAAGCAAGAAAATGCCCACTTTCTAAAAGTGGCATTATCAAACAGACAATCTAAAAAAAAACAACCCTACCAAAATATGTATTTTTAAATTGTGAGTTCAGAGACCCCAAACTCTAAATCTCTATCTGCTCCCAGTAGGAATTAAACTTAAGAGAAATTTAAATGTAATCTCTATGTTAACCTATGGGAGAGATAGGCCTTGCAATAGTGAAAAACGAATTTGGCAGTATTTCACTATCAGGACATGTAAAACACACCAGTGTGTGTCCTATCTTTTAAATATACTGCACCCTGCCCATGGGGCTACCTAGGGCCTACCTTAGGGGTGCCTTACGTGTACCAAAAGGGAAGGTTTGGGCCTGGCAAGTGAGTACACTTGCCAGGTCTAATTTTCAGTGCAAGACAGCACACAAAGACACTGCAGTGGCAGGCTTGAGACGTAGTTACAGGACTGCTCATTTGGGTGGCACAATCGGTGCTGCAGGCCCACTAGTAGCATTTGATTTACAGGCCCTGGGCACACGTAGTGCACTTTACTAGGGACTTAACAGTAACTTAAATATGCCAATCATGGATAAACCAATCACCAGTACAATTTACATAGGGAGCACTTGCACTTTAGCAGTGGTAAAGTGCGCAGAGACAATAAACCAGCAAAAACTGAGTCCAGGATAGCATAAAAAAAAAGGAGGTCAGAAGGCAAAAAGACTGGGGAAACACGCCAAAAGATGCCAGGTCTAACAGTGATGGTCTGAAATTAAGGTGTCCTTAGAAAGCCTGCCAGCCAGTGACCTAAGACTAGTCTTAAGTGCTAGGTCTTCCTGCCTTTGGGTCCCATACAGTTCCGTCCATCCTCTAGAAGATGCACCCCAATATTTCTTAAGAGCAGACTTTTTTTTTTGTTTTCCTGCTTCCGTGCTAGACCTGCTAGGATGCCCTGCGGGAAACTTACATGCAGGCTCTCTCTCCCTCCCTCCCTCCCACTGTCCAAGATGGTGAACACTAGCTGAAATCTTTCACAACACAGTGACCTCTTTCACAGACACTCCTCAGCAGACTTTCAGCCAGTCACTCACTTGCAGGCTCATTCGCTCATCCAGGCTGGATCTTAACATAACATTTGATCTCCTAATTCTTTCTTGGCAATCCGGATACACTGTACCACACATCTTCATGAGCATACTAATGTGACAGCCATGATTTCACAATCAAGTAAGTAATTCACTTTGTCACAGTATATGTAAACAGGGGATTCTCTCCCCACAGCAGACACCAGAATCGGTGTCCGTGGCTTGTGATCCGATCTCCACCCTCACAGAAGGTTCAAAGAAAATCAAATAAGAGATTTGTTTGATTTTCTTTAAATATAGCATGACAAAGTGAAATAATTACTTGATTGTGAAATAACTTCATGTGTCCACACTAAGAGCCCCGATGAAGTTCAAACAAAGTGAATGAAACTGGTTGGCTGTTTTGGTGTTGTTGAAATAAATGAATGGAACACACTACAACGTATTGAGATCATTGGACTCTTTAATATTGGGGTGCACCATTCCACATTGTGTATTTGTGCTTCTTCTCAGTGGTTTGCAGCAGCGCCTTTCAACGGCTGGGGCTGGGGAAGATGTGCACCGATTTATAATTTATGGAACTGTTAAGGAGGTACGGTTTGCGGTGTCCGCCGTTGTTGAAGTAGTTGTTTTCTGATCAGTTTTGTAAGCCAAATGCTTTGCCAGTGCTAGCTTTATATGTCGCCATATTGGCATTCAGTGCCTGCCTGTTATGCTTTCATCACATTTGAGCGCAGCTAAATAGTTTAGGCTCACCTAAAGGGCAGGCTTTAAGTATGGGTAATTTGAGATACTACTTTGCATGTTTCATTTTTCACAACTCAGATTATGAAGCTGATAGAAAGGAAGCAGTCACTGGAGGCTAATCAGTGCATTGCTCCACTGTTATTTATTTGTCACATTCAGAGGCTGCTCCCCTTGAAAGAGTATTATTCTATAGACTATCTATATGATCTGTCGTTCTTGTTATGTACATATTTGTGTTAAGCAGCATATTGTGTTTCGCATTAGCTGTGTATTGTTAAACAGGACTCTGTAGGCTTGGAAATCAGTCTTTAGTGCAGCTGACCCCATAGTCACTGCAGCGAGTGCTACTCATAAGTTTGTCTTTCAGCCCCTATGTACTTGGTTTCATTTGTGATTGTCACTCTGTCCTCTCTTCCTTCCTACCGATGCCTAATAATGTTTATTGGGGATTCACTCTAGAAGGAGCCATGGACCAGAGTCGCAACGAAGGCACCACGCTTGCAGACTCAGGGAAATTTTGCCACCTTTATTTCTGGTTGAGTCTGAGATTTATAGCTGCCTTTGTAGGTCTTTAAGGTTGCCTTCTTTAGATCCACTTACCAAAATGAAACAGTGTTTGAACATGTTGAGCAATTTCGGCTGTTTTCCAATTTCTCATTTTGGTTTTTGCCTGTTCTTTCATTACCTTTTTGCCTTTGTTCGTTTTAGCCCTGAAAATGAGAGAAGAGGTTGAAACGAGTGAGTCAGAGTGTTCGGCTCCAAAGATATACCTGCACCACAGTTTAGAGCTTTACACCTGCTTATGCTTGCACAGTGCACATTGAGGTGAAATCGGTTGCTGGCCTTGTGCCGCTCTTGGTCCTTCCCAATGGAGAACAGCCATATAATGGTGCTAATGTAAAGAGGATGGTCTGCATATGTGTTTAATTGTTATGTAGTGTACATTGTCAGCTACTGCTTGCAATGCAACACCCTGTACACTACACAGCTCCATCCAGCATCTGCTTAGACAAGGCTATCAAGGAAGGAATACAACCACAAGAGTCTGTTCAAACGACATCCCTTCCAGTCAGTAGGTTTCTCCATGGGTGCTCAGAACATGAATTGCATTATGCTGTTCCTTTGGGATGGTTGGGATTGCACCGTTTACTACTCCGTTGACTTCATGTTAATTTGCATTGGGTAGTCTCAAAACCTGGAGTTGCACAGGTAATGTGCAACAGGGTGATGTTATATCACCTGTGAGCATAGAAGGGCAGTGAATAGGGGTGATGGGTACCTACCCAGGTAGATGAACACATGTAAACTTCCAAATGTATGGGTGTTCAAAAGCTTTTATAGGCTTATTCCAGCGTTGGATATGATTGTTAAGAACCTTTTATATGCTTACTCCAGCACTGGATATGATTGGAGCATCTGGCATGCAGGGCAGAAGTAGGTGCATATCCAGGATAGGAATGGGGGGCGGAACACTCAAGTTAGTGGGGCATACAGTGAGGGGCTTCTTAGCAGGGAACATAAGTGTTTCCTTAGAGGAAGAAAATTGTCAAGTGCAAATGCAAGTTTGATTAACATTTACCCATACATAAATGTACACCTGTTATATTTAGGCATGTGTAACTGCCTTTGCATGTGGGTACCAGAAATCTGCACAGTTAGTTTCTGAAATTCTCTCTAAATTCCGAGTCAGAAATTTGCTGCAAACGTATGCCTCCAAAGTTACATTCCAACTTTTTTGTAAGAACTCGTTGCATAACAAATAGCACTTTCTGTGACTCAGTTGCAGAACTGCTGTTTGAAAGAGTGGTGCTTTTAGAGATTGGGATGAGCCTAAATAGGAAATTCATAAATAACATTTTCAGTTACCGAGCTAACACTGACTGTTAATTCTGTTTTGTTTTTTAGATGACTGTATATCCGGTTCCAGTAGCCAAGGATCTGGTAAGTTGCCTTCTAAATGCTTTAGAATACGTTAATTAAATACTTTAAACTACAGTCGTGCCTTTACCAGTACCCACTATACTAAGGATCAATTTAACCTTAGAAAGATACTCACTGGCAGTGTAAAACGGCTGTTTGTTTGCAGTAGGTTATAAACAAATACTTCAGTTAACACCACACATAACCAAGAAAGTTCATCAATAAAAAAAATTACACTTGAGAATAAAATATATATACAAAAATACACACAATAAAAAAAGATTCCTACAACTATTAGACTTTTTTAATTAAAAAGCAATTCCTCAATAGGTCAAGCAGATGAGAAGAAAATATCCAAAATTCAAAGCAGACAGTGACTATAGTACCATAGTGTAGGAAGTTGGCTCTGTATGTGCTATTTCAAAGTAAGGAATAGCATGCACAGAGTCCAAGGGTTCCCCTTAGAGGTAAAATAGTGGTAAAAAGAGATAATACTAATGCTCTATTTTGTGGTAGTGTGGTCGAGCAGTAGGCTTATCCAAGGAGTAGTGTTAAGCATTTGTTGTACATACACATAGACAATAAATGAGGTACACACACTCAGAGACAAATCCAGCCAATAGGTTTTGTATAGAAAAATATCTTTTCTTAGTTTATTTTAAGAACCACAGGTTCAAATTTAACATGTAATATCTTGTTTGAAAGGTATTGCAGGTAAGTACATTAGGAACTTTGAATCATTTCAATTGCATGTATACTTTTCAAGTTATTCACAAATAGCTATTTTAAAAGTGGACACTTCGTGCAATTTTCACAGTTCCTGGGGGAGGTAAGTTTTTGTTAGTTTTACCAGGTAAGTAAGACACTTACAGGGTTCAGTTCTTGGTCCAAGGTAGCCCACCGTTGGGGGTTCAGAGCAACCCCAAAGTTACCACACCAGCAGCTCAGGGCCGGTTAGGTGCAGAGTTCAAAGTGGTGCCCAAAACGCATAGGCTTCAATGGAGAGAAGGGGGTGCCCCGGTTCCAGTCTGCCAGCAGGTAAGTACCCGCGTCTTCGGAGGGCAGACCAGGGGGGTTTTGTAGGACACCGGGGGGGACCCAAGCCCACACAGAAATTTCACCCTCAGCGGCGCGGGGGCGGCCGGGTGCAGTGTTAGAACAAGCGTCGGGTTCGCAATGGAAGTCAATGAGAGATCAAGGGATCTCTTCAGCGCTGCAGGCAGGTAAGGGGGGGCTTCCTCGGGGAAACCTCCACTTGGGCAAGGGAGAGGGACTCCTGGGGGTCCCTTCTGCAGTGAAAGTCCGGTCCTTCAGGTCCTGGGGGCTGCGGGTGCAGGGTCTTTTCCAGGCGTCGGGACTTAGGTTTCAGAGAGTCGAGGTCAGGGGAAGCCTCGGGATTCCCTCTGCAGGCGGCGCTGTGGGGGCTCAGGGGGGACAGGTTTTGGTACTCACAGTCGTAGAGTAGTCCGGGGGTCCTCCCTGAGGTGTTGGTTCTCCACCAGCCGAGTCGGGGTCGCCGGGTGCAGTGTTGCAAGTCTCACGCTTCTTGCGGGGAGATTGCAGGGTTCTTTAAAGCTGCTACTTTGGATAAAGTTGCAGTCTTTTTGGAGCAGGTCCGCTGTCCTCGGGAGTTTCTTGTCGTCGTCGAAGCAGGGCAGTCCTCAGAGGATGCAGAGGTCGCTGGTCCCTTTGGAAGGCGTCGCTGGAGCAGAGTTCTTTGGAAGGCAGGAGACAGGCCGGTGAGTTTCTGGAGCCAAGGCAGTTGTTGTCTTCTGGTCTTCTTCTGCAGGGGTTTTTCAGCTAGGCAGTCCTTCTTCTTGTTGTTGCAGGAATCTAATTTCTAGGTTCAGGGAGAGCCCTTAAATACTAAATTTAAGGGCGTGTTTAGGTCTGGGGGGTTAGTAGCCAATGGCTACTAGCCCTGAGGGTGGGTACACCCTCTTTGTGCCTCCTCCCAAGGGGAGGGGTCACATCCCTAATCCTATTGGGGGAATCCTCCATCTGCAAGATGGAGGATTTCTAAAAGTTAGAGTCACCTCAGCTCAGGACACCTTAGGGGCTGTCCTGACTGGCCAGTGACTCCTCCTTGTTTTTCTCATTATTTTCTACGGCCTTGCCGCCAAAAGTGGGGGCCGGGGCCGGAGGGGGCGGGCAACTCCACTAGCTGGAGTGTCCTGCGGTGCTGTGACAAAGGGGTGAGCCTTTGAGGCTCACTGCCAGGTGTTACAGCTCCTGCCTGGGGGAGGTGTTAGCATCTCCACCCAGTGCAGGCTTTGTTACTGGCCTCAGTGACAAAGGCACTCTCCCCATGGGGCCAGTAACATGTCTCTAGTGTGGCAGGCTGCTGGAACCAGTCAGCCTACACAGATAGTCGGTTAAGTTTCAGGGGGCACCTCTAAGGTGCCCTCTGTGGTGTATTTTACAATAAAATGTACACTGGCATCAGTGTGCATTTATTGTGCTGAGAAGTTTGATACCAAACTTCCCAGTTTTCAGTGTAGCCATTATGGTGCTGTGGAGTTCGTGTAAAACAGACTCCCAGACCATATACTCTTATGGCTACCCTGCACTTACAATGTCTAAGGTTTTGCTTAGGCACTGTAGGGGCACAGTGCTCATGCACTGGTACCCTCACCTATGGTATAGTGCACCCTGCCTTAGGGCTGTAAGGCCTGCTAGAGGGGTGTCTTACCTATACTGCATAGGCAGTGAGAGGCTGGCATGGCACCCTGAGGGGAGTGCCATGTCGACTTACTCATTTTGTTCTCACTAGCACACACAGGCTTGTAAGCAGTGTGTCTGTGCTGAGTGAGGGGGTCTCTAGGGTGGCATAATACATGCTGCAGCCCTTAGAGACCTTCCCTGGCATCAGGGCCCTTGGTACCAGAGGTACCAGTTACAAGGGACTTATCTGGATTGCCAGGGTGTGCCAATTGTGGAATCAAAAGTACAGGTTAGGGAAAGAACACTGGTGCTGGGGCCTGGTTAGCAGGCCTCCGCACACTTTCAATTCGAAACATAGCATCAGCAAAGGCAAAAAGTCAGGGGGTAACCATGCCAAGGAGGCATTTCCTTACACATAGTTATTTGCAGAATCAGCAGTAAACAATACATCCATGAGGTACACTGCAAGAATCATAGCATGTTAAAAAAGGCTAAAGTGCAGACCGATGAAATGCAAAAGTAAGTTGATAATGCAATGTCAAGAGATGTAATTAATGGCATGCCTGCTCACCAGAGGTTGCCAGAGCCAAGACTTCCTTGGTATTATAGCAGCAAAAAAAGGAGTGAATGCAGGCCATGGCACTACTCGGAGGCTGGATGGAGTACTAACTGTGCACCTATGCTTGGTAGTGTAAAATGATTGTTTATTTGTAGTAGTTTCTGTCCTGCTTGAAAAGTGTGATTCGAGGGTAAGTGACATAGTGTGTATGGAGCTTTTTCATTCATGCCCTGCCCTATTCTTGCTATAGTGTCCTGCGGGACACGTTCTAGTGCTTACTAAGTACTGTGCTACCAGTCACTTCCTTAAGGGCTGGCCTTCACTCTGACCCCACACCCATTTATCATAGGCGACAATGGTCAGGTGATCCTGACAGTAAAAAGGGGCTGGGCCTTTGTGGTTGCACAAGCAACATGGCTGTGGCCCTGTTGGCGGTTCCACAGCGACGCCTTCATGTGGTCTACTCAAGACCCGGCGCGGCCCAAGAGGTCCCCTGCCAGCCCAGCGAAAAGGGCCTCAAAGGGTATTCTGGCGTGAGGGAATCATGGCATGAGAGATCGGTCTGAAGCTGCTCCACGCACAGGTACTGAAAGGCACAGAGGCCTCCGAGTTAGACGCCCAAACACTGCAACGTCATCCCAGTCTTTGCGGGTTAGCCTTCCATGGAACCAGGGCACCGCCAAACACATTTCTGCAGTGAATTCCACAGACAGTCCTGATGCACCCTACTTTGAACTGTTAGCACCAACTCCAACACCATGAGAGCACGCAGGACTGACCAACAGTGCGTGAGTGGACAGTGATCCACCTGACCGGCTGTCACAGAATCGGGACTCCATCCACTCCGTGTTCATGTCCAGAGTCATCTGGTTAAATGACAGATGCGTTCTGTGATGCCCAGGTGCTCCCAGCTGCATATGTCCAGTGTCAGAAAATGCCTCTCTTGGTATGGTTACCCCCTAACTATTTTGCCCTTTGTTGATGCTAGTTATGATTGAAAGTGTGTTGGGATCCTGCTAACCAGGCCCCCCAGCACCAGTGTTCTTTCCCTAAACTGTGCCTTTATCTCCACAATTGGCACACTGATAAGTCCCTTGTAAATGGTACCCCTGGTACCAAGCGCCCTGTGGCCAGGGAAGGTCTCTAAAGGCTGCAGCATGTATTAAGCCACCCTGTGGACCCCTCACTCAGCACATGCACACTGCCTCACAGCTTGTGTGTGCTGGTGGGGAGAACATGACTAAGTCAACATGGCACTCCCCTCAGAGTGCCATACCCACAACCCACTT
This sequence comes from Pleurodeles waltl, assembly GCF_031143425.1. Lineage (NCBI taxonomy): Eukaryota > Metazoa > Chordata > Amphibia > Caudata > Salamandridae > Pleurodeles > Pleurodeles waltl. The sequence goes on along the minus strand of NC_090436.1, from coordinate 439,312,990 downwards.
CCTGTGGCATAGTTGAGTCACCCCTCTAGAAGGCCTTACAGCCCTAAGGCAGGGTGCACTATACCACAGTTTAGGGCATAGTTGCATGAGCACTATGCCCCTACAGTATCAGTGCAGGGTAGCCATAAAGAGTATATGGTCTGGGAGTTTGTCACACACGAACTCCACAGTTCCATAATGTCTACACTTAATTCTGTGAACTTTGGTATCAAACTTCTCAGCACAATAAATCCACACTGATGCCAGTGTGGGATTTATTGAAAAATGCACACAGAGGGCAATAGGGTTAGGGATGTGCCCCCCTCCCCTCAGGAAGGAGGCACAAAGAGGATGTAGCCACCCTCCAGGACAGTAGCCATTGGCTACTGCCCTCCAGACCTAAACTCACCCCTAAATTGAGTATTTAGGGGCAACCCGGAACCCAGGAAATCAGACTCCTGCAACCTGAAGAAAGAAGGGCTGCTGACCTGAAAGCCCTACAGAGACGACAACTGACTTGGCCCCAGCCCTTCCGGCCTGTCTCCAGACTCAAAGAACCTGCACAGCGACACATCCAGCGGGACCAGCGACCTCTTAGGACTCTGAGGACTGCCCTGCATCTAAAGGACCAAGAACCTCCAGAGAACAGCAGCTCTGTTCAAAAACTGCAACAAGAAAGCAACTTTAAAGAGACTCTCGCCTCTCTCCGGGAAGCGTGGGTCTTCACACACTGCACCTGACGCCCCCGGCTTGAGTTCAGGTGAACCAACACCACAGAGAGGACCCTCAGGCGACTCCACCGACATGGACACTCTGTGTCGACCTCCCTGCACCCCCACAGCGACGCCTGCAGAGAGGATCCAGAGGCTCCCCCTGACCGCGACTGCCTGGTAACAAAGGAACCAGACGCTTGGACCAAGCACTGCACCCGCAGCCTCCAGAACCGAGAGGAACCGCCTACCAGTGCAAGAGTGACGAGCAGGCGGCCCTCATCCTAACCCAGTCGGTGGCTGGCCTGAGAAGCCCCCCTGTGCCCTGCCTGCACCGCCAGAGTGACCCCCGGGTCACACCATTGCTTTCAATGCAAGACCCGACACCTACTTTGCACACTGTACCCGGCCGCCCCTGTGCCGCTGAGGGTGTATTTTGTGTGTCTGTGTTACCTCTTCCCCCCCACGCCCCCCTCCCTCCCCCCCAGTTCTCTACAAAAAAATACCCTGGTCTGCTCCCCGAGGATGCAGGTACTTACCTGCTAGCAGACTGGAACCGGAGCACCCCTGTTCTCCATAGGGTGCCTATGTTATTTGGGCCCTCCTTTGATCTCTGCACCTGACCAGCCCTGTGTTGCTGGTGCTGTGGGTTTGGGGTTGTCTTGAACCCCCAACAGTGGGCTGCCTATGCCCAGGAGACTGAACTTTTAAGTGCTTTACTTACCTGAGAAACTAACCAATACTTACCTCCCCCAGGAGCTGTTGATGTTTGCACTATGTCCAGTTTTAAAATAGCTTATTGCCATTTTTGACAAAACTGTGTATACTACTGTTTTAATTCAAAGTTCCATACTTACCTGTGTGAAGTGCCTTACAATTTATGTACTTACCTAAATTCTGAATCTTGTGGTTTTAAAATAAATTAAGTAAATAATATTTTTCTGTACAAAAACATATTGGCCTGGAGTTAAGTCTTTGAGTGTGTGTTCTCTTTTATTGCCTGTGTGCACAACAAATGCCTAACACTACCCTCTGATAAGCCTACTGCTCAACTACACTACCACAAAATAGAGCATTAGTATTATCTAATTTTGCCACTATCAACCTCTAAAGGGAACCCTTGGACATTGTGCACATTATCTCTCACTTTGAGATAGTATATACAGAGCAAGCTTCCTACATCCAGTGATCCTGTACTGTCCTACAGACTGCCTGAAGAGACTCAGTGATGTATTGTTTGTTGTCTATTCTTTCCCACAGGTTAGGTTCGTTTAGTTCCTTTCAGTTAAGTTTGGGAGGGATGCAGTGTCCTGTGCAACACGTTCTAGTGTTTAGTAAGTACTGTGCTACCAGCCACTTCCTTAAGGGCTGGCCTTCACACTCACCCCACACCCATCCATTAGAGGCATCACCGGTTAGGTGACCCTGCCAATAAAAGGGTCCGGGCGCACATGCCCGAAGGCCAGTTGCAAATACCCCAACTATGTCTCTGTGTTATTTGTTTGCATAGCATGTGGGCCAAGGGCCCACAACACTACACTTGCTATCTCATATTTGTTCTCTTGAGTGTAGAACAGAGTTGAACAATTTGCTTTTGCAACTGACACAGATAGGTTGATTGCGCTCTTTGATTGAGCCACCTGTATTTCAATAACTATTTATTTCCTGTTTTTTCTGCCTGTTAACTCATCGTGACATTTTCTACCATGCCTCTGCAGTTTAAATGTTTGCAGCCTGTAAGTGAGTATACCAGAATCTTATTTTAATAATGATTACAACCCTGTACTCGTTAGTCTGTAACTGTATGCAGGTAATCTCCTAAACAGTATCCTGTAAGCATTCTGGTTGACAGACCTTCCACATGCAGTTAATTAATACTTGACTAACAATGTGGAAAGGGCAACGAAGTCGAAATGAACATATAAGGTGTGCAAACGAAGGAAGGGTTCCTTAATAAAGCATATTTTGTTTTTAGCTGAATGTTGCTTTTGTTCTTCTTTGAGGTTTGTATTCATGTGCAGTTCGTCCTTCTTGCTCTAATAGGGTGGTTTGGTGGCTGTTGTTAATTAGGGATTTTTTTCTTAGTCTGGGTGATATTTAAGTGATCTGCTGTGTCTGAGAGCCTCACAATGGTTGCATAAAACAGAACCTACCTACCCACCTACCTTGTGTTTATATAAAGAATCTGTATAGGGCTTTAAGGGAACCAGTATCCTTTTGAACTTCAGTATAGCGTCTGTCAATAAAATTTAGTTTTACCTTTCCTCTTGAAGATACCATCATCCTTTTCAGGGACTGTACTGCTTCTTCCACTTCTTGTGTTTGCATTTTGTATGCTCTAGTTTCTTTTTCCCTATATGGAGCATTTCTTTGGCTGCCCTCTCAGGATTGGATGGTGTCTTTTAACATAGTCCTTCATTCACTTGAGAAAGCCTCCCTGTGTTCTTGCATTGCTAAGTATGGCCTAATTTTCTAGTTTGGCAATGAGTGTCTAACTTACTGCTGCTGCCCACCCAACTAGAGCGGTGGTTTGCATTCACTTTTCTTTGGGGACTAAAATATGCTCCTATATTGTGGTTTGGTGAAATATTGTTTTACAAGCTATTTCTGAGCAGGGTAGATTTGAAGACTGGGTGAAAGTTTGGCATGCCAGCTTTTTGCAGTGAGAGCATAACCCAGGTTTCCATTCATTTGTTTGGAACTATGTCCTCACTTAAAAATACATTAAAAACACTCATCTGTTTCAGTCCTTAAGAGTTGTTGTAGTTGTTTAAAAACTGTAGAAGATGGCTGTAGAATAGTGTGCACTCGCACCTCTCCGCCACCCTAGTCCACAACACCAGCCTCATAATGGGACCTCGTGCAAGACTGCTGCATGATCCATTCAAGAGCCCCCGGACCACTGACAGAGCCTTCAGACTTGATAGCTGTACTGGGCCGGGGAACTGCTAAGGTGGCAGCCACATAGGCTTCAGCTCCCAGGCTTTGCTGCTCTTGCTCTGACACGCTGGACTCCAGAGGCGGCATTGGGGCTAATGCAGCAACGTTTGCTTAGACTGAGCCAACAGTGGATGTTACCTTCAGACGCCAGCTGTAGCGGAGGCCTCTTCCCTGACCAGGGCAGTTAGACACAGCTGACGCAGCTCATTGACACCCACAATGACTTCCCGCACCCAGCGGGTTCCCTGGGCCCCGAGCGCAGTGGAACGGTGAATACAGTAGCCCCAGAGCGGGCCAGGCATTTTATATTTGATGGCCTCCAGAACCCTCGAGCAGATGCTGCAGATGTGGGTCACCTGGCTGGCTCCTGCTGAGCACTTCAAGACTGCAGAGGCCTCGCAGTCAACATGTGGCTAATGGTGGGCACCATCCATATCCCCTGACTCCCGGGGGCTTTCCTCTCAGGATGTTTGTGCCCTGTCTGGGCCTATCAAAAGAGAAGCACTTGGACTGGGCCTTAGGTGCCTGAATAGGAGGCTAGAGGCCTGCACACAGTTTATCGTCCCTATCTGCTGTCTTGCGGTCCCTATGGGAGCCTGGTAACACTCTTTTTTTTTACTTTCCACTTAGCTCCCTCAAGCCTATCCGGCATGACATAAATGGACCGTAACATCACTACAGTGTACACCTCTGGCCTCTTGACTGTTAAGTGGGGCTAAGACTTCCTTTGGGACATCGCGACCTGCTGTCACTGGATTTTGGTGCCACTGCCCTTTCTAGTCCCGCTGCTGCACACAATATTCCTCAGTGCAGCACCCCACTGCACTATTTCTCTTGGGGCTCCCTTGCTGTGCAGTCCACTGAGCCTCCAGGCATCATGGACTTAATGTCATCAAGCCATCCTCTGGCTCAGTTAGTGACTACCCCCATCCAGTACTACCCTTAGCTTCACTCCTTGCTGACTTCCTTTACCCATACTGACTTGAGGTTCTATCACTGTGCCACACAGGGGCCCCCCAACTACATGTGTCTTGATGCTGCAACCCCTGCTTGAAAGCCAGCAAACGCTGAGGACCCCCCCTTGACATATCATGTCTCATCTACATCTTTGAAGGAGCCAGTTCACCAGCTCACCCTCCTGTTTCTCACACCAGCGCCACTTTGCACCTCTGCTCTTTCCTCCCAATGGCATCTTCTAAGCACAAACAGGACCAGTCTGTCAGATAAATGCTCACCTACTCTGCACAAGCCCCCAACAAAGACTTTGGGGACATGCTCTCAAACTACACTTAATATGAGCTAGGGAACTCAACTGATCCAGATTAGGCCCACTGAACTTGGACTTTCTTACATCTCTCTTCGACTCACTGAAGAAGGATCTCCACTCCCTAAAAAAAAAAAAAGACGCCTCACAAGATATGCAGGAGTTTTGACAGTACCTGACCTCCCTGGGAGACCATGTCTCCTCTCTGGAGGAGAACAAAACTTCTTAAGGTGAATAAGTTGAGATCCTACAGCAGGAACTTCTGCACTTCCATGAACAGCATGATGATCTCAAAACCCACACAGAAGATCCAGAAAACAGAGCCTTGAAGAACGTGGTTAGGAAAGCCATGCAGTTCTTGACCAACTCGCCTCTGGCACAGGCTGGCTAACCAGCTAACTACGCCTTTCAGCTCTGGATCATCACTTTCAGCTCTCTGTACCTGCCATCCTGTCAGAATCGACTGCAGCTTGTGTGGTGGGAGGACACCCTCCCTTTTAAGAGACTGGATCATTGACTCCCCATCCCCAACTTCGTTGGACCTACGGCCAACCATTGGCGATGGACTGTTTCATATAGTTATGATGTTTGTTCTGTTTCTTCTTTGTGGTACTCTACTCTTGGGGATACTGATTCCTTCACTGTATATAGTCTGATTGGGACACCTCTGTTTTTGCCCCAGCCTAAACACATCGTATTTAGCCCCTATACTGCCCACCTTCTTGCCTGCTTCCTTGTGCCCTGAAATGTAGCCTTTTGTTTGACCGCCTGCTCCGGACTTCAAAATAACGAGCCTCAAAGTCAGAGGCCTCAATAATCCCATTAAGCAAAACGCGGTTCTGTCTTTCTTAGAACGCCCAGGCAGTGACATATGTCTAATCCAAAAAACACACTTGTCACCCAGAGACAAACATGCATGAACGCCCGCTGGTTCCCCCCCCCCAGCTAGGTTCATCTAGCTCAAACAAACATCCATTGGTTGCCATATTATTCTCGATAGGTTTTAAGGGCAAAATACTGCACAAGGTGGCTGAGAACAAGGGTTGATTACTAGTCTAATGAATATGGATCTGCACCTTCTACTTTACCCTCATTTACATATTCGCTCCTAATGAGCAGCAGTAATTGTTCCTCACGGAGGCTCTAGACCATTCACCCTCGAAAGCCAAAGCCATCCGCAGAACTATTGTTGATTTTCTTAAATTAAATAACAACAACAAGGTAGCCTTAGCCTCCCTTTGGGTAACCTGGAAACTGGTGGTTCGTTGAATATAGCTCTATCAGCTGCAGAAAGTCATACCCTCAAGGAGCTGCAACTCATCCTTCAGAGGAAGGTGCTAGAGCTAGAAGCTATCCACAAACGCTGTGGGACCCCGCGGATTTGGAGAGAACTAGAAAGATCACGCAAACTCCTCAAATGATTACACTTAAGTAGGGCAGAATATGCCCTAGTCTATCTCATACATAAGTTTTACCTCAGTTGTAACCATTGTGGGCTTCTCCTTGCCCATCGCTTACGAGCAAAGATCCATTCGGGATCAGCCCAGCTGATTGCATACAGACTCGCCGTTTGCAGAAGCATTCGAACAGTTCTACAGCTCCCTTTACAGAGACCTTTCTGAGTCTTCTTCAGAACCATTGCAATACCTTGCTACACATCCTCCATTCCCCTTGCCACTCTCTTTGCTGACACTTTAGACAAACCGATTAGAATAGAGGAAGTCATCTCAGCCATATCTCGTTTGAAGTTGATGAAATCCCCAGGCCCAGATGAATTAATCTCTCAATTCTTCAAAACATTCTGTCAGGAACTGGCTCCAGTATTCACCTGATTATTTAACTCCTTCACTGCTACGGGTTCCCTAACGGATTCCATGCTGGAAGTCTCGATTTCAGTTATCCTTAAGCCTGGCAAAGACCCCTCACTATGTGGTTCTTATAGATCCATATCATTATTGAATGTTGATGCCAAATTATTTACAAGCATTTTAGTGCAATGCTTTAACTCTCTAATGCCCTGCCTCATCGCCCCTGATCAAGCTTGGTTTATTCCCACGTGCCAATGTGGGGGGGGGGGGGGTAACACTAGATGCATATTTCACCTCCTAGACAAAGCCTCCCGGTCACAAAAAGAATCACTAATTCTATCAGTCAATTCAGAAAAAGCTTTCAACAGAGTTCATTGGCCCTACCACTTTAAAACTTTGGAGCTCTTTAGCTTTGGTGACAGGTTCCTGCACTAGATCAAGAGTATCTATAGCTCATCTAGGGCCGGAAATTATTGACATTCAGTTTGGGGGAGAGGAACACCTTATCAGCTTATACGCTGGCGATGTGATGCTGGCCATTACAAATCCTTGGACTTCTCTCCCTTCCCTGATCATAGAGCTTCACCTTTTCAGGTTCTAGCTTCAAGGTTAATATGCAGCAATCCCAAATTCTAAACCTGACCGTTCCGCCCCAAATTGCAACCACACTCCGCTCTGAACTCCCGTTCGACTGGGCAAACGAGTCAAATTGGCAACCTCCATCCCTAAGACAGTCACACTTAACTACCCTTCCCTGCTCAAGCAAATTAGGTACGTTATTAACACTTGGGACAGACTTGCTCTTTCGTGGCTAGGCAGGGTTGCAGCTATCAAAATGATCACCCTCCCTTGCATTCTTTACCTTTTTCAAACTCTACTTTTAACTCCACCATGCCATGTTCTTTGATCGTTGCAAACTGATACTGATATTAATCTGGGGGAGGGAGGACCCCCACCTTCCAAAATCTCATATATTGCCCAACTCGCGACAGGGGTTTAGCTGCACCGTCTCTACTCCAATGCTACCAGGCCTCACAACTGCGTTACCTAGTGGAGTGAAGACGTCCTCTGACAGAGAAGCACTCTGGTTTTTCATGGACCAGGCTGTATCTGGTTCCCATATTTGAAAAGAGGCTTGGCTTCCTCGGAGACACAGGGCAAAGGGACTGTACTCCTCTCTGGTCACTAATTTGGTGTTAAAGGTGTGGGATGCTAAAGGCGGGACTAACATCGTTCCCCTCTCCAGTGACACCTATTTTAGCCAATCCAGATTTTACCCCTGAACTGTAAATAGATTCCGTCACTGGCAAGAGGGCGCTCGCAAGCACGCTAGGTGTTTCTTTGACCCTGACAGGAGCATACCCTGAGAAAGACCAAAAAAAAACGATTATGGCCTGAGAGTTGAGCACCGTATCCAATACCTCCAGGTTCACCACTGAGCTGTGCAACCAACCATTAGACCTCATGTTGCGAGACCTCTAACCCCGTTTGAAAAATGGTTACTACTTAAGAAAAAATGACATGCGCCTCATCTCGGAACTGTACTCTACTGGGGCAAGGGGCTCATAGCACCTACTATGCGGGACAGCGGAGGTGTGAAGCGGAGATCGTCAGAGCACTCTCGGATGATGACTGGGCCAACATCTTCTACAGAGCCCGACATTGTGCACATAATATGTCCTGTATTGAAACAGCATATAAAATTGTTTTGTATTGCTACCAGACTCCCGCCTGTATTGCGTCCTGGAACACAGAACACTCAAAGGAGTGCTAGCAGGGATGTGGGGCGACTGGGACCCTGGCATATCTAAAGTGGCATTTTCCGAAACTCGCTTTTGGGAGTAAATCCTTGATGAGATTGATCGATTGTTTGACATGAAGAGCCCCAGGTTCCCAGCTTACACCATACTTGGCCTTCCCCAACTCCTTGACGTTCCCACACTACTCACCGCGTGGGATGCAAACAGTTCTAGCATTAGGAGTGACATATCAGGGTAACCTTGGGCTCTGTGGAATTGATACGAGCCCCCAATACCCTCGGGTAGGTCGCTCCCCTGCTCACGCAGCGCCTCCAGTCCCTGACTGCCTTCCTCTCCTGTGAGTGTGCTCCCCCCCCTTCTTGCCCGTGTACCCCGAGTGCTTGTGCTGGTGCTGACTGAAATTCCCTTGTTCGATGGCATCTGTCGCTGTAGATACGCATGTTCTGCAATAGCTCGCCATCTGGTGTTGGGCCGGAGTGTTACAAGTTGTTTTTCTTTGAAGAAGTCTTTCGAGTCACGGGACCGAGTGACTCCTCCTTTTGTCTCCATTGCGCATGGGCGTCGACTCCATCTTCGAATGTTTTTTTTCCGCCATCGGGTTCGGACGTGTTCCTGTCGCTCCGAGTTTCGGAACGGAAAAAAATAGTTAATTTCGGAAGATTTTCGTCGGTATTGTTGCGTTCGGGATCGGCGTACTTAGATTCCACACCGCATCGAAGATCGAAGAGCTCCGGTGCCCTTCGGGGTAGTTTTTCGATCCTCCATCGGGGCCTGGTCGGCCCGACCGCGTGCTGAAGAACGCCGATGGAACGGACCCCGTTCCGTTTCTGCCCCAAATGCCACAATAAATACCCCTACACAGACCAACACTTGGTCTGCAACCTGTGCCTGTCACCTGAGCACAGCGAAGACACCTGCGAGGCCTGTCGTGCGTTCCGGTCCCGAAAAACACTCCGAGACCGTCGAGCCAGAAGACTTCAAATGGCGTCCGCACCGACAGCCCAACGGGAGTTCGAGGAACAAGAAGAGGAAGGTTCCTTCTCGATCCAAGACTCAGACTCCGAAGGATTCGACGATACACAAACCGTGAGTAAGACGTCGAAAACCACACAAAGAAACATTTACAAGGCCCAGGGGACGCCACTGCCACCAGGCCATGGCTCGACCCATAAATTCGGTGACCGACCTTCGGCACCGAAAAAGGCCCAAACAGTGCCGAGATCGTCCGACTCCGGTCGAGACACAGGCACGCAGCCTTCTCGGGACCGAGAAAGTGCTGGAGACAAGCCTCGACACCGAGATGCCGGTGTCGACACGGCTCGACGCCGAGACAGCGGCACCGAAACAGATCGACGCCGAGAGGTTTCGGCCCCGAAAAGGAAAAAAGTCACCTCGGAGCCGAAAAAACACGCAGACAAAGTTTCGATGCCGAAACAAACTGCAAGCGACCCAGCTTCAGGCTCTTATACAGAAGAGCACTCGCTAACCTCCCAAATGCAAAAGCATAGGTTTGAGGAAGAGCTACAAGCAACTGATGTGGACCATACGCAAAAGCGTATCTTCATTCAGCAGGGGACAGGAAAAATAAGCACCCTTCCCCCCATTAGGAGAAAGAGAAGGTTGGAGTTCCAGACGGAACAAGCACCACAACCAAAAGTGGTGAAAAGAGTTACACCACCACCCTCTCCTCCGCCCGTAATTAACGTTTCACCAGCACAAACGCCATCACACTCCCCAGCTCACACCACCATGAGCCAGGGTGACCAAGATCAGGACGCATGGGACCTATACGACGCCCCAGTGTCAGATAACAGCCCGGAGGCATACCCTACAAAACCATCTCCACCAGAAGACAGCACCGCGTACTCTCAGGTGGTGGCTAGAGCAGCACAATTTCACAACGTAAGCCTCCACTCAGAACAGGTCGAGGATGATTTCTTGTTCAACACACTCTCCTCCACCCACAGCTCATACCAAAGCCTGCCTATGCTCCCTGGTATGCTCCGGCACGCAAAAGACATATTTAAGGACCCAGTCAAAAGTAGGGCAATCACACCAAGGGTGGAAAAAAAGTATAAGCCGCCTCCTACGGACCCGGTTTTCATCACAACACAGCTGCCACCAGACTCTGTTGTTGTAGGAGCAGCTAGGAAAAGGGCCAACTCTCACACATCTGGAGATGCACCACCCCCAGATAAAGAAAGCCGCAAGTTCGATGCAGCTGGTAAGAGAGTCGCAGCACAAGCTGCAAACCAGTGGCGCATCGCGAACTCCCAGGCACTACTTGCGCGCTATGACAGAGCCCACTGGGACGAGATGCAACATCTCATCGAACATCTGCCCAAAGACTTCCAAAATAGGGCAAAACAAGTGGTTGAGGAGGGACAGGCCATCTCCAACAACCAGATACGTTCCTCCATGGACGCTGCAGATACAGCTGCACGGACAATTAATACATCTGTAACTATCAGAAGGCATGCATGGCTCCGAACGTCTGGATTTAAACCAGAGATTCAACAAGCAGTTCTTAATATGCCTTTTAATCAAAAAGAACTGTTCGGTCCAGAAGTGGACACAGCGATTGAGAAACTCAAAAAAGATACGGACACTGCCAAAGCCATGAGCGCACTCTACTCCCCGCAGAGCAGAGGGAATTACAGCACATTCCGTAAAACGCCCTTTCGAGGGGGGTTTCGGGGTCAAAGCACACAAGCCAGCACCTCACAAGCGACACCGTCCACTTACCAGGGACAGTATAGAGGAGGTTTTCGGGGACAATATAGAGGAGGGCAATTCCCTAGAAATAGAGGGAGATTTCAAAGCCCCAAAACCCCTACTACTAAACAATGACTCACATGTCACTCACCCCCTCCACACAACACCAGTGGGGGGAAGAATAGGTCATTATTACAAAGCATGGGAGGAAATCACTACAGACACTTGGGTTCTAGCAATTATCCAACATGGTTATTGCATAGAATTTCTACAATTCCCTCCAAACATACCACCAAAAGCACAAAATTTAACAACACACCATTCCAATCTCCTGGAGATAGAAGTGCAGGCACTATTGCAAAAGAATGCAATCGAAATAGTGCCAAACACACAAATAAACACAGGAGTTTACTCACTGTACTTTCTGATACCAAAGAAGGACAAAACGCTGAGACCAATCCTAGACCTCAGAGTAGTGAACACTTTCATCAAATCAGACCACTTCCACATGGTCACACTACAAGAAGTATTGCCATTGCTAAAACTGCACGACTACATGGCAACTTTAGACCTCAAGGATGCTTATTTCCATATACCAATACACCCATCGCACAGGAAATACCTAAGGTTTGTATTCAAAGGAATACATTACCAATTCAAGGTACTGCCTTTCGGATTAACAACCGCACCAAGAGTCTTTACCAAATGTCTAGCAGTAGTCGCAGCACACATAAGAAGGCAGCAAATACATGTGTTCCCATATCTAGACGACTGGCTAATCAAGGCCCATTCGTTCATACAGTGCTCAAATCACACAAATCAGATCATACAAACCCTCTTCAAACTCGGGTTCACCGTCAATTTCACAAAATCCAAAATTCTGCCACGCAAGGTACAACAATACCTGAGAGCCATAATAGACACATCAAAGGGAGTAGCCACTCCAAGTCCACAAAGAATTCAAAATTTCAACACCATCATACAACGCATGTATCCAACACAAAAGATACAGGCAAAGATGGTATTACAACTCCTAGGCATGATGTCATCATGCATAGCCATTGTCCCAAACGCAAAACTGCACATGAGGCCATTACAACAATGCCTAGCATCACAGTGGTCTCAAGCACAGGGTCACCTTCTAGATCTGGTGTTAATAGACCGCCAAACTTACCTCTCGCTTCTGTGGTGGAACAACATAAATTTAAACAAGGGGCGGCCTTTCCAAGACCCAGTGCCACAATACGTAATAACAACAGATGCTTCCATGACAGGGTGGGGAGCACACCTCGATCAACACAGCATACAAGGACAATGGAACGTACATCAAACAAAACTGCATATCAATCACCTAGAACTTCTAGCAGTTTTTCAAGCACTAAAAGCTTTCCAACCAATAATAGTTCACAAATACATTCTCGTCAAAACAGACAACATGACAACAATGTATTATCTAAACAAGCAGGGAGGGACGCACTCCACGCAGTTAAGCCTGCTAGCACAAAAAATTTGGCATTGGGCAATTCACAACCAAATTCGCCTAATTGCACAGTTTATACCAGGGATACAAAATCAACTCGCAGACAATCTCTCTCGAGATCACCAACAAGTCCACGAATGGGAAATTCACCCCCAAATTCTGAACACTTATTTCAAACTCTGGGGAACACCTCAGATAGACTTGTTTGCGACAAGGGAGAACGCAAAATGCCAAAACTTCGCATCCAGGTACCCACACAAACAATCCCAAGGCAATGCCCTATGGATGAACTGGTCAGGGATATTTGCTTACGCTTTTCCTCCTCTCCCTCTCCTTCCTTACCTGGTAAACAAACTCAGTCAAAGCAAACTCAAACTCATATTGATAGCACCAACTTGGGCAAGGCAACCCTGGTACACAACGCTGCTAGACCTATCAGTGGTACCCTGCGTCAAATTGCCCAACAGGCCAGATCTGTTGACACAGCACAACCAAAAGATCAGACACCCAGATCCAGCATCGCTGAATCTAGCAATCTGGCTCCTGAAATCCTAGAATTCGGGCACTTACAACTTACCCAAGAATGTATGGAAGTCATAAAACAAGCAAGAAGGCCATCCACCAGGCACTGCTATGCAAGTAAATGGAAGAGGTTTGTTTGCTACTGCCATATTAATCAAATACAACCATTACACACAACTCCAGAACATGTAGTGGGTTACTTGCTTCACTTACAAAAATCTAACCTAGCTTTCTCTTCCATTAAGATTCACCTTGCAGCAATATCTGCATACCTGCAGACTACCTATTCAACTTCCCTATATAAAATACCAGTCATTAAAGCATTCATGGAGGGCCTTAGGAGAATTATACCACCAAGAACACTACCTGTTCCTCCATGGAACCTAAATGTTGTCCTAACTAGACTTATGGGTCCACCTTTTGAACCCATGCACTCCTGCGACATACAGTTCCTAACCTGGAAGGTGGCATTTCTCATCGCCATTACTTCCCTGAGAAGAGTAAGCGAGATTCAGGCGTTCACTATACAGGAACCTTTTATACAACTACACAAAAATAAAGTCGTCCTAAGGACCAATCCTAAATTTTTGCCAAAGGTTATTTCACCGTTCCATCTAAATCAAACAGTGGAACTTCCAGTGTTCTTTCCACAGCCAGATACCGTAGCTGAAAGGGCACTACATACATTAGATGTCAAAAGAGCATTGATGTATTACATTGACAGAACAAAGAACATCAGAAAGACTAAACAACTCTTTATTGCATTTCAAAAACCTCATGCAGGAAACCCAATTTCAAAACAAGGTATAGCCAGATGGATAGTTAAATGCATCCAAATCTGCTACCTTAAAGCTAAACGACAGCTGCCCATTACACCAAGGGCACACTCAACCAGAAAGAAAGGTGCTACCATGGCCTTTCTAGGAAACATCCCAATGCAAGAAATATGTAAGGCAGCCACATGGTCTACGCCTCACACATTCACCAAGCACTACTGTGTAGACGTGTTATCCGCACAACAAGCCACAGTAGGTCAAGCCGTATTAAGGACATTATTTCAAACTACTTCCACTCCTACAGGCTAATCCACCGCTTTTGGGGAAATAACTGCTTACTAGTCTATGCAGAACATGCGTATCTACAGCGACAGATGCCATCGAACTGAAAATGTCACTTACCCAGTGTACATCTGTTTGTGGCATCAGTCGCAGTAGATTCGCATGTGCCCACCCGCCTCCCCGGGAGCCTGTAGCAGTTTGGAAGTTACCTTCAATTATTTATATATGTATCATCTCAACCTTAAATAGGTGCATACTTAGTCACTCCATTGCATGGGCACTATTACTACAATTCAACTCCTACCTCACCCTCTGCGGGGAAAAACAATCGAAGATGGAGTCGACGCCCATGCGCAATGGAGACAAAAGGAGGAGTCACTCGGTCCCGTGACTCGAAAGACTTCTTCGAAGAAAAACAACTTGTAACACTCCGGCCCAACACCAGATGGCGAGCTATTGCAGAACATGCGAATCTACTGCGACTGATGCCACGAACAGATGTACACTGGGTAAGTGACATTTTCATTCTCTCCTTGTATCCCGTGCGTGTGCCCCCAAGTGACTGAAATTCCCTTTTCTCTCCTTGTATCCCGTGCGTGTGCCCCCAAGTGACTGAAATTCCCTTTTCTCTCCTTGTATCCTGTGCGTGTGCCCCCGAGTGACTGAAATTCCCTTTTCTCTCCATGTATCCCGTGCGTGTGCCCCCGAGTGCCGTGCGCCGTCCTCCCCTCTCAGCCCCTCCTTTTTAGTAGATTTTTAGTAGGCTCTTGTTCCCTTTTCGCAGTCTTGCCGCTTTTTCCCGCCGCTCCTACCGCGCTTTTCCGCCATTTTTTGCCGCTCTTTTTTGCCGCTTCCAGCTCCCCTGCCCGCCCACCTCCCGCCTCCCAGCTGACCCCGCCTCCCCACCTACCCCTTAAATGGTGGCCGCTGCGAGGCCGCGCAGCGGACGCGCGCAGCGGGCGCGCCGCTGGCGCGCCAAACGCGCGCCTAAGGCAAGCCCGTCTGCGCCCGTCCGCGCCTGGACCGCGCCCAGCGCCCGAACCCCTGGCCCCCGCGCCCCCCGCCTGACCTATGACTCCGCCACCCTCGCCAACCTCAACCCCGGCCGCGCGCCGGGCTGCTACCGCGCCACCCCCAAACGAACCCACGGACCCTTCACCTGCAGCAACTGCCGCTTCACCTGCCTACGGACCCACACCGCCACCACCAAGAACGACGCCCCCGGAAGCAACCTCGAATGCATCCTGGTCAACACCCGCTCCGTCCACAGGCACGCCATCGAACTGTGGAACCTCATCAACTCAACGAACCCAGACATCGCCTTCCTCACCGAGACCTGGATGAACCCCTCCTCGGCACCCGACATCGCCATAGCCATCCCCGACGGCTACAAAATCATCCGGAGAGACCGCTTCAACCGCACCGGAGGAGGCATCGCCATCGCACACAAAAGCTCCATCAGCATCTCGACCCACACTGACAACTCACTTCCCGACGCCGAACACCTCCACTTCGCGATCCACATCGACCCCAAGACAACCCTAAGAGGCACCCTCATGTACAGACCACCAGGACCCCGCACCAAGTTCAGCGAAGACATCGCAGACTTCGTCAACCCCCACGCACTCTCATCCACCGACTACATCCTCCTAGGAGACCTCAACTTTCACCTGGAGAACCACACCGACAACAACAACACCACCGCCGTTCTAGACAACCTCGCCAACCTGGGACTGAAACAACTGGTCAACACCCCCACCCACTACGCCGGACACACGCTCGACCCCATCTTCTCCTCAAGCAAACACATCACCTTCAGCCACACCACCGAACTCACATGGTCGGACCACAGCTGCGTCCACTTCAACTTCAAGAAAACCACCGTGCATCACCACACCCGGCAACCACCAAAAAGACACTGGAACCGAATCACCACAGAACAACTCGCAGCAACGCTCTCCCTGAACCAACCCACCAGCACCAGCAACCCCAACGAGGCCGCCAACAACCTCACCAACTGGATCTCCGACTGCGCCAACCTCCTGGCCCCTCTGAAGACCCAAACCAACACCAACAACCACAAGAAAAACTCCTGGTTCACCACCGAACTCAAAAACTCCAAGAAAGAATGCCGCCTCCGCAAGAAGACATGGCGCCTCAACCCGACAGAGGAAAACCTGACAGCTCTCAAGGACACCACCCGCCAACACCACCAACGCCTCCGCACCGCACGAAAAACAGCCTACCAGAACAGACTTGACAACAACGCCCACAACAGCAAGGAACTATTTGGCATTGTCAAAGAGCTCTCCAACCCGGACGCAGAAACCAACCCCATCCCTCCTTCACAGGACCTCTGCGACTCCCTCGCGACCTTCTTCCACCGTAAGATCGCAGACATCTAGAACAGCTTCACGACCACCAACATGAACCTGCCCCCGGAAGCCGCAAACGACATCTCCACCATCCTCGCCTGGAACCCTACCACCACCGAGGAAACCACCCGCGTCATGAACTCGATCCACTCGGGATCACCCTCCGACCCCTGTCCTCACCACATTTACAACAAGGCCGACAACATCATCGCACCCCACCTCCGAGACGTCATCAACGCCTCCCTCACCACTGCTACCTTCCCTGAAAGCTGGAAACACGCAGAACTCAACGCCCTCTTAAAGAAACCTACAGCAGACCCCACCGAACTCAAAAACTTCCGGCCTATCTCCCTCCTACCGTTCCCCGCCAAAGTGATTGAGAAAATCGTCAACGCTCAACTCACCGCCGCCCTGGAATCCTCCGACTCCCTCGACTCCACTCAGTTCGGATTCAGGGCCAACCACAGCACCGAAACCGCCCTCATCGCAGCCACGGACGACATCCGAGCCCTGACCGACAAGGGTGAAACCGTGGCCCTCATTCTCCTGGATCTCTCTGCAGCCTTCGACACGGTCTGCCACCGCACCCTGATAGACCGCCTCGGCAGCGCCGGCATCAGAGGCAAGGCCCTGGAATGGGTCATCTCCTTCCTCTCCGGAAGGACCCAGAGAGTCCGCCTCCCCCCCTTCAGATCCGCAGCCACGGAGATCATCTGCGGCGTACCCCAAGGATCCTCCCTCAGCCCCACCCTATTCAACGTCTACATGACCCCCCTGGCAAACATCGCACGCAAACACGGACTCAACATCATATCCTACGCCGACGACACCCAGCTCATCTTATCCCTCACCAACAACCCCACATCAGCAAGGACCAGACTACACGACGGCATGAAGGAAGTAGCGACCTGGATGACAGACAGCCGACTGAAACTGAACACAGATAAAACGGAGGTCCTCATCCTCGGCCCTACCCCCTCCGCATGGGACGACTCCTGGTGGCCCCCCGCCCTAGGCAGCACTCCCCAACCGACCAACCACACACGCAACCTCGGCTTCATCCTGGACTCCTCCCTCTCGATGACCAGACAGGTCAACTCGGTGACCTCAGCGTGCTTCAACACCCTCCGCATGCTCCGCAAGATCTTCCGCTGGATCCCCATCGACACCAGGAAGACCGTCACCCACGCCCTCGTCACCAGCCGCCTGGACTACGGGAACACTCTGTACGCCGGCATCACCACCAAGCTGCAGAGGAAACTTCAACGGATCCAGAACGCCGCAGCACGACTCATCCTGGACATACCTCGCCACCACCACATCTCCGGACACCTGAGAAAACTCCATTGGCTCCCGGTCAACAAGAGGATCACCTTCAGACTCCTCACCCACGCACACAAAGCCCTCTACAACCTCGGACCCAAACTCATCAACTCCTGCGTCTCCTTCTACACTCCTCCGCGCACTCTGCGCTCCACCGGTCAGGCCTTGGCAGCCGTTCCCCGCATCCGCAAAACCACCGCCGGAGGAAAATCCTTCTCTTTTCTGGCAGCGAAGACCTGGAACTCCCTGCCCAGTCACCTTCGCGCCATACCCGAACACCTCCCCTTCAGAAGGCAGCTCAAGACCTGGCTCTTCGAGCACTGACCCCCCTCCCCCCCAGCGCCTTGAGACCCTTATGGGTGAGTAGCGCGCTTTATAAATGTGATTGATTGATTGATTGATTGAACATAGCTACACAAACTTTAGTTTATACTGGACATGGAAAAGATTTCCCTAGCAGTTGACAAGAAAGTGGAGGCTTTCACCATAGACTGGTCCCCCTTTATACGAATTCTATCTTATGAATGTAACAAATTGACCTGCCCAACTTGCTTGAAAGTGTTGCACCTGTCGAACTTGCCCGACCCTTCTCCAGTCTCCACCTCTAGCTAACGCCGTTGGGCATTTACCTCTAGCCATCCCGGCTCTAGGCCATCACAGACTCGGGTGTTTGACCCCTTAGCTTTATTTTCAGAAGGAATGGTGGGAGTTAATAGGGTTAATTGTTTCTTCCTTTTGGTTCTTTGTTTTTGCTTGAATAAAGTGCGTAAGATTCACTGCTGGCCTCAGGGTTGTAGACAAAAAGCTGTGTACTCCCACCATTTGCAAAAAGTAAGTGCTGCCGGTCCAATGTGGTTGTAGGCGATCAGCTGTGTATACACACACTTACTGCAACTATAGTAAAAAGATATTGATCCATAAAAGCTATAAATGGCGGGATGTTAAGCGCCAGAGCTTCTTGTAGTAGCTGAGGCAAGCTCAACAAACTGGGTGTCCAACAGAGGTTCAAACTCTGCATTTCTACACACATTTTCTGATTCTGTCCGTTGCTCACTGGAGGTTGCTGTCTTAGGCCACCTTATTCCATCCCAGCTCAATAATTCTTTTTTTGTGGAAGTAGCAATAGTTATTGTATTAACAAAGCATGCCCGTTTCTCCATTCTAACCAATCCACGTTTAGTGATGGGCAGATATTTTGTATGCTGCAACTCATTTTTTGACTTAGGGGACTTAGATTTTTGATGGAATTTCCTTATGTCCTCATAGAAATCCCGGTCAAACAAGTGACCAAATTTGGCAGCTACTAGCTCTGCGTGCTAAAACTCTTCTATCTTCTTTTTCAACTTACTCTTGATAAGCCATGCGATTCTTAGTTGTATTATGCATTAACCTTGGTAGCACAGTAGTGACCATGCAGTGACTAGAGACAGCAGGAGATCTGACCATGCTCCCCTGGGCCCCAGAGAACGTGAGCCAAGACTGAAAATGTCAAAGTTCTGACTCAAGCAACCATCCCAACAGACCTGCGGCTACAATCTGGCATGACTGATCCTCTGATTTTCAGACTCAACCCATCTTTCAAGTGTTGTGGGAAAGTATGACAATCCTCATAATTTCTTTGATGACTAATTATAATGATTCTTTAAACTCAAATTCCATCTTGCACTTTTTACTCCCCTTTTGTTCCTTTTCACCCTTTGCTCGTTACCTTTCCAGCCTGTTGCTTCACCTGCTCTTCATAGTATTCTCGTCAATAAAGTTGATGATTAGCTGGGTGCCAGTAAACTTTATGGTGACCTCTTCAGAAGAGGGATAGCCTACGTCTTTTTTTAAATACTTTTTCTTATTACAGTATAATTGAGAAATCAGGATTTGCTGCGGGATTTAGCAAGAAATGCTCCCAAATCTCTGTTGTAAAGTTTTAGAAATGCCATTGGGCTTTGTGCAGTCACATTGTTGCCTAGACACCAGTTATAAAGGGCCAAGAGGCCTCATGTGGTGAACGTACTCTTTTCACATGATAAATTGTGCCTTCTCCAGACTCCGTGGTTCTTCTCGTGCCTAGATGTAAAGGGGACAAGTGGCAGTCACAGGTGTACTGGGGAAAAAACAGCACTTGGTGGCTGCCCAGGCCCTCTGCCCTGCCCCCGTCTGGATACTTCCAACCGGCCTGGACTGGTTTCCCTGGGCGCAGTCTTCCTCTCACTGAAACTTAGAAGTACTGTTTATCCTGTTTACCCAGTGGCTTCTTAGGTTACCCTGGTACAAGCCAGAGATGTCTTTTGGCCCGAGGTACAGATACTATGGTATCTGGTATGGCCTTGTGGCTCGGGTGGGGTTTTCTAAACATTACTACCTTGTTTATGTGTTGACCTATGAGGCTGCTCGCCAGAGGATGATGTCCTCTGGAAATTAGCACACATTGTCTGTTAAGATCAACCTAATGCTGGGATCCCTCAGTGAATATGATAATTGAACTTTCTTTTCCTCTAAACCTACATCTTGATATGGTTGAGAATGCAATATAGTGTAGAGTGCTAGGATATGCTTTTAGGTAATGCCTCTCGCTGTTCTATTTTTTTTTTTTTTTTTTTTTTTACAAATCACGTAAGTGTTTCATAGCTAATGCATGTTATAAGGCCTGAATTCTTTCTTCGGCTAACAAAGGACTGTCTTTTCAGCATTTTTTACAAATTACAATATAAAGTTTGCTTTAAGTCGCACAGTAGTTTTGGATATCCCTTATACGCAGCAAATTCTATGAGAGAAATTGAGAGAGAGAAAAAGAAGAAAAAAAAAAAGCCAATACTTGCTTTGAAAACTGCAGTAATTATTTAACAGCAAAATGCCAACGTATAGTTAAAATGAAAATGAGGGATTTGGGGGGGGGGGGGAGGGGTGAATAGAGGAAGTGATACTCCCAACTCCTCCTCCAACTACTACTACTACTATTAATGCTGCAGATAGCAGGAAAAAAGAATACTTGCAGTATAAAGAGAGGAAAAACAATTAGTGAATTCAGAGGAATGGTAGGTGAGAGTGGAGAGGTGAAATGAGGTAAGTATGGACAATCATAAAACTTGTGTTGTCTATGTAAATAGGCAGGAAACAGTTGAGACACGAAGCACTCTTCTCCTTGTACGGAGTACAGATACAAAATAGGTGTGTCCGGGTCAATCCAGTTAAGGGCATACAAGGGAGTCATGCACCGTAGTTTAGGTCATTTCCAACTTTGCATTAAGTTGGATCATCACAGGCCTATTTAATGCAAAGTTGTAAGAAATCCGAAACTGTCTCAGTGTAGAATGGGGCAGGATAATAACAATAGTTTACATTGGGAGTTATTGCTCTATGAGGCCAAGGTTCCTACCCCCCTGTCAAATGCCACGCATTACGGGTTAAACTAAAGTATTTCAGTGCTTGTACCCCATCACCGCATTGAAATGCATTTTTCACGCAATAAGACCTCTGTTTTTTGCATTGCTGAAGGCACTCTCGGCCAGCATTGTGTTCAATGCCTGTGCCTGCTCTTAGCCTGCCATGTCACGGGTGATGAAGGTCAAAAATATGTGAGGAAAGATTGCCCTAGATGTGCATGTCTTGTTAGGATCATGTGGCAGAAGCCTCGGCGGGCCCCCATGAAGCTCTCTTTTGTCAATGGGCCTTGCAGCACGGAAGAAGTATTGGGCATTCTCCCCAATGTGCTGCTCACAGTGAGTGGTGATGAATAACCAGTATATATGGTTAGCTGTCTTCCCATGACTTCTGTGGGATGTATTATGCCAGTACAAAAGCCATGTGTGGATACAAGGTTGTTTTCACATACTAATACTCTCATCACTATAACTGACCTAACTGAGGTTGCAGACTTCATTGAGACTGATTGCAATTTCCCGCGGCGTAACAATCGGTAGTGCAGCACATTCAGTGACAACAGGGCTGAAGGTTGTTTAAGGGGCCATTGCACATTATGATTGTATTTTACTGCCCAAGTCAGGGGTTCCATTTCACTTGCTTGCATATTAGGCCCAGGGCACCCCTTAGCAGGTGAATCAGTACAAAGAAAACAAATCCAATATACTGTTAAGATTAAAAAGACACTTTCCACATGAACTATCCCTCAAGGAATTAATCGTTCTTTTGTCTTCGTTGCCTGCCAGAAGAAACTCACGATAAAGCACTAGTTACTGACAGTTTGACATTAAAAGTCATATATCCATCTCTCAAGAGTTCGGGCTATTTTCTATATTTCATAGAATATAGCTGACATATTTTGACAGGATAGTTCGGGGGGCTACTACCAGTTGTAGGATGTCAGTTGTGAGCAGGTCACCTTGTTTTCAGCTTTGGACGTTCCTTTCAAAGCCTAAACCATTCTGGGACCTGTAGTGTTGCTTAACTTATACTGAAACAAGTTACTAATCTGATGTCAATTTATTAAACCTCAGGACTGACAACATAAATTGAACAGGCAACCATAAAATGTCCCAACGGAGCAATAACTTATCTGCATTTCTAACAAGGAATATTGGTGAATCACCATTTTTCTAAGTCATTTTTGCTTAAAAAGTCATTCTAACCCCAGCAGTAGTAACTGCCACAGAGAACCGTGGTAAACCCCGCTTCCATCTGTAATGGGTTTTATTCAACTTAAACATACAATATTCTTGAATGAATAATGTACTTCGTGCGAGTATTGTAATTGGTAGTTTGAGTGAGGGCACCTCTACTGCTGCCTTTACTGTAATCGTTTTATGAGTGGGGTGGGTTGAATGTACTTCTCCCTCACAGGCTGTCTCAGTTCTGTGAGATGGAAGCTGACACTGTTGGTGACATAAAACAGCCAACATGATTGGATTTGCCATGGGTATTTAACTTTTGTCTTCTACATCTAATAAAGTTAATCCATCTCTTCAGATCATTCAGAGCTCGCAGTCTACACTACACCTCTTTCACTCGTTCAGGACAATTTCTTCTTTAAATACTTACTCGCTGCAAATGATTGGATGGGCTTTACCTGTGTGAGGCTCGTCCCTCCTGGGGTCAAATAAGGAAAGATGGACATGGGAGTCGACACAATATGACAACTCACTTGCTTCAGCATTTTAGGAATGCAAGAACTGTTTAAGGATATTTCTGACCTATTACATTGCAATAATGTGGGGTAATTTCTGAAATATATCTTGCTACATAGACTTGAGTGTCTTGGTCTAATTATAATAGCGGCATTCAAAGTGTCACACATAAGGCATTGCACCCATAAGCATAAAAACATGCAGCTGTCGCACATAAGCCAACTACGTACTTGCCAGCTATGTTCCCAGGTGGGGATACAGGTCATCATAGAAATAAAATCCAGCTGTAGTCAATGGCATGTGGCAATTAATCAAAAGGGGCCAATTGACGAAGAAAAGCCTAATAGGAAATTCCATAAACTAACAGTAACAAGACGAACACGCAATTCAATTATGGAAAACATATCGAACAATAACAACTGTTACTGCAATATATCCTGCATCGCACCTTTCATTGGATAATACATTCTCAGCTCCATTCATTGGCTTAGCATAACAGCTGGTAGTTTATTCTTTTACTAGTTCCTGGAGGAAAGATTTCTGAAGTTCCCTAAACGGGTCTCATGTACATCTCAAATCTTTGGTGTGCAAAGGAATTTACAGATTTCTGTGAACATCAATAATGTGATGCCATGTCATACCGAGTTCCCATTCCTCATCTCTTTTTTTTTGTATTTTGCCCAAATCGTTAGTTTTACCAATTGTTCAAGTAGTAAAACTTTATAATTTTTACTTTAGAGGTTGTAGGGATGACCTATCGGCTCCTTTGCAAGGAGGCCAGGTCTCCACACACAGCCGTAGTGTCTTAAAGACAGAGCTTTTACTAATTTGTTTTGTATTTCCTCCATTATCTTTTTGGGGGATTAACTAATATGCCCCTATATATTGTGTGCAGACACAGTCCTTCGAAGTTTATCCATTCCTCCCCTAGCAGCCGCACAGTCCTGGCCTATACTCTAATACATATTGCAGACTGGCACTGTTCTAATGATTCTAAATCATTGGGAGGCCAGCCAGTGACCATCACCTGCAATCACTTGCCTTCTCT
Organism: Pleurodeles waltl; assembly: GCF_031143425.1. NCBI lineage: Eukaryota > Metazoa > Chordata > Amphibia > Caudata > Salamandridae > Pleurodeles > Pleurodeles waltl. Next base: position 439,288,933 of record NC_090436.1, on the reverse strand, counting down.
TGCGGAACTAGTACTTATGAGTCCTCATCGGGATATAAATCCTCTATTTATGGAGTTTTTAATGCAAGGTGTCTAAAACAGAAGAAAAGTTACGGGAAAAAAATCATGAAATGCTTTGGATTGGAGTACATAAAAGGGCTGCTGACTTTCATGTCTCAGCTAAGACTACTTGTTAATGATCTTCATGCTTTATGCATAAGGATGTTCCTTAGTGCCCTCTCTTGGAACCATCCTGATGCATGTAGCTGATAATATAAAATCATATTGTCGTTCATGTGCGCCCATCTCTGGTTACAGCGCGTATTATGCTAAAGGATGGAGTGTTCTGGTCAGTAGTTTTGAATAATCAGATTGAATAGCCTCAGAGCAGGGTTCCACAGGTAAAGCTATTGGAGAACGAGCAACATGAAACAGTCTGAAATAGTTTATATGGTTCTGGAGGTTTTGGGGTGAGCTCACTGACAATTTTTACTCTTAAATGTATTTGAAACCTGCTAAAACTGTCCTCTGCCTCTCCTCGTAGATCTCACTGCCCCGTCTCTTCATTCTGCACAGTATCTGTAAGAGCTTGGGTTATTAGTTTAGAGAGGTGTGAGCCCCATATCCGTAATAAACACAATTCTTGTAATGGTAAACCACAAAAGTCACCAAATAAAGCAGTGCGTAAGCCTCTGGTAGCTTGGTGCAAAAGCAGTCAGGCTTAACTTAGAAGTAATTAGCAAAGTATGTATGCAGCACTCAAACCGTAATAAAGTGAAAACGCAACACAAGAAAATTCCCAAACCAATTTAGAAAAATAGGGTAAGTTTAGTAGAACTCAAGTTATGAATTTTCAACGTTTTAAGTAGAAATAGCACCAAAAAGGACAATATGCCACTCGCAGGTGTGTGGTTGCACTGGACCAGCTCAATGTCATAGGTTCAGGCTGACCATGATGTAGCGTGGGTCTGATGCATGGACTAGATACAACTGTGTGAAGAGGTTAGTTTCTCAAAGTCCAACTCCACGTGAGACTCCTCAGCTAGAGCTTTGTGTTTCTGGGGGTATGAGGAGGTCGTTGACTTACAAGGAGCAGTCATCAGTGGTTCTTTGTGGTGTTAGTAGGAGACGTGGGCAGTTGCTGTTTGGCCTGTAGAGCAGATGGCCATCGGAACTTCGTGTTGCCAGCTGACACAAGGAGCCCGCTTAGTCTTGAAAAGCTCCAAACCTCTGGATTTTCTCGTGAAGTGCAGATTTTGTAGATTTGAGGCAGGAGTACTAATGCTAAACAAACAAGGGTACAGGGCCTGGGGAGGGGGTAGCCACCTGTCAGGGACCAGTATCCAGCAGAAGGGCTCAGGCAGGTCCAGGAGGTCCTGGTCAGATAGGCAGTTATAAGGAAAGCCTCAGTGTTCAAAGTAGATTTCAAGTGTTGTCTTTGTAACCTTTATTAAGAGTCAGTTGGAACACATTTATGTATTTGCCTGCATTGTCGTGATCTTAAGAATTAAAATATCTGCTACACACTTTTTGATGAAGTTTGTTTCACAACATTTGAATTAGCAGTTTTGTTCTGTTTTCTTATCAGGACCTCAAATGGGACAATAAGTAGCAGGGTTACATTTCTCAACCATGAATTCCAGAACTCTAGTAAAAGTATGAAACCTGATATTTAATTATGATTATGGAACAATAATTGTGTATGTATCAGTATATTATGCCATGACTTTTGAGAATGCAGTAATATAAAGGAACATATTAGATCAGGTGCAAGACATCATTTTATTAGATCAAGTAAATCTCATTAATGTGATAAATGACATCAGTATTGAAGTGCTGGTGCTTTACTGGCAACGTGATTTTGAACATCAGTGATTGCTAATACCCTTTTTTATGTATTTAAAGTTGGTTCAGTTGTCATGACTAATATAAATATGATTTTATACTATTTAAGGCCAGTTTGTAACCTCATATTTTTTAGACAAATTTTAAAGCTATATAAATTATTGTAAGTAATTTTATATTTCTATAGTAAAATTCCTAGTATTCCTATCTGATTTTAATGAGTGTTCTTTGTTTAGAATGAAGTGGCAGTAGGGACTGATCCATCGAGAGGAGTGCAAGTGGGTAACCAAAAACTGAAACCCATAATACTGAAACCTGAACTTCTCAGTGGACATATTCCAGCAGGCCACATCCCTAAACCCATAGTGTTGGCTGACTATATAGCGTAAGTATTATTATATGAAGCAATGATTGCTGTAAAACTCTGCAGTTGATCTGATATGTAACACCACAATATAGAATCTGTGATCTGGGATGGCTGGCTTGCTCCATTCACCACTCTGAAATTGGCCACTCTAAACAACAATCCCTACAAATCTAGTTGATTGTTACCACGCTGGCTTCCTTTTCAAATCTCTTCCAGTATTGATTAGCTTCTCCGATACAGATGGACTGCTGTTGAAATCTAATGGTGGACAAGTGGGACAGATTGGTGGTCTGACCTGTTTATAGAAGTACCCCACCCAAGATGGTCACAAAGATGACCACTACTTCATCACCTCATGAGTACACGCAGTGTTGTTGGATCTCTCACAAAAAGCTTGAGTCATGCGGGCACCATGGTGGAAATACTTCCTTGGAAGGAAGTTCTATGCTGTTGCAGGGAGTGTTCCAAAACAAAAGCTGAAACAGAGGAGCTACTTCTTCATGTGCCCCCCCTTATCATTTTGTGTGATGGACTCCTATGGCTTGTTTGGGCTGCCAGATGTGCCACTGATGGCAGCAGCCAGTACATTGAGTTTGAGGGGGGATCGGTGCTGAATGTGTCTCACACCAACAACGTGTAAGGAAATGGTTGTCAGTGGGTACTACACAGGCCTAAGACATTTCCTTCTAGGATCTCATTATATGTTAATTTGCTTTCTTGTTGTCCATGCATAATGTGCCTTTGTTTTAATCCTGTCTTTTGTTATTTGTTTGTGTCCATGTTTTGTCCTTGCATTTTGTCGTAAGTTTTGTTTATGGCCCTGACAGTCAAGACTTAAAGTAAGCCCACCAGGTCCAACCTCGAAGACTGCCTTGTTGACTGGAGGTTTAGTGGTCCAATCTTTAAGGCCTGTCTCCTTTGCTGACCCCACTGTGCTAATCTGCCAACAGTGTGAACATATCTTAAACTAAATTTGACCTCCTCATATCCCTCTTGTTGATCTCTGGCACAATGACTCTTCCACCAGAGGCCCCATCAGGCAGTAACAAAAAGCTTCAGAGCTTCACTACCATTCTAGTTTCATATTTAACTTTCAGTTACATTCACTTTGGATTCACCTCCCTGACTCTTCAGTCTTTGAGGCCATTCCATCATGTCTCTATCCAAAATAAACACCAGTTCACAAATTCACATTCTCTTTCACATCACTTAATTCATTCGCTAAATCACCAACCCTTGGTAAGGAACCTCCTTCTTAATTTCTACAAAACTACATCCTTAATCCTCTCTTCAAACACATCCTTTCTAGCCTTAAGAGGGATTCTCATCAGCAGTAGTCCAGTTATAGCTTACTAACTTCTCATCTTTTAGACATGGTTTCATAATAGAAACATTGCTGTCTCCTGTATTATCATGTATTTAGAAATCCTAGCACAGAAGGATGTGCCTTCTTCCAAAAGGATACATTTCCAAAAAAGAGTAGCCTTCATTCATAAAGGTGTATTGGACTATGTAGCTACAGCATCCCCTCAATTCTCTACATTTGAGCTCCTTTCAATCTTGTTTCTCTCTCTCAAACCCGACCCTTATTACACGTTGCTTTTATCCTGTTCTCCCTGTGGCTTCTCAGGTTATCCAGGTAAAAATCCTACCCTCCTGGATCTAGCCCTGGTTTCCCAGAACTTAGAGTTGAGTGACAACCATGCCAATATGTTTCCTACCTCCACAAGAGACATACCGAATTAAGCTAAATCAGTACCCATAAAGTCTTGGAAAAAACGCACAAAACGTTTAATATCCACATTGCTTTGCTTCAGAATATCTCAGGTCCATTACACAAAACTCAGAGGCTCTTTCACCCTTACAAACTACTAAATATAGTCTGCGACCAACATCATGAACTAGCTCCTTTCACTCTTAAAAGAAGGATAGAGAGGCCTCTAAAGCCATGGTACTGTAATGAAGTTAATCTAAGCAAAAGTCTAATGAGACAATTATAAAAAGAATTGGAGAACAGTGTAATCATTAGGCCTGCTGGCATTCTTATAACGCAAATAGGACGATATAAGCAGCTACTTTAAAAATAAGGTGAGTGACACAAACAGCAGACCCAAAATTCTCTTCCAGACATGGTCAAAAAAGTAGCAAGAGTGATCATTTGCCAAATGGTCATCCTTTCATACTCTGAACTGTGAGGACCTTGCAATATCATTGTGACTCATTTCATTCGGATGAAGCTCTATCTGCTGTTCAAATCTTCCCCTACTTCTCAAACTTGTACACCATTGCCTGCTGGATGTCCTGTGGGGGCCCCAAACCCCCGCTTCACCCCATAGATCACTAAGGCAGTCTTTTTAACTTGGAGGGCAGCACTGCACCTTATGTGCTGCGATCGGAAGCTGACCGAGATGACCGCCCTCTTGCAGGGAACATGGTTACACCACACTACAATGCTAGAGGGAGATCTCAAAATAGGATTTGATAGGAATCACTCACCTGGGCAACGTATGGTCAGGTTGTCGCAGACTGACGGTGCAGGAGCTTCCGGAACGGTTCCACCTTTCCCACACTCAGTTTCACAATTAAGGTATGCCTTTGCTGCAAATCTCCCCCTGACACTTCAGTCCCCGAGTTTAGCCCCCTCAAAGCCATATTACTGACTGAGAGGATCACCAAGGGAATCATTTCACAAATATATCGATCCTTGGTTATCGAGGCTCCAAACCAATTCTCTAAATTGAATCAGAAATGGGAGGGCAGGTTGGGCGAACTAGATGAAGCAGACAGGAGGGAAGCTCAGATGGCCCCCAGGAAGTGGGTTATATTGACATGCCTGCGTCTAGTTCATCTCGGCTATATGCACCTCACTTACATGACCCCCATACTTCTCAACGGGGCCAGCATGATCCCCCCGCCTACCTGCTTTCGCTGCACAACTCATGATGATGACTTATTTCAGATATATGATGGAACAACGCATGCACTTACAACACATGCCTTTACAATGCATGGTCATTACCATGCATGCACTTACTACCACATGTTTTTACCACACGTCTTTACCACAAAATATTCTGTAGTAAAGGCATAGTTGGTAACGGCATATGCATGGTAAAAAGTAGAGGTAAGTAGAACATACATTATTATATATGTGTGTGTGCATATATATATATATATATATATATATATATATGCATGCACACACACCTTTCCACCCAAAAACCTTACCTACATTAAACCCTGAAAATTACCTTACCACCCCAAATCCCATACCCACCCTAGAATACAAAAAATGCCCTTACCACCTCAAAACCCATACCCGCCCTAAAACCTAAAAATGCCCTTACCACTCCAAAACCCATACCCAACCTAAAAATGCCCTTACCACCCAAAAAGCCATACCCACCCTAAAACTTAAAAATGCAATTACCACCAATAACTGTTACCCATCCTAAATACTATATGTATATCACTCAACCCACTTAATACTTACCTGTACTTACCTTTAAAACCTTTACCACGCACACACCTTTACCAGTCATGCCTTTACAATGAAATTTGTTGTAAAGGCATGCGTGGTAAACGCATATGCGCTGTGAGTACATTGCGGTAAATGCATTGCGTTGCATTCACTACATTGTAAGTGATGTGTTCGATGGCATATGTTGCTGCAGATACACATGTGTGGCACAGTCCGCTGCCTGGTGTTGGGCTCGGAGTATTACAAGTTGTTTTTCTTCGAAGAAGTCTTTTTGGTCACGGGACCGAAGGACTCCTCCCTCCTCGGCTCCATTGCGCATGGGCGTCGACTCCATCTTAGATTGTTTTTTTCCGCTGTCGGGTTCGGACGTATTCCTTTTCGCTCCGTGTTTCGGTTCGGAAAGTTAGTCAGAATCTCGGAAGAAAGCGTCGGTATTGTTCCGTTCGGTATCGGGATAGTTAGGTACATCGACACCGATCATCGGAAGACTTTGGGGTAGTTTCGATCCCCCACCGGGGCCTGGTCGGCCCGACCGCGTGCGACATCAAAGCCGATGGAACGGACCCCGTTTCGTTTCTGCCCAAAATGTCACAGTAAGTATCCTTATACAGATCAGCACTTGGTCTGTAACTTGTGCTTGTCCCCCGAGCACAAGGAGGATACCTGTGAAGCCTGTCGAGCCTTCCGGTCCAGAAAAACACTCCGGGACCGAAGAGCCAGGCGTCAACAAATGGCGTCCACGTCGACAAAACAACGTTTCGACGAGGAAGAGGAAACATTCTCGGTTCCGGAATCAGAATCCGGAGACTCCGACGTCGAACAACAGCAACAAACTGTGAGTAAGACGTCGAAAAGTAAATCCATCGACAAACCGAAAGCCCAGGGGACGCCACTGCCAACAGGCCATGGCTCGACCCATAAAACAGGCGACCCATCGAAGGCGCCGAAAAAGGGCACGCCCATAGCGAAGACACCCGACTCCGGTCAAGGGACCGCCATGGAGCAACCTCGGAGCCGAGAAAGCGGCTCCGAGAGACAAAAACAAGATACCGGCACCGAAAAACATCGGCACCGAGAATCCATGCCGAAAGGAACAAAAATTCTGTTGGTGCCGAAACCGAAAAAAGATTCTCTCTCGGCGCCGAAAAATACCACACCTTCATCCTACTCAGAGGAACAAGGAATAAGTGGCCAAATGCACAGACTTGGACAAGAGCTCCAAAGTGTAGAATCGGACTACACACAAAAGAGACTGTACATCCAGCACGACACAGGGAAGATATCAACCCTTCCCCCAATCATGAGGAAAAGAAGGATCGAACTTCCAAAGGATGACGCACAACCACAAGTCAAAGTGGTTAAAAAAGTCACGCCTCCGCCCTCTCCACCACAGGCATCGCCGGCACAAACACCGCCACAAATGCACTCACCAGCGCAAACTACCATAAGTCATGACGATCAGGATCAAGACGCTTGGGACCTGTATGACACCCCAGTGCCGGACAATGATCCCGAGTCATACCCCACAAAGCCGTCACCGCCAGAGGACAGTACCTCATACTCGCAACTGGTGGCTAGGGCAGCAGAATTCCACAATGTCCAACTGCATTCCGATCCTATAGAGGATGATTTTTTATTTAACACCCTCTCGGCTACACACAGCCAATATCAATGTCTCCCAATGCTACCAGGGATGTTACGGCACGCAAAACAAATTTTTGAAGAGCCCGTAAAATCAAGAGCCATCACCCCAAGGGTGGATAAGAAATACAAACCACCACCCACAGACCCAGTGTTTATTACTTCGCAGTTACCACCTGACTCCGTGGTAGTAGGGGCAGCTCGCAAGAGAGCAAATTCACATACATCTGGCGACGCCCCACCTCCGGACAAAGAAAGCCGAAAATTTGATGCGGCAGGGAAAAGAGTAGCATCACAGGCAGCCAACCAGTGGCGCATCGCAAATTCACAAGCGCTGCTGGCCAGATATGACCGAGCACACTGGGACGAGATGCAACTTCTCGTAGACCATCTTCCCCAGGAATACCAAAAAAGGGCGCAGCAAATAGTGGAAGAGGGACAAACGATCTCAAACAATCAAATCCGCTCTTCACTAGACGCAGCCGATACTGCAGCAAGAACAGTCAACACTGCTGTCACCATAAGGAGACACGCTTGGCTACGCACTTCAGGCTTCAAACCTGAAATCCAGCAGGCTGTCCTTAATATGCCCTTCAACGAGAAACAACTTTTTGGCTCTGAAGTGGATACAGCCATTGAAAAACTTAAAAAGGACACAGACACGGCCAAGGCCATGGGCGCACTCTACTCCCCGCAGAGCAGAGGCTCTTTCAGAAAAACTCCATTTAGAGGGGGGTTTCGTGGCCAACCCACAGACACCACCAGCCAACAAACAAGAACCACACCATATCAGGGTTCCTTCCAAAGGGGAGGTTTCAGGGGATATCGGGGGGGTCAATTCCCAAGGAGTAGGGGAAGATTCCAGACTCCAAAAACACCTCCACCTAAACAGTGACTTTCAAGTCACGCAACCCCTTCACTCAACACCAGTGGGGGGAAGACTAAGCCAATTCTACCAATCTTGGCAACAGATTACAACAGACAATTGGGTATTAGCAATAATCCAACATGGCTATTGCATAGAATTCCACAACTTCCCACCAAACATCCCCCCCAAAACACGCAAAATGTCACCACAACATTTAGAACTTTTAGGACTAGAAGTTCAAGCACTACTGCAAAAGGATGCAATAGAGTTAGTACCAGTACAACAAAAAAACACAGGAGTTTACTCCCTGTACTTTCTAATTCCAAAAAAAGACAAAACATTAAGACCAATATTAGATCTCAGGACACTAAATACCTACATCATATCGGACCATTTTCACATGGTCACACTACAAGACATCATTCCACTGCTCAAACAGCAAGATTACATGACCACATTAGACCTAAAGGATGCGTACTTTCATATACCAATACACCCTTCTCACAGAAAGTACCTACGGTTCGTATTCAAAGGAATACATTACCAATTCAAGGTGTTGCCATTCGGAATAACAACTGCACCAAGAGTGTTCACAAAATGTCTAGCAGTAGTAGCAGCACACATCAGGAGACAACAGATACATGTGTTCCCTTACCTAGACGATTGGCTAATCAAGACCAACACAGTAAAAAAATGCGCAAACGACACCACATTTGTCATACAAACCCTTCACAAACTGGGGTTTTCCATCAACTATACAAAATCACACCTAGAACCGTGTCAAACACAACAATATCTAGGAGCAACCATCAACACATCAAAAGGAATTGCCACTCCAAGTCCACAAAGAGTGCAGGCATTCCACAAGGTAATAAGTGCTATGTTTCCAAACCAAAAGATACAAGCAAAACATGTGCTAAAACTTCTAGGCATGATGTCATCATGCATAGCCATTGTCCCAAACGCAAGACTACACATGCGACCCTTACAACAGTGTCTAGCATCACAATGGTCACAGGCACAGGGTCATCTTCAAAATCTGGTGTTGGTAGACCGCCAAACCTACCTCTCGCTTCTATGGTGGAACAGCAAAAATTTAAACAAAGGGCGGACATTTCAGGACCCAGTGCCTCAATACGTTATAACAACAGATGCTTCCATGACAGGGTGGGGAGCACACCTCAATCACCACAGCATTCAAGGACAATGGGATATACACGAAACAAAATTTCATATCAATTACCTAGAACTGTTAGCAGTATTTCTAGCGTTAAAAGCCTTCCAACCCATAATAACACACAAATACATTCTTGTCAAAACAGACAACATGACAACAATGTATTATTTAAACAAACAAGGAGGAACACACTCAACACAATTGTGCCTCCTAACACAAAGAATTTGGCAGTGGGCGATTCACAACAACATTCGCCTAATAGCACAATTTATTCCAGGAATACAAAACCAACTAGCAGACAACCTTTCGCGAGACCACCAACAAGTCCACGAATGGGAAATTCACCCCCAAGTTCTGAACAAGTACTTTCAAATTTGGGGAACACCCCAGATAGATTTGTTCGCAACAAAAGAAAACTCAAAATGCCAAAACTTCGCATCCAGGTACCCACACCGCGAATCACAAGGCAATGCTCTATGGATGAGTTGGTCAGGGATATTTGCGTACGCTTTTCCCCCTCTCCCTCTCCTTCCATATCTAGTAAACAAGTTGAGTCAAAACCAACTCAAACTCATACTGATAGCACCCACATGGGCAAGACAACCTTGGTATACAACTCTACTAGACCTTTCACTAGTACCGCATGTCAAACTACCCAACAGGCCAGATCTGTTAACACAACACAAACAACAGATCAGGCATCCAAACCCAGCATCATTGAATCTGGCAATTTGGCTCCTGAAATCCTAGAATTCGGACACTTAGACCTCACACAAGAATGCATGGAGGTCATAAAACAAGCTAGAAAACCTTCCACTAGACACTGCTATGCATCTAAGTGGAAAAGATTTGTTTACTACTGCCATTCCAATCAAATACAACCATTACATGCCTCTACTAAAGACATAGTAGGATACTTACTACATTTGCAAAAAGCAAATCTCGCTTTTTCATCTATAAAAATACACCTCGCAGCAATATCTGCTTACCTACAAACTACTCATTCATCGTCTCTATTTAGAATACCAGTTATTAAAGCATTCATGGAAGGGCTAAAAAGAATTATACCACCAAGAACACCACCAGTTCCTTCATGGAATCTTAACATCGTCTTAACAAGACTCATGGGTCCACCTTTCGAACCCATGCATTCCTGTGAAATGCAATATCTAACCTGGAAGGTCGCATTTCTCATTGCAATCACATCCCTCAGAAGAGTAAGTGAAATACAGGCATTTACCATACAAGAACCATTTATTCAAATACACAACAATAAAATAGTTCTAAGAACAAATCCAAAATTTCTGCCAAAAGTAATCTCACCATTCCATTTAAATCAAACAGTAGAATTGCCAGTGTTCTTCCCACAACCAAATTCTGTGGCTGAAAGGGCACTACATACATTAGACATCAAAAGAGCACTAATGTATTACATTGACAGAACAAAGCTAATCAGGAAAACAAAACAACTGTTCATAGCTTTTCAAAAACCACACATAGGAAATCCAATCTCTAAACAAGGCATTGCTAGATGGATAGTCAGATGCATTCAAACATGCTATCTTAAAGCCAAAAGAGAATTGCCTATTACACCAAAGGCACACTCAACCAGAAAGAAAGGTGCTACAATGGCCTTTCTAGGAAACATTCCTATGAGCGAAATATGTAAGGCTGCAACCTGGTCTACGCCTCACACGTTTACTAAACACTACTGTGTAGACGTACTAAATGCACAACAAGCTACAGTGGACCAAGCTGTACTAAGAACATTATTCCAAACTACTTCAACTCCTACAGGCTAAACCACCGCTTTTAGGGGAGGTAACTGCTTTATAATCTATGCCACACATGTGTATCTGCAGCAACATATGCCATCGAACTGAAAATGTCACTTACCCAGTGTACATCTGTTCGTGGCATTAGTCGCTGCAGATTCACATGTACCCTCCCACCTCCCCGGGAAGCCTGTAGCCGTTTAGAAGTAGATCATAAATCTTAAACATCTGAACATTTGTAAATAATTATTAGAAACTCTTAACGTACATACATATTCACTCCATTGCATGGGCACTATTTATACCAAACAACTCCATCCTCACCCTCTGCGGGGAAAACAATCTAAGATGGAGTCGACGCCCATGCGCAATGGAGCCGAGGAGGGAGGAGTCCTTCGGTCCCGTGACCAAAAAGACTTCTTCGAAGAAAAACAACTTGTAATACTCCGAGCCCAACACCAGGCAGCGGACTGTGCCACACATGTGAATCTGCAGCGACTAATGCCACGAACAGATGTACACTGGGTAAGTGACATTTTCATTCCCACTCATTTCATGTGGTCTGGTCCTGTCCTGTGCTGTTATTAGTAGAAAATATATTGCAAGCTCTCATTGGTGCTAGACCGGGCACTGGAACGTTGTGAAAGCACTTTTCCAATTACTTTCAATCAGTCATGAATTTGTAAAGCGCACTACTCACCTGTGATGGTCTCAAGGTGCTGAGGGGAAGTGGGGAGAAGAAGGGGGGAGGTGCTGCTACTGCTCGAACAGCCAGGACTTGAGAAGTTTCCTGAAGTTAAAGAGGTCTTTGGTCTGGCGCAGGTCAGTTGGAAGAGTGTTCCATGTTTTGGCGGCGAGGTGCAAGAATGATCTATCGCTGGTTGCAGTTCTGTGGATGCGTGGGATGGTTGCAAGGGTGAGGTCGGCAGAGCGGAGATGCCGGGTCAGGGTGTAGAAGGAGAGCTGTCTGTTGAGGTATTCTGGTCTGGTGTTGTGCAGTGCTTTGTGAACGTGGGTGAGGAGTTTGAAGGTGATTCTCTTGTTGACTGGGAGCCAGTGCAGGTTTCTCAGGTGGTCTATGATGTGGCAGTGGTGGGGGATGTCCAGGATGAGCTGTGCAAAGGTTCTGGATGCTTTGCTGCCTCTTCTGGAGTTTGGCCGTGGTTCTTGCATAGAGGGCATTGCCGTAGTCCAGTTTGCTGCTTACGAGGGCTTGACTGACTCTTCTTCTGGTTTCGGTGGGTATCCTTTTGTAGATCTTTCGGAGCATGCGGAGGAGATGGCGTTAGCTTGCTGGGTCATGGATAATGAGTAGTCCAATATGAATCCTAGGTTGCGTGCATGGTCGGTGGGAGTTGGAGCGGCTCCGAGAGTGGCAGGCCACCAGGGGTCATCCCATGCTTAGGGGGTGGAGCCAAAGATGAGGACTTCTGTCTTGTTGGAATTGAGTTTGAGGCAGCTACTCTTCATCCATTTGGCGATGGTCGTCATTCCTTCATGGAGGTTGGTCTTGGCAGAGTCCTTGGTGAGGGAGACGATCAGCTGGGTGTCGTCGGCGTATGAGATGATGTTGAGGTTGTGGGATCGGGCGGTGTAAGCGAGCGGGGCCATGTAAATGTTGAAGAGGGTCAGGCTGAGGGACAAACCCTGGGTTACACCGCAGATGATTTTGGTGGCTTCTGAGCGGAATGAGGGGAGGCGGACTCAGTGAGATAGGAGGTGACCCTGTCCAGGGCTCTGCCGCGGATTCCTGCATTGCTGAGGCGTGAGCGTAGGGTGTGGTGGCAGACGGTGTCGAACGCGGCTGAGAGGTCCAGGAGGATGAGAGCCACGGTTTCACCGTTGTCCTGTATGGTCCTGATGTAGTCGGTGGCGGCTATGAGAGCAGTTTCTGTACTGTGGTTGCTGCGGAATCCAGATTGGGAAGGGTCCAGGGTGCAGTTCTCCTTGAGGAAGTGGGTTAGTTGTCTGTTGACAGCCTTCTTTATGATTTTTGCTGAGAAGGGGAGCAGGGAGATAGGCCGGGAGTTCTTGAGGTCCTTTGGGTCCGCCTTGGGTTTTTTGAGGAGGGCGTTGATCTCGGCATGGTTCCAGCTCTCCGGGAAGGTGGCGGACTCGAAGGAGCTGTTTATCTTCCATAGTTGGGGTGCGATTACTTTAAATTTGGTACAGGTTTAGTCCATTCCTTAAGAAATTGAACTTCCAGAAAACCTTCAAAATTTCAAACCATGACAAAATTAGTTTTCGTAAGCAAAGTCATTTGACAAAGTGGTGACTCCTGAACTTACTACACACATCATAGCTATGAACTACCACTTGAACACATCTAGCATGTGCACTGAGGACTAGGTGAATTTCAGGTCCAGAACCTGTTCTATGAACTGGAGAGTCACACCATGCCATGGGTGCCCTTTTTGCTGACATAGGACTCATGTCCTCGGTTGTTAGTGTAAAGTGGGTGGGTGTAACACCCTGACCAATGCAATCTTCAGTGTTCTTGTTGCGCGTGAAACATATGATGATAAGATTCGTTGTGATAATGAGAGTCTGATTGGATGGCATGGCTGGACTGTGGAACCTAAAGCAGCCCCATCAAAAGTGCTCAGACCCATCCCTGCTCCCTTCATCTCCTTGTGCAGTTTCTCTTTCCATCTATCCATTCTCTCTCTCTCTCTCTCTCTCTCTTGAAGCACCCTCCTACATTTATCCTTGGAGGGGCTTGTAAAAGTTGCACAGGTTCCAGGAGCAGCACTGTTTTTTCAAATCTGGCATCTAAGGGTTTCAGCCCACTGGAGAAACGCCAGATGGAACAAAATTCTTTTCTGGCCTTGTTGGAGGGTCTAGTGGGATCCTTTTTGGAGACAGTCAATGTGTTTTATCTCCAATCGAGAAGCTGGTGTGTAGAGGTCCAGACACTGAAGTGATAGAGCATGGACACAAGGCTTACATTAGAATAGAGGTCCTTTTTAGTAGGGGTTGCTGATTATTCGTGTCTGAACATTGCTGTTTAGTAGATGGTGGAGGAGAGGGGTTCAGTAAGCAGTTTCTGTTATTGAGTGTGAGGACATTTCATGGCAGGGCTTGCCGTTTGGTCTTTCTCTGATTTTGCCGCTTTAGGAAGGTTGATAACAGATGGAAAGTATTCACACATTGTGGCCATGCCAGAAAAGGAAGGAGAGTGCCTGACTCTGCAGGAAGAGCGACTGTCCAGGAGAAGAAGCCCAGACATGTTATTGGCATGAGGAGCACCTGGAAAAGCTGACTTACATTGGGAATGCAACTGGTGCTGACCCAAGTTTGGGGGGTCACCTGGATGCCAGGTACTCCTGCTCCATTTCCTGGAGAGACTCCTGCTACTTAAGATGAGCATCTGTCAAGCAGACGTGCTGCACTGTTGATTTCTAACGATCCAAGTAAGGAGTGAGGCTGCCATCTCTTGTCCCGTGGCACAGACAAAGACACCAATTGTGCTAGTGCACCATCCGGTGCTGCACCAAGCAGTGTTGCTGCTGAAATTGATAAAACAGTGCATGAGATAGAAAGACAAATACACTGTGCCTTTATTGTCTGCCTGCCATTCAGATGTTAACTTTTGCTGCAGTGAACTCTTCCACACAGAAACTGAATCAGCTAGCCTATAAATCACCCTAGGAACTGGCTCAAAGCAGGGTTGTCCTCTATCCCCTGTATTATTTGCCCTTGTAATGGGGCTGTTGGTGAGAGCGATCCGTGCCATGCTTGATCCGGCGAAGTCCATATGGTGGCAGTCCACATGTAGTGTCTCTGTATCCCGATGATGCACTAATATACCTGCAGGACCTTGAACAGTCAGTCCCATTGTTGTTGGAGGAATTGAGCAAGTTTGCTGTAGTTTCGGAGTTACACACTAACAGAGCAAAGTCCAGATTGTTTCCCTGGTTGGACTAGCGTGGGGTGACCCGGAATTCTCACAGCAGCTTAGAAGCTTTTTGATATTTAGAGATTTGGGTAGCATGGGACATGAAAGCAATATAGAGAGCACGGTGGATAGGCTGGCCCGATTGACTGAATTCTGGAAGGTGCTCCGCTCCCCTTAATGGGGAAAATCTCTGTGGTGAAAATGATTTTCCTGCTGCACTGTCTCTGTGCTGTAGAACGAGATATGCCCAATCCCTCCCGTGACCTTTGCACAGCTGGACACATTGTTGGGCTCCCTGGATTGTACAGGTAGTAGAAGTCTAGTGCAACTGGACACACATTCTCTGTTGGCGGAGTGGTGGTCTTGACCTGCCAGACCCTTATCTATACTACTCGGCATCGCAACTCAAGCATGCAGTGCAGTGGTTAGCCAGAGCTGAACTGGTGAAAGTCCCTCCTGGTGCAAACCTACACACTTCAAGAGGTCTTATCATGGGGAACATGGCCCCTGATTCTTTTCCCTTCTTTCTGCTCCTGATGGGCAGTGTGTAACATAGAGTAGTGGCAGTGGTTTTGCTTGCGGCTCCCTGTCTCGAATCTTGCAATATAGATAGTCAGATCTTTCTTTGCCCTTCTATGAACCAGGGCAATCGAGCATTGTAAGATGGTGGGAGACTTTTATGCCAATAAAAGGTTCGTCATGTTTGACGAAGCCCGAGAGCGAGTTGGAATTCGCCAAGGTCAGTTTCTGCAGTACGCTTACCTGGCACATGCAGCCTGGCGTGTCTGGACCACGTTTCCGAGCACACTAAGGAAGCATAAGGTATTACAGAAATTGAGGGACGTGATACGCTTCCAGTGCCTCATCACGCACCTGCATGTGGCCTTGCTTGCAGAAGGGAGTGGGGTGGGGAGGGGGCAACGCATTAGGTGCAAGAGGGAGATGGAGCGCAGAATGTGGGGAGGCCCTGACTGACTCAGAGTGGCAAAAACCCTGTGTGCGGATCAGCTTTGTGTCACCCCTCGCCCACTTTAAATTCATACAGTTTAACTACTTGATTCAAACCTTTTTGACTCCTCTCATACTCTCCAAAATATACCCTGGCTCTTCTTCCAGTTGTAGTAGATGTGGTCAGTCCTAAGCAAGATTTCTGTGTTTGACTTGCGACTGGTGGTGGTTGACAGACTTATGGACCAGAGTTGTTTGTACTTTGTCACACATAATAAGGGTTTTACAGCCACAAACGGTAAACTTGTGTCTCCACCAATGACACTGTTATGTATTGCTATACATCTTTGTTTGTAACCCAAGTAAAACGTGAATAAATAAATTTATATAAAAAGCAAATAAAAATACCTATGAATTACTCGAGATAATGATCGCTTAGTGAACTTGTCAGGTTGTAAGCATTGCCTTATGACCATTTATTTGCTGCTAAGTCATCAAACGTATTGGGAGCACCCTAAGAGTTGGGGTAAGTAACTTTAGATGGCATGGAGCTTGACTAACGCCTGTAGGTGAAGTTGAAGTACTCTGTAACTGAACTACCGTTAATGTGCTTTGTATTTCGTTTGGAAGTCACATTAAAGCGCTTTCTTTTAATTAAGACTAGTACTGGGCTAGACAGGGAATTCTGGTGTCTGTAGTTTGACTACTGAGTCTCTGCTTACCCACACTACCTCTGTGAGAAGCATTAGACTGCTCACCTTCGCTACTCTGAGAGTCATGCAGAAAGAGCATACTGACCCCGTTTACAGAGCGTTGGTTGGACAGAGCCATGTACACCAAAGACAAATGCCATTAATCACCACATTCGTGCCTCAGTAGCCCCTGGGATCCCCGATACCCCAAACGGTTCTGATAACTGTTTTCCCGATCGTCAATCTACAAATTAACTGACGGAGGGAAAGTTACAAAATTAGTTTGTATTCTAAACTCTAGTACTGTATGCAGCAAAACAAAAATCTTAAAGTCCTTTCTATTAAGAAACAGTTGCAGTGTTATTTGTTGTTACAAAATCTTTAATTTGGTTAAGGATACATTGGCTATGATTTGATGTGTATTATTGGAAATTTCATCACCACGCATCATTTTTGAAGGCTTCTGTAACTTTTTGGAAAAAGTCAATATAGATCTGAATTTTGAGATAAGATAAAGCCATTTTTGGACATGGACAACTGATCCACCCTAACATCCACGGTCGTCTCTTAATGATTGGTTTGATTATTACTTCAGATAACTGTTCAGAATATGAAATGACAAATAGCTGTGTGTCTTCATACTAATTATGTGATTTCTTTTTATATAGGAAATATCCAGTAATTCGATCAGATGAAGAACGAGATCGCTATAAGGCTGTGTTCAATGATCAGTTTTCAGAGTATAAAGAACTTTCAGCTGAGGTGCAGGCAGTGTTAAAAAAGTTTGATGAGCTGGATTCGGTGATGAGCAAGCTGCCTCTTCACCCAGATAACCAGATGGTGAGTAATATTCTTTTCCTGTCTAAGCATGCTGCCAACACAATATTGCTGCAGAGGAAATCATTCAAGATATTATGTTCATTTACTGAGAATGTGTGAGCAAAAAGCATTTGTCATTTATGGCTGAGACTTATTCACTACCAGCTTAATAGTGCCTTGTCCCATTTACACTTTGTAACATGATTTCATGCAAAGAAGGGATGACGAGCCTGCTGCTTTTGGCATGAGCTAACATAGAACTAGGACGGTAAGGAAAAAGTACACTATTGTCAGACAAAACTGATTATGGGAGCATTCTCCCTCCCTCTTTTGTCTTTCTTCCTTGTCGTCACCATTCTGTGTCCCCGGGAGGTTCCATTTCTTAAAAATCAAGATTTGGGATTTATTCATCTTCATAAAAATAATTTTAGAAACCTTTGCAATGTTGAAGTAACAACCTAGGCTTTGAGTGTTCCTTAAGGACCGCTACAAGTAACCGTACATTGAGAGCCCCACAACGAGTTTTAAAAGTGTATAAATTAAGGCTGAATTACGATTTTGCCTCCAGCAGCATTTCTGTGAAAATAAGAAGCAAATTAAAAAAAACCCAGCACAGACATTTGCAGTGCAGTCTTTTGACTGACAGAAACACTTTTAGCATGACCTTCGCAAAATCCTTTTGCAATATGTTGCCAGTTTGGAAACCTAACTATTAAATTTGAAAGTAGATGGAGATAAGTACATTTGAGAAGTTTAGATTTTAAAGCTACTGAAGAAAATGTTTCGTTTCATCTTCACTGTCAGTTAATACAATAACATTAGTATAAATACCATAAACAAGCTATACTGTATCACATAGAAAAATACACCACAGTCTTTAACAAGAGAAGTGCATGGCCCCTAGGATTACATTAGAGTTTTAGGAAACACCCCTATATATTACATTAGCAGGTGGGCCTATAAAACAGAATTTAAAATAATATTAGCCACTTCTAAGGTAACCCAATTGTGCAAAGTGTTTTTGCCAATATACTATAATTGTATGACTTCTCTAAGAAATTTAATTACTCCAAAGCAATTACCATTAGTCCATCCCTGGAGACATATCAGCTTTGATAATCATATATGTAGCATTTTCAATACATTTGTCCCTCAGTTAACGTTTCTACAGTTTTTAGTCACTTATGCAGAATATGTTTTACGTTTTTATAAGCAAGGTGACATAGTTGAGCCTCCCAGTCATGCCAACGAACCTTAATGTCTAAAATGTCTTAATAAACTAATTTTCAGGAAGAGGGTATAAGATAGTTTTATAGGCATCTCTCAACATAGTGATTTGTCAAGAGAGAACCAATTTTTACCCTTTCAAAGCAAGCCTGTCTTCATTAAAGCTCTAGTAATAAGCAGCTTGACCAGACCAAGGCAAGACCTTGAAGTGAGGCCTTTATTTGTGTTATGACTAGCCATGTTTCATTAAGATTACTTGTTGTCCATAAAGTTTCAATATGATTTTCTTCGTTACATGCTCCCTTATCTAAAGGGTTCCAGATAAGTGAGGCTTAATTATTAGCAGTACTTTAGTGAATTCAGTGAAAGTGAAGTTTCCCTGAAATAGCATTCATTTTAGCTATTGCATATAATACTGTGTTTGTATGTCGCTTATGTAACCGGCAATAGCTATCAGCATAAACTGCAGGTGCACAATATAGTACAACTAATACTCTCTTACTAGTGAAAGCTTGCATAAGTGGACCAACGATCACCCTCCAAATTTGTTATGAAAACTGATATAAGGATGAACCAAGGAAGTAAATTTAAACATATACTTTATTGGGTCACTTGTCTCCGCAACACCAAGAGACAAACACTCTTCAGTCAGAGCTCAAGCAGTCTCCTGTCTCCACTGACAACCTTAAAACTTCCAATTTGCAACATTCCAAAGAATAAAATACTTGAAGGGGCGAAGAACAAGAGATCGGAAAGTAAAGTGTGGAAGAAGATACAAAAGTAAAATATAAAGGAAGTAGCAAGTCATCAAATAAAGTTTTAAATAACATTTCAAAATATAATAAAAAAATGCAATCCACACATGCAACACCATTTTTTGTGCTCCCAACCGGAAACCTGTTTAAAGTAGTTGTAAATGTGACCTCTTCTATTTTGAAACTAAGCACTTCCCATGTGTACTTTAACTGCCCCCTCCCGCAAACCAAAATCTTGGTTTTCAATGTGTTAACTTTACATCGTCCACTATTGATGAACCTTGCATAAATCCAGTTTGAGAAGTTGGTATAAGTTCAATATTTTCCATCCAGTACGTTGAACCTATTTGGAGAGTGTGTGCTAAGAGTACACATTGTGCATCGAGCAGAGCTACAAACTGTGATTGATAGGCAGATCGCATTCCCCTTTTTTTTGCGAATTAAGATGAACAAGCTTTAACTGATAGAGGAAGCAATCCATCCTTGGTTGGCCACAACCAAGGCCGCAGTAATTATCCCATTGTCTAAATGCACGGATTGAGTCTAAAAAAATGTGAAAATAATGCTGTTTGGTCGTGGTACATTGAAGCTCTTTGCATGAATAATTTACTTTTCTTTTACCATTGCCACAGTCCAGTGTATTTTTCAACTACCAGAGGTAGATAAGTGCTGATAGGTGCAATTTTTGTATTTTTCCCAAAATAGGTTTCTACAGGATCATGCCACACTTTCATGTTGTTACTACAACCAGGTTCTCTGTAGTGGTCTGTAATTGCTTCTTATCACCTCTTGCCAAGTGCTTGCCGATTGAGAGGCTACAAAACTTTTTTTCTCTCTCCTACACTCAGTATAGGTTATTTCCTATACATTTTAGCAATTATTGGAATTTGTTGTTTAACTAGTCTCTTCCTATGCTCTGCCAAACCATGGTTGATGTTGACTATGGCTGTCTTATTAAAAAATGCAATTAGACGTACTATATACCGAGGATGAAATGAGCCTATATAAAGCAGATTCGCAAATAACTTGCTAAAATGACAAATCCTCTTCAGTAAATTGTGTGTCGTCAGATTAAAATGTATTAACGTGTTACTATATCAGTTCTCAAATAATTTTGGGAGATCACACATGGCTTTAAATTGTAGCCCTTAATATAGAAAACAATGCTTTGCAACAAGTAAGGGAAATGATCACTTTGGAATCTCTGTGCCTCAAACAGGTGGGATATTAAGTCAGACTTTACGCCAGAACTAATGTATAATCCAACAGATTAAAATATGGGGCAGCAGTATGGCTAGAAAGAGCCAATGAGTCATTAGCAGTGTGTCCTGTCTAAAATAGCGACTAACAGTTGATTGTGTGGAGTAGGTCTTCTAGTATTCCTCGATATACTTGAGAGACCTCCAAAAGTATCACAAGTCTTAAAGCACAATTCTATGGGCTACTTTTGTAAAGACTAACACTAAAGTTGTCCAATATAAGTATTACAGCAGAAAGATATATATGCATAGTGTCAATGTTTTGTGGATTTATCACTTTTCCCAGGTAAGATGATAAATATGACATTATCAGCACGCTCCACATATGCATTTCTAGAATATACAAACTTTACCACTGAAATAATAACACTGATGTATTCAGCATGGTGCTGAGTTGAACAGGCACTGCTCTTATGGCTCCTTGCCAGCTCCATTGACAATCCGGGGAATTTCCGCTACCTGTAGAGGAAATAGTGGGTCCCCGCCAGGCCTGATCAGGTGAGTCATTCACAATCTAGCGGACTTGAACAGCAACATGCTTGCCGTGTCTGGAAACCATGATGATGATGCTTGCGGAAACCCTACGTTCGGAGGACGCCAGTTAAGTAATTTGTGTGGAGGAAATGAGTAAACAGTATAATATGAGGAGATTACATAAAACTCGATAACATATGAAAGAGAATTTCCAATATTCAAACAAAAAATACAAGAAAGGGAAGTATTCGCTATGATTTAATCAAAGACAAAGCCTTGTGGTGCAAATAAGGACACCAAAACAAGAGTGTCCTTCTTGTCAAGACAAGGACTCTATGCATTAAGTGTGAATTAATGCTTTTAATGTAATTTGAACTTTTATAAAAATGACTTACAATAAAATGATGGAATATTGAAACACAAGTGTTTTATAATCGATTTATTATATTTAGTAAGCCACCTCTATCACAATAATACATAAAGAAAGTGTCACATAGGGGCAACAACATACAAGTTACTTACAGAATACCAATAATGTATAGTTGAATAAGAACAATTTATCTCTTTGGAGCTGATCCCAATTAAAAACTTCACCAATGCTCCTGCAGAGACCTCATTCTGAAGGTGGACAAGCATGCCCAAAATGTAAACGGTTGCCAGGCAACCCAGCTACGAGTCCTTGATGGCAATAATAGGCTGAATGCTCTGGGATGTAACAGGGTTACCCAGCATATATTTATGTACTCCCATGAGGACAGTTCGTGGAGTCTGGGACAGTGTAACATTTAAATGTGGTTTACTTGACTTTCTTTCTCCACATACACTGATGCGTCCCAACCTTAATTTCACACTGGAGATGGGACTTGAAACTCTTCAAGAGAAAGCAGCAGAGAAGAGGCAAAATCTTGGCATGTATTTTTCACAGGACACAGTTTAATCATTTGACACCTGGAAATATGACTTTGAATTATAAGAAGAGAAAATACTGCATTATTGGCAGTTAAGTCCTTGCGTGCTACATCCTGACATTAAGATAGTATCTATCAGTGAGAAAGCCCATTTTGAAAACCTCTTCACTTCTTTCTCCAGACTAAAATAATGAGCTCAATATTGTATGAAACTATTAGTCTTGCACCACTTCCCCACATAGGCACACACGCAGAAATTGGAGTGTTATTTGGCTAAATATATTCCTTGGGGAGCATGGGAGAACTTATAAAAAGGTATGGTGAGGAGTAGAATTAACTTCCTAAATAATGAGGTCCAGTATAAATTAATATCCGACTAGTATTATGTCTCCACAAAATGACATGATCCCAAACGTGAGTCCTGAATGCTTGAGAGTTGAAAGGGAGATAAATTGGATGTTTGGTTGTCCTGTCTAGGGTTCGCTCTCTTCTGCAGAGAGATCTTGGCAGCCATTAAGAAAAAGTATTAGGCTACCCCATTCTGGAGGACCCAGAAGTGCTGGATTGTCAGTACTGGGTTTAAGAGTGCATTGCATGAGAAGGGTTAGAAAGTATGATAGATCGCTATTATGGCATTGTTTGGGAGCTTTTAAACTGGTCTTGATAAGCAAGGAGAGAAGGGACCCGTCTCTCTGTATATCAACACCATCGAAAAGTATGGAACATTTTAGCAAAAGAATGACTATCCAGTAATGTGAAGGGGAACTAGTAGTTTTGAAAAGATTTGAGAGCCATTGAGGATGACATTTTAGAGGGTCTGCCATGTCTGGAGTTTCCGCTAGACTGAAAGCCTTAGTGCTGTTCACAATACTAGAGGATTAGGTTGTTGGGGTGGCAGAGCCAGTCACCATGCTTAAAGTCTCTCTGAGTGGGAGCTCCTCACTAACTCATGGACCGCCCCAGACGCCCACACCTCAGCCAGCCTGCACACCTCGGCAGCCTGGAAGTCCTGGGGGATCTGTCAGAAGCTGCTTGAGGCTCAGATGATGCCATGGACCTCTGCTAAACAGAGGCTGTGCATCTGGACGATGGGGCCTAAAACTATACATGGTCCAGCCCTGGCAGGGATTTTCAACCTCCTTGTTACAGCGATGAAGAGGCAATCTGGGTGCCCAGCAATCTGGGTGCCCACTGCCTACCTTGCCCCCAGGGTGCCAGGGTTAACTGCATCGGGAGCCAGCATGGAATGGCAACCCCCCTCCCTGCATTGCATGTTGGGACTCCGGTGATCAGTGCTGCGGAGACGAGGAGTGTTCCTTCTTGTCCACTGCTCCCTCCTCCACCACAGAGGGGGTTTGCTGTACTCTTCTGGGGCTCTGACCAGGGATTGGCTGACCCTGGCTGCTGATTGAGGCCTCTTGTCTACTTTCCTAGTGATATCCCCACCCCAGTGGAGTGTCTCTTTGGGCCAGCAGGGGCTCATGACTCGGTATCGGCTCACTGTACATCAGGGCCCCTTTGGGACTTGGGGGCCTCAGGATATCCAGGCGGAAACATGGTGTGAGACTGGTGAGAGCAAGGGGGGGGCAGAGCGCGAGGGTCCCCTTACTACCTCCCCCTTTGCTGGACACCCTTGCTGGTTGGCAGGGCTGCCACATCAACCCCTGGACTCTATACATCTCATTTTGATATAGTATATTCAGAGCCAGTTTCCTGCAGTGTGGGTATGAGGGTTTAATTCCTGAAGTATTTGGACTTTATATGTATTTTACACTGGCTCATGGGTCCAGGGTGCCTGTGGGTTTTTGCTCCCTATGCTGTCTGTTTTATAGTTCTATGTCCTATGATTCTATTCCTTTGGCTGGTCTCTCTCTCTAATATGGACTGGATAGGCTAGGGCAATAGAGCCCTGTTTGCTAGACCTGTTGCCTTCTATATTTGTTGAGACAATATTTGTATGTGCCTCAGTCCAGGTGGGGTGTTTTGGGGTTGTTTTTGGGGGGTTCTCAATGATGTTATGTGTGTTGTGATTTTTGCAGGTGTGGCTGTGCGGCAGGGTACATGGAGATGCACCGGGCATCAACTGTAGGGCTGTTGTGTCCCTCGACTGCATGTTGTTTGCTGGGGAGGCTGAACACCTCCTAGTAATAACCTGGAATGTACAGGGTTGTCATCGCCCTCTAAGTGCTATAATGTGCCCGCTTGTGTGAGGCGGATGGGATGCAAGTCGCTTTCTTGCAAGAGACTCGCCTAACAGCTGCTGAGGGCAGAGCATTACACAAGAAATGAAGGAGGCAACTATACTATACAGCTTACTGTGTGTGTGTGGGGGGCGGGAGGGTCACTTACCTAGATTAGGTGTGGGGGTACCATTTCTATTACAGAAGTCCATTGTTGACCCAGAGGGTAGATTTGTACTGGTACTGGTGCTGGGATGACTGGATGCTAATGGTGTGGCACTGCTCAACATGTATGCCCCCAACACTGACTTTGACAGCCTGAGGGCCCTCTTCCTGTCCATGCTCCCCTATATCCATATAGTGGGTGGCAATTTTAATTGCATGGCTGACACCATCATGGATAGATCTCACCCTCCCCTTACGCACGGGCCTGCGACTAAAATGGCCGATACTTTCTGTAGCTGGGTACAGCATTGGGGTCTACAGGATTGTTGGAGGGTGAGAAACCCGTCAGCCAGGGTCTACTCCTTCTGCTGTAGTGTGCATGACTTGGAGGTGCGACTGGACAAGGTGCTTGGCTGCCCTGAGGCGTGCAAGGTGGTGACAGATGTAGAGTATATAATGCAGACTTATTCTGATCATTGTCCTCTGCTGTGTACCTTTCGGTGGTCTACCCACAGGACCAGTATCCCTTCTTAGAGACTAGATCTGACATTATTAGAGGAACATGCATTCAGGTCCTCACTACTCAAGAAAATCACAAACTATTGTGCAGATAACCAGGGCTCTGCAATATCGGCCAGGATGGAGTAGGAGGCGTTTAAGGTGGCCATACGCAGTTACTGTATTGCGAATAAGAGCACGATCAGCTGAACTCCGACATACGACAGCAGAAGGCAATCTTGAAAGGACTCCGCTGGGACTGAACAACATGCAGGCAGTAGAGAGCGGCAACTTGCTGAGTGCGTGGAGTGACTGCACCAATATAACTGTAGAGCATACATGGCAAGGGTCCACTCTGAGAGGGGCAAATCGGGGAGCAAGTTGGTCTATCTATCCTTCAGATTCAGGAGTCTAACAACTGACTTGTGTTTGCACATGATGGATATTAATGCAGTATTTCTGCACTTTTACCATGCGCTGTACGCCATAGTGCTAGCTGACTCAGATGTTCTGCTACATTGCAGATACTTCCCCATCTATGCTAGACTCAGCAGTGGCAGAACAAGTGGGGGCAGAGATCACGGTGGAGGAGGTCTGGGGAGCCATCAAAGAGCTGGCCAAAGGCAGAGTCTCCCAAAACAGATGGTCTTCTGATTACCCCAACGCTAGTGACAGATTTCCCTGAGGCAGGGCGCACTGCGTACTCCCACCCTCTTTGCGCGAGGCCCTTTTAGAGTTATTCCCAAAGAAAGGTAAAGACCCCTTATTGGGTGGACTCCTATCACCTGTTATCCATGCTCAATGCTGATTACAAAATTCTGAGCAAACTCCAGGCCACCATAGTCCTACCCAACATGAACAGATTAGTGCACCCTGATCAGACATGCTTTATCCTCACTGGCAGCATGCTGCAGAACATTCAGCAACTTATAAAGATCCTTGACAGGCGTCTTTGCCATCTGATGCCCTGGCTAGGTCAGTGGCTATACCTGAAGCGTTCGACTTCCTGCGGTGGGACTTATTTTATCCTGTTCTTCTGGGGATGGGGTTCGGAGATCCCTTTAAATGGGCCAAGCTTTTGTACTCCAAACGACGAACATGGGTCCGGACATGTTCAGTGATCTCCAAGGTGTGTGTTGTGGAGCGCGGTACCCGCCAAGGCTGTCCCCTCTCTTCGCTATTGTTCCCACTTGCACTGGAGCTGCTCGCACTGCCGGAACCACAGGGGAGGTGCTATCTGGGCCTGCAAGTGGAGGGGGACCACATGTATAGCTCCTTATATGCAGACAACCTGTGTGGTAACACTACTTATTTGGAGGCCGCAGGAGCGGAACTATTGATCTTTGGGCGATTTTCTGGTTTAGAAATAAACTGGCTCAAGATTGGCACCTTCTCCTCTGATCTAACTCTGAGGAGACCCGCCACACCTCTGCCATCCCGGAGCTACGCTGGGAGAGTGCAACTATTCACTGTGTGGGGGTGGACGTATATAGCACACTGGAGCTACTTTGTGAGGGTAATTTCACTAGGCCCTTTTCCGCAGCATGTAGCTCAATATTCTTTTGTAGCACCCTACTGATCTTTGTTCATGGACAGATAGCCATATCCAAGAGGATCCTGTTGCCGCATCTATTATCTCTTTGCTGCCCAACCAATTGAACTTCCCAGAGCTTACTTCCGGGAACTTGATAGTCTGCTCATCACGTTATATTGGGGAACTTCCAGAGGCAGGATGGTCCTTCGGAAATTGCACCTACCAGTGGATGAGAAGGGTTTGGCTGCACCAAATTTCGAATTATATTACTTGGCTGCCCAGCTGCAGTGGGTTGCCTACTGGATATCAGTGAACTGGAATGGGACATGCACTCGTGAGCACAGGATGCCCATGAGAATGCTACTGATTCGTATGATGATGTAACCAACTCTTGCCTCGACGAGGAGCAGAAAATCCTAATCTGCACAGCGTGATACAAATGGGCTAGGGCGCTACAGAGGACCCACTCCAGAACTCCGTACACTTGCGAACTTTCCTTGCTCATGGCTCAGTATTGCCAACTCCCCGGAGCCTGGCCCAGATTAGAGACATGGGCCAACTTGAATATTCATATTATGGGGGATCTCTTCACGGGAGATGAACTGAGCTCTTTCTCCTCCCTCAGAGAGACTTATGATATCCCAGCAGGGCATTTTCTATTACATGGAACTCTGACAGGTTGGATTCGCAACTGGTGGAAGATGGGCTCCTTGGAACCCCTGGAACATGATTGCCTCAGCTATCTTTTTCTCATCTCTGGAACTACCAAGGCGATTACCCTGCTGTACTGAGTTGTATTAAGGGGAGCACAGTTAGACCTCTCTCCCCGATATCATCAATGGTAAGTGGAACAGGGTCCTGTATACTGACTCTTCCTGTCCCCATAGTATCTTGGAATGGCAGGTTCAAGCTTATTCAGTTCTGTTACTTGCATTGTGCCTACCTTAAGCCCTGGCGACTCCACACTATGTTCCTTGGGGCATCGACTGACTGCCCTCACTGTTGAGCACTGGAAGCTGGGTGTTTCCATATGGTGTGGTTCTGCCCGATTAGGATTACCAGGATTAAATACACTCCACTTTGTGCCACATTTAGTGGTCTACTGAATGGATATGAGGGTGATTGGTACTACAGAGGGAATGGGTAAGGAATTTATGAAGTTTAGTTTCTCTTGCTTAATTCTTGAAGAGCTTACAATTTGAATTTTGATCATGTTGATGAGATGATTACCCCATATTGGTATCTGTAAATTATAGTGTAGAAAACTTAAATAAAAATATAAATGTAAAGATAGCAAAGTAAGGATTGAAGAAAGATTGCTGTGAATTGATATATTTCTGGGGCACTGTAATTGGCTAAGCTCCCAGATATTGCAGTCGAGAGGTGGGCTTTTTTTTAATTTATTTTTTTAATGAAACTGTTTTTCCTTTAAGAAACATTGAAAATGATACAACAGATCTCACAAAGTGTCCGACAAGATGCCAAATGTGCATGACCCCCCTCTCAAAAGGGGGAAAGCTTCTCCATACTTATGGGGAACAAAATTACAATGCAATTAAAGCTTTCAACACCTCCCTGCATATACCCCACATCATTGACTGCTAAAGGCACTTTCAGAAGAAAAGAATACACATTAGCCTGGACTATAAGAAAAAAAAAAAAAAGAACGTCAATAACATAAAAACTAACATCAACCCTTTGTGTCCTGTATTCCTGCCATGTATGTTATATAAATGGGGGTTGGGGGGTCCAGAAGACAAGGCGTGCAGAGGGCCCCAAGACACATCTCCCCCATTCCTCCCCTGAATTACCACACCTGGACTAAACCCTATTTGTGGAAAAGATGCAGCACCCTAAGACGTGGACTACAGGTAGTAAGCGGGACGCCCCTGGACAGAAACCTCACCAGGGGATCCCAAATGTGGTCAAAACTCCTTTGAGAATTATCCAGCTTGTCAGCTAAGTGCTCCATAGCAAGCCCACTCCAGAGTCTGGCATACCACAACGTCAATGGGGGCGAATCCTTTTTCTTCCAGTATGATGCAAGGACAGTCCTAGCTGCCCCCAATGCCAGCCAAAGGATAGAGCGATGACCCGGTGTTTGATGTTGCAGCTCAGGAGTACGCAGACCCAATAAAACATGGGCTGGTGAAGTAGGAATAGGGTATCCCAGAATCTCTTTTAGATGTGACAGAATTTTCTTCCAAAAGGGCTTAATAACGGGACAGTCCCCCCCCCATGTATGCCTGAAATCTCCCAACTTCCCAGAACCACGCCAACTTCTATCCAATGCCTGAGGAAAAAGTTTCTTAAGCTTCTCCGGTTAAAGATACCAGTTATAAAGAAGTTTCTAATGAGCTACCCTAGTCCCCATGGAATGGTTATTTTTGACTATATCCTGAAATAGTCGTGCCCAGAGTCCCTCCTCAACTGGGCCATCTAACGTCCGTTCCCAAAATGCCAAATGACAAGGATATACTGTTGTTGTGCTGATAATAATTTGTATAGTGTGGAAATGCTGCTCTGCTTTTGTCCCCCCCGTTGAACAAATCTCTCAATAGGAAGAAGCTCCCCGGTGGCCGCCGCTCCCATATGTGGTTGAGTAACCCAATGGAGTAACTGATTATAGTGGAAGTGCTCGGAGCTGGGAAGATGGAAATCCCTAAAACAGTTTTCGAAGGTGCGCACTTGATCCCCATGGAAGAGATCAGCAATCGTAAGACATCCCCCCTCCCTCCACCTATCAAAGGGTCCCGTTGTGACTCCAGGAGGGAAGTCTGCTTTATAATGAATTGGGGTATGTGGTGAGGGGAAGGTCGTGAGTCGGAGGGCACTTGTCACCCTGTCCCACACCTTAAGGGTAGTAGCCATGGGGGTGCTAAGATAAGCATTTTTCGGGCGATCACTCCTAGGTTTCCACAACACATCCCACAATGTCCACCCCGTCATCGCCCTATCCATATTCAACCACAGTTTATCTGACTCTTAAAGAGACCACTCCGTGATAACCCAGAGCTGTGCCGCTCTGTAATATAGTAAAAAATCTAGGGGAGAGCAAGCCCTCCCTTATCCCTGGGGCGTGTTAGCAATTTGTTAGAGAGCCGAGCTCTCATGTTCTGCCAGATAAACTGAGTACACAACTGGCGCAGTTAAGTAAAATAATCTTGGGGAATATCAATAGGTAGACTTTGGAACAAATATAACAGCCGCAGAAGAACCGTCCTCTTAATAGGATTAATGCGGCCTAGCCAAGAGTGCCACAGGAAGGACCATCTCTTTAAATCAGTACGCAATGTCTTAAGGAGGGGTGGAAAATTTGCCCTAACGAGGTCTGGTACCCTAGGACTGAGCCGAACTCCCAGGTTCAAGATGTCTTTTTTAGCCAGAGCAAATGGAGAAGCGGAGGCTACCACATGCCTGCTCAAAGAGACACAGCTCCCTCCAATACTGCCGAAGAGTTTGGCGAGGATTAGTGATAAAAAGTAGAATATCATCGGCAAACAGAGATCTTGTGTTGATTGGAGCCAAATTGAATGCCCTGAACACGCTGATCTGCCCGTATCCGGGCCGCTAGAGGTTCCACGCCTAGCGCAAAAAGCAACGGAGAAAGCGGGCAACCCTGCCTGGTCCACCTGGACAAGTCAAAAAATTTGGATATCACTCCATTGACACAAATCCGTGACCTGGCGCCCGAGTAGTTGCTCATTACCATAGCAATGAACTGGTCCCCAAACCCAAGGCGCCGAAGAGTTGCCACTAAAAAGGAACATTCCACCCGGTCGAAAGCCTTCTCCGCATCTAGCGTCAATAATATAGCTGGGACCTGCTTCTTCTCCACTTTTTCCATAAGAAGGATAACCCTTCTAACATTATCATGGGCTTGCCGGCCTTTAATAAAACCAGACTGACCCAAATGAACCAAATCCGGCAACACTCCTTCCAATCGCTGTGCCAATATTTTGGTATACAACTTGGCGTCAAGATTGAGTAGGGCAATGGGCCGATAGGATGCACATAACTGAGGATCCATTCCTTCTTTAGGAATAAGTGAGATCAGAGCTTCCCCCATAGTAGGGGAGAGTGTGCACTCAGATCGAATTAAATAGCGCAGTTAAGTGTGGGACAAGCTCAGCCCCAAAAGTCCTGTAGAAGTGCGCTGTGAAGCCGTCGGGCCCGGTGCCTTACGCAGAGAGAGGGAGTCAGTGGCCTCCCTTACTTCGTCTAGAGTGAATGGGGCCTCTAAGAGTTCATTCATTTCCCAGGCGACCTGGGGGAGCTGGACATGTCTTAAATAACTCTCCTGGGCAGCCACACTCGGGTTGCCCGAGATATACAGGCGGGTATAGAAGTTCCCGAACGCTCGCGCTTTCTTCTCTTCTGAATGGTATTCCCATGTGTCATCCCGTATTTGTGCAATATAACCCTTGGATTGCTTAACCTGTAGTTGCCTAGGTAAGCGGGAACCAGTTTGGTTCCTCCCATCATAGTGAGACCTCTGGAGCCGTAATAGGGCCATCTCTGCCCTATTCATATAAATAGACTGTAGTTTACCCTTTATGAAGGTTACCTTCCTCTGGCTCTGCCATGTGGGAGAAATCTTGTGTACCCCCTCAGCTTCCCGCAGTGCCTCCTCCAATCCCAATCGCTTTTCAGCCTTTAGCCAATACAATGACATATCTAAGGAGATACAAGTGCCCCGAATGACAGCTTTGAATGCATCACAAATGATAGGAAGAGGGGGATCCCCAGGGTTATTATTCTGAAAGAACTCCTTAATAGCTCTCTGCAGCTCATCTCTAGTAATAGTGTCTCTAGTTAGGACATGTGGGAAATACCAGCGCCCCCTCGTAGGGTGCGACATAGTCCACTCCAAACTCACCTCCACTGGTGCATGGTCAAAGATGACTATCGGGTGCATAGTGGCCGCCCGAAGAAGCTTCCGCAGAGGTAAACTCATGAAAATATAATAAATCTGAGAATAGGACCTATGAGAATGGGAGAAAAAGGTATAATCCTTTGCAGTAGGGTGGTAGGCACACCAAGCATCAAAAAGCCCCAACCTATGACATGCAATTTTAACAGATTTGGTAAAGCTTCTAGCAGGCGGTCTCTGAGGGTGTGTCGTATCCTGAGTGCCATCCCAAATCAGACTGAAATCTCCCATGAGCACTATCTCACCCTCTGCAAAGCACCCCAATACATCCAAAAAGTGCAAAAGAAACGGCGATTGGCCACTATTAGGTGCATAGAGGGTAGCTATCGTACAGACCCATCCACCCAAGGTTCCCTTGAACAACAAATACCTGCCCCCTTTATCTAATTGTGACCCAAAGAGCTGAAAATGCATCAATCTATGAAATATCAAGGCTACCCCACAGTGTTTTTTCCCAGGTGCCGAAAAACGGATAGTATTTATGCTGCAACCTATGGCGTCACCTTTCTTGAAATGTATTTCCTGCAATGCCACTATATCATACTGATGATCATCAAAGAATTTCCGTAATTGTGATCGCTTATTGGGCGAGTTCAACCCCTTAACGTTCCAGGTTAAAAAGTGTACCATTATACCAAAGAAGCTAGGGGATGCTTGCTTATGTGTATGTCTAACCGAACAAGTCCTCTTGAGACCAAAGTACCCCCTATCCCATCCCCACCCCCCTTCTCCCTCCCTTCCCCCACCCCCAGCCATTATGCCAAAAGGAATAGGGAGAAAAAACAATAAGCAAACAAAAAACTGAAGAACTCAAAACATAACATCAGAACGCCTACGAGTCTCTCACAAGGCAGCAGAAAACTCTGCAAAGTCTTCATGATCTAGAAGAGGTATCCATGCCCCCCTCTCTTCCCCCCCCCCCCCCGGAAGCTCACATGATGTCTGGAACAGAAGGAGCGACAAGAGAACCGTCCCAAGAATGTTTGGTCCACTAGCAAATTGCCAGCCCATCTGGTACCACCACGTTCCCCTCGGGGAATAGACCAGCACTGCCCCTCCCGTAAAGCAGATATCGTCTCCCCCCGGAGCCCCTTGCAAAGAGGATCACAAACTACTCCTAAGAGGCCCTCCTCCTCCATGGCAGTCTCCAACCCTCTCCTCCCGGAGACATAACAGAAGTTTCCCGGTGGCGCACCGCCTCCTGCCCCGCACTGCCATTATCTCTGCCTTTCTCCTGTAGACCCAACACTGCCGCCGCCTCTCCGCATTCCACAAAATGATACGGCTTGTTGTTAAGTCCAAAAGTGAAGCCAAATGGAAATGTCGACCTGTACCAAATATTCCGCGCATTCAGCTCATCCGTAATCACACAAAAGCGATGTCGTCGTTGCAGTGTTGGTGGAGCAATTTCCTGCCACAACCTACACTGAGCTCCTTGAAAAGACACCACGTCTTGACGTCTCGCCCTCTGGAATATGCGCTCTTTAACCTCAATTTTACCAGAACATCCTGTGGTCTCTTTAGTTCCAATGGTGGGACGAATCCCCACCCTGTGCACCCTTTTGATCTGCACCTCCGGATGGTAAGCGCCCAAAAGTTGTGAGAAGAGGCCCACCACAAACGCTTTCAAAACTGGGTCCTCGCTGCCCTCCTCCAGCCCCCACACTTTAATGTAGTCTCATCGAGACCGATTTTCCCAATCCTCGCATTTAAAAATCGATTGCTGGAGTTGCGATTTACGTTGCGAAACCTCCTGCTTCAACGGGCTTACTTGTTGTTTTATCTCTTGGACCTGAGTTTCAAGGTATAACTTGCGGGTCCCCACCGAGTCCACGTCTGCCTGGAGAGAGGTCAGGCGGCTAGTAATGTCAGATTGAAGCGCCTCCAGCGCTGACTTCAACTCCGCATTAAGCTCCTCTCACAATTCCACCTTAAAGGTGCGGAGGGAGGCCAATAGATAGTCCTTAGTGAGCGCCATGTTACCGGGTCTCTGCGACACAGGAGTCTCCCCTTTGGCCGGCGTGAAAAAATCAGAGACCTTAGTAGATTGTGGTTTCTTCCGAAGCATAAGTGCCTAGCAGCTCTCACTTGTTGTGCCTATGATAAACGTTGCTCCTTTGGTTATTTCCCAGCTAAAACTTGCTAGTACATAGCTCTCACTGTAAAAAAAAAAAAAAAAAAAAAAAAAAAAAAGAGCCAGTGAGAATCGCAAATCAGCTCCCAGAGTCGAGACCGGTGGATCAATCCTCCTATACGTGCTTATGGCTGGCCTGCTTCAGGAAAGTTCCATGGAGATGGACATCAGGTGCCATCTTGGGATCAGGCATCTAGGACAGGCATGCCCCAGTAAGAAAAGATTAGCTCCAACAATCAAGTTGCACGATCTGTCCGCCATGTTGGCTGGCAGCACCTCCTTTGGTCATTTTTTAATGAAAATTTGGGTCTGTAGTTTTCTTCAGGAAGGTCAGTAGATTCGGAAAAAGATGTAGGATTTAGGCCTTTTGTTTCAGGGCATTTCTTTGCTGCAAATGCACTTTCATGGAAAGACAGCAACTGGTCTGGAAAAAGCTACTTGTATTGGCAAAGTTCAGGCCTCTGTTGGTGAGTATCTTTTGGTATTTGGTTGAGAGTTCAGAAAGTTCAGAAAGAAAGTTGGCAGGGGCTGGTGGAGGAATAAGTATCAAGGTAAACCATATCTATTTGTATGACTGAACTACAGGCTCAGCCTCTACACCAGAACCTATGGAAGCACCTCCCCAGCAGAATTCATTGGACATGGGTCACGATCTATGTAAACAATCAGCAGACTTAGCCATGGATCCTCTGACTCTGTGAATTAAAAAAAAAAAAAAAATTGGTCATCTTCATGGGGACTCCCTCTGGAGGCCAGGGACTTCATTGTAAGAAAATAAAAAACAGATGTGTTTCACAGCTGGGTACCTGCATATACCCCAAATTACACAGGGACTGTAATGAGGAACATAATGAGAAGGTAATGTATTTTATTATGGCGATCTATTATCCAGATCCTTCCGTGGACAGGTTTATATAATTGGACAGTGTCTTGAGAGTAGCTGAGTGAAGCAATTCACATATGTGGCCACCATCTCAGTTCGATTCTGGTTGGTTGCTAAAAATCCAAAATATTCCGCTCTAGAGCATAGAGATATGTGGGATGAGATACACGCTGCTCTCCAATGACACAGTTGCCCTTAAAACAACAGTAGGACATGGTACAACATGATATGGAGGTTAGCCCCAAAAGGTAAATTATGCTTTAAAAGCCTCAGGTCATATTCAGTGCATTGCTGGCAGTGAAAGCCTGGGAAAAGAAGCAATTCAAATTTATGGGTGATTACAAATCCTTTGTTTTAAGTCCCCCTTTCCCTGGATTAGTAGAAGGGCTACTAATGGGGTGGTGCTGTAGATTAGCAGTATTCTGAATGAATATGCTTGATAGCAAGAGTGATTTTAGAGGGTCTCTCGTGTATATGTGTCGCCGTACTCTGTGAGCAGGTGAATGCACTGACTAGATCACTGGTTTGCTTTTCATAATTAGGAGGATAAATGTAAGCTGGGTGCATGCTCTGGTGACCCATCTAGGTGACAGTATTTTACATAGCCTAGTGTGGGTAATAAGTGGCAGATAACCGTTAGCAGTGGAAGGATGGTCTGAGGATCCTGTTCCCTGCCACTGGCCATACCACCTCATATCCTTTCCTTGTGTTGACAGAGAACCTCAGTACTGCAACCTTTATTCTACACAAGGGGATCGAGGGGTCTCAGTGGCTACTCTATCATATGGTCATATAGTAGCAGATAGTTAATTATTCTCCAGCTAGTGTTCAAGCAGTGAAGGGCCTTCTTAGACCTGTCAGCTCTTACTGTAGTTTACCCTGTCTTTTTGCTTCTGAACTTCTGTTTTTGATCCTGTGCTGAAGTTAGTTTTTGCTGCCTTTAGGACTCTGGGCACTTTACCAATGCTGACCAGTGCTAAAGTACAAGTGCTCTCTGTCTAAACCGTATTGGTGATTGGTTTATCCATAATTGGCATATTTGATGTACTAGTAAGACCCTAGTAAAATGCACTATGTGTGCCCAGGGCATGGAAATCAAATGCTATTAGTGGTTCCCCCAGCACTGATTGTGCCACCCAAATGAGTAGCCCTGCCAATATTTCTCAGACCTGCCACTCCATTGTCTCTGTGTGGTTTTTAAACTGCCATTTCGACCTGGCAAGTGCACCCACTTTCCAGGCCCAAACCTTCTCCTTTACTCTAAGCAAGTCACCCCTAAGGTAGGACCAAGGCAGCCCCATAGACAGAGTGCAGTGTTTTTAAAAGGTAGGACATGTACTGGTGTGGTTTACATGTCCTGATAGTGAAATACTACTAAATTTGGTTTTCACTATTGCAAGGACTGCCTCTCCCATAGGGTAACATGGGGTTTGCCTTGAAATATCTTTCAAGTGTAATTTCCCATTGGGAGAAGTTGGAGGTGTGGAGTTTGGAGTCCCTGAACTCACAATTTAAAAATAGATATTTTGGTAAAGTTGGTTTTAAAATTGTAAGTTTCAAAATGCCACTTTTAGAAAGTGAGCATTTTCTTGCTTAGCCATTCCGTGCCTAAACCTGTCTGTGGAATACACATCTGGGTATGGTTGACATTTAGACTGTTTGTGAATTCACTCTAGACTGTCACACAGAAGGAGCTGAGACGTGCCCTGCATATCTTGGTGGGTATTTCTGAGCTACAGTGATTGAAGGACCTGACACTTGGATCTGAATAGGGCTGTGCCTCTTTACACAAAGCAGTCTCCAACCCCCTGGAGTGTGTCTGGGGCCAGAGCAGGAAAGGCAGGGTCTTGTGCACTACAAAGGCAGAAATGGGTATAAGTACTGGATCTCTTACCCCACAAAGGTAGAACACTTCTGGATTGAGGACATTCTGCCAGGAAGAAGCCCTGGCTGCTGTAGGAGGGACTGCCGCTGTGCCTGTTACTTGCTGTGCTGGTCTGCTGCTTGCTGCTTCTGTCTTGGGGGTGAAATGACTGGACTTTGCTTTCTATATCCTTCTTCCAGAATTTCTCCAAGGGCTTGGACTGAGCTTGCCTCCTGTTAAGAGGTCTCAGGGCCATTAAAGACTTGATCTGCCAGCAACTGGGCTCTCTTGCTGAGAGTCCTGACTTGCCAAGTGTTGCAAAATCCAGTTCCTGGGCCTTTGGGAGTGAGTTCAAGTCCAATGAAGAAGAGATCAAGTACATCAACTCTAGAGTGACTTCGGAACCGGCCCTCTGTCCGACCCGCACCGCTGCTTTCACCAGAGCCATAGTCCCTGCGGAGTGCAACAACAGACGCCGCACACCTGGCACCACTGCACTGCCACCAAAGTCACACCACAGTGGGAGTCCTAAGAGCTGTGTCACCGACATCCGTGACAACTGACTCCGCAGCAGCATCAGTTGCCACGTGGTGTGATCGCGACACCGCAAGGTCGACAACTCATGTTTTGACCTGCTGGAAACATCGACCCTGCCTTGTTGTATTGATCCGATGCCTTTCCACCAACGCAGCATCACCTCCCCTACAACCATAAGGAACCAACACCTCGCCTTCACTGCCTAGCAGCAAGAAAGCAACGTTGCACCAGATCCAGTGACACTTCACCTTCCTGACTCTATGCAACGTCTTTGTTTACTCATTTTCCAAGGTACTGTACCTGGGGTCCAAGCAACTCTGTGACTGGCCCGCACTCCCTCGCTAGAGGCGTCAGACTCTAGGGAACGACTCCGTTAAGATGTCTTGATAGCCCCAGTTGGAGCTGTTGTGTTTTACAAGTGCTATAATAAGATTTAATATTTCATATCTTTGCTTGTGTATGTTGTATTTGTGTCATTTTTGTCTTGTATTACTCAGATAAATATTGGATATTGTTCTGAACTGGTGGGGTGTGTGTGTGTGTGTGTGTGTGTGTGTCTCTATGCACACTTTACAAGGGGGTGAGCAGGGCTTATCCTAGCTATGTCATTCCCTTTCCCTGACTAGAGTGGGGGGTCTCCACTTGGACAGGGTGCAAACCACTGCCAATTAGAGACCCCATTTATCACAGCTCCCAATACTAGAACCTTCCGGAGTTTGAGAGGAAGGTCAGCTACAAGGAGGGACAGCACCTAGTCATTTCAGTGGGGGCGAGCTCTGTCTGTTGGTCATGCATCTAGAAGCATAACTCTAAGTAGAGAATATTACACTGCTCATAAACTCACTACCACCATGTATTGGTAACTGCAATATGTTTTGTGACTCTTGCGTTCTGTAAAAAAAAAAAAAAAAAAGTAGAGGGAATTCATATAAGAGATTTGTGCAATTGCGTTCTGCAAATTGATGTCTTTTGCTTAGATGTGTAACAATTTTAGAGAACACATGCTAAATAACTTCGAATTTGCAAGCTGCACTAATCACCCTTAGTATGTATATTAATGTAAATCACAAACATTTTGAGTATTCTATCTATATTTACATTTTATCTAAAGTGACACTGAAAATATTAAATGCATTTTTAGTAAGAAGAACTTTGGATCACTTTAAACCTTATAAAAGGCAAAAACTCTATATTTAGAGCCTACTACGACTATGCGTCTGAATAACGATTGACCCATATTCTTCCACTCGCTAAATAATTTTTTTGTGCATAACTTCTGTTTCCTTTGTTTCTTTAGGAATATGACCGTATTGCAAAAGTCCTTCAGGAATACAAAAAGAAAAAGAATGTAAGTTTTGTAGGTTTATTTTTCTAAATTTCATATGGTCAAGTCACGCAAACCATGGAGTTCAAAAGCTTTTGTTAACGCTTGCCTTTGAAGAGCTTCAGACACACTGATATTTAATTCTTGAAACTTATTTACTTGTGTAAATTAACTTTCTATTTGTAGGCTTCTGAGATACATGTGTACACATATCATCTCATATCCTATGCCAAAAAGTGTTTAGCTTCTGTATAAAGAGAGCATTCTCTGTTCAAACCTTTTAATAAATTATAGGAAGAATTTAAAGATATATAGATTTTTTTTTCGTGAGGGTGTCTGTTTTATTTTGTATACCTATTACAAAGATTGACAACTGATCATTGCAGTCAAAGCTCATGTTGACTAGTATAGGCCTCCTTGTCTCAAAGACAAGTTCAACTATACAAAGTTAGTTACTCTTACCAGGGTTTTCTTTTCCAGTGCCTATAAACTTTGCAATAAATCACCCTGGCAACTCACTGTACATCCCTGATCTTGAGGGCCTTGTAATTCAGGTGTTGAGGAAGAATGGCTCACTACCCGCCAGTATACTCACAAATAATTAACATTTATTTGTTTGCTATTATTTTTGTAGGAAGCTGGCCTGGTGTGTGGTGGGTACCTAAGGTACTTACACTTTATACCAGGTCCAGGTATCTCCTCTTAGTGAAGTGTAGGCAGTGTCTAGAAGCCAGGCTCTCTAGTAGCGGTCGATGAGCATCCAAGGCTTATCTAGGAGACATGCAAAGCACATGCAAGACCACTGTAGTCACACAGCATTTATACACATGAAAGAAAACACTCAGTTGCACAAAAATAAAGGTACTTTATTTTTGGAACACAATACCACAAAGTACTAGAGTGGCAACTCTCCAATAGGGGGTAATACACTAGTAAACAGTAGTAGGCACAGAAAAGGTTAGAGAAGAGTGCAAATAGCAATAACCAATAGTGATCCTAGGGGGAGCCCAAACCATATACTAAAAAAATAGAATGCGAACACAGGACCCCCACCTAGGTAAGGGGAATGTTTAGAGGAGAGCTGGGAGTACTAGAAAACCACAGAGGTAAATAACACAGTACCACCCCAGCGACCAGGATTGCAGGAGTAAATCACTGGAATTTCCACAAACCACCCAAAAGGAAGGAAAAGAAGACACCCAGACAAGACTGCAAGAAACAAGCAGTGGATTCCTAGAGAAGACCTGTGGAGAGAGTACCATGTCCAAAGTAGCAGTGGAGTACAGGAGGAGTAGGATTTACTACCCACCCAGCTGTACTTACAGGAGTTGTTCGATGGTGAGGATGAACAGGTCAACACTGCAGCCCTGGAGCCGGAGAAGAGTTCCTGATGGATGCAGAAGATGTCCCACACTGGAGTGAAGACTGCAGATGGGTGTTGGTGCAGGATTTCCACCAACAAGCCTTGGCAAAGGCATATTCTCAGTTAGTGGAAAGGTGGAGCTGCCGGGGACGAACAAGGCCCAGGAGGACTCAACCCAGGAGGGGGAAGGTCAGAGGGGGCCCTCAGCGACAGAGAGCCCACAGGAGCTGAGACAGCACCCACAGGAGTTCCAAAGAACGGAGACACAGTGCTGGGGACTGGAGCTACATGTTGCCTGAAGATCCCTTGGAGGAGATGCAAACAAGCCTTGACAGCTGCACGAGACATGGTGCACAGGGGTGAGGTACTGTCCTGCGTGGGAAGGCAAGGGCTTACCTCCACCTAAGTTGGACTGCTGGCAGTGAGGACCAAAAGGACTACCCCGGATCACCACCCGTGATGCAGTATCCACGCAACTCAGGATGAGAGGAGATCCACGCAGCCAGTCATCGTTGCAGCAGGTGCCTGTTGATGCAGGGGAATGACTCCTTCACTCCAAGAGAGATTCCTTCTTTCTGCTAGTGCAGACTGAAGAGACACCGTCCTCAGTGGATGAACAGTCAGTGGAAATGCTGCAATTGCTGGCAGGAGCCCTGGAAACAATGTTGCAGAAGAGTTCTTCTTCCTGAAAGCAGCTTGTTGGGTCCTGTAGGTTCCAGTTGCAGTTCCGGAGGCCAGAAGTCAAGGTGGAGATTGCAGAGTCCTGCTGGAGTCTTGCAAGCGGAATCTGAGGAACCACCCAAGAGAGAGACCCTAAATAGCCCTGAAAGGGAGATTGGTCACCTAGCCCGGTAAGCACCTATCAGGAGGGGGCTCTGACGTCACCGGCCTGGCCACTCAGATGCTCCTAGAGTTCCCTGCCAACCTTGGAAACAAGATGGCAGAACCCAGGGACCTTCTGGAAGAGCCCTGAGCACCACCGATGGGGTGGTGATGGACAGGGGAGTGGTCACTCCTTTTTCATTGTCCAGTTTCACGCCAGAGCAGGGACTGGGGGTCGCTGAACCAGTGTGGACTGGTTTATGCAAGCATACCAGTGGCTTGGGGAGGCTACCCTCCCAAGCCAGTCACACCTATTGCCGACCTCCCTGTCCCAGTGGAAATCCTTTATTTTGCATTCCTGGGCTTGATCCGATCAAGCAGCAGGAGGGCATAAACATGTCTGAGAAGTGGCAGCAGCTTGGGCTGCCTGGAAAACCCTGTAAGACTGGTGGTAGCATTGTTGAGGGTCGTCTAAGGAGCCCCCAGAGTGCAGGGAATCATACTTCCAGTATTTGCAACAGTATTGGGGTATGATTCCGACATGTTTTATACCAAACATGCCTAGGTTTGGAGTTACCATTATGTAGCTGGACATAGGTAGTGACCTATGTCCAGTACACGCATAAAATGGTGTCCCTGCGCTCACAAAGTCCAGGAAAATGGGCCTAGAGTTTGTGGGGGCACCTCTGCTAGTGCAGGGGTGCCCTCACACACAGGTACCGGCACTCTGCCCTCTGGGCGGAGAGAGCCCACCCTAGGGATGATTTATAGTGACTTGTAGTGAAAATGGGTGCATGCGCCCATTTCACGCAGACTGCAATGGCAGGCCTGCAGAACCTTTTGCATGGGCTCCCTATGGGTGGCAGAAAAACTGCTGCAGCCCGTAGGGATCCCCTGGTTACCCCAATTACGTGGGTACCTAGGTACCATATACTAGGGACTTACATGGGGGGACCAGTATGCCAAAAGTCGGACAAAAAAGGTACAGTTAGCAAAAGTTACAGGAGAGAGCGTAACCACTGGGGTCCTGGTTAGCAGGATCCCAGTAGACACAGTCAAACACACTGACAACAGGCAGAAAATGGGGGGTAACCATGCCAAGAAAGAGGGCACTTTCCTACAGTTTTGTATAGCTTTGGCAAGGGTGTTTATTTCCAGTATAGAGATAGTGTAGATGTACACTTAGTGCATCAATGTGAACCTTCTTCAGACATCTGCAAATATACTTTCCAGTTGAAGTGCCTTACGTACCAATCCCCTTTTTTCTATATATTGTATGGCTTTCTACAATACCTCAAAATATGTCATACAAGTTGCAAGGTATCCCTGTCCCCTTACATTTTCCTATTAATGCTTTCTTCGCATCATCAAAGCTCTGGCATCCTCTCTTTATCGCTGGTGCAAAGCTGGACAGAAAAATATGGCGTGCTTACTCTCATATAGCATGCCCTGTTAAGAGCCGCTCTTAACTCGGCCTTTACCTTACTTTGTTAGTGGCTGAAGGTCAGCCTCTTTCGGAAACCACTACCCTATCTTCCTTAAAAAAGGAGTTTGCAAAGTGAGACTGCAAAAATAGTGCCATAAAGAAGCAGGCTCACAGCATTTTCATGAAAGGTAGGTATTAAGAACCGGGCACCTTCCTAAGAGAGGAAAACACACAAGCAAAAAAATAAAGAGTCAATATAAATGCAAAGAAAACTTGAACAACACAATTAGCAACTGGAACATGGCATAATGAGATCTGAGCAGAAACTACGACGTGTCAACGCACAGGAGTGCATAACGTGACAAAAACAGAAATTTTGAAGCATTGCAACACATCTCATTGCTGTCTACTCACCTTTGATAGAGGAGTCTGGCCACCTTTTCCTTCGTTCCCCCATAATTGCTGACTGCTGTCTTGGCTGTGGGTAACCCTGGAAAC
This sequence comes from Pleurodeles waltl, assembly GCF_031143425.1. Taxonomy (NCBI): domain Eukaryota; kingdom Metazoa; phylum Chordata; class Amphibia; order Caudata; family Salamandridae; genus Pleurodeles; species Pleurodeles waltl. The sequence goes on along the minus strand of NC_090436.1, from coordinate 439,246,659 downwards.
TTTGCACTGGGAAACTCCCATATTGAGTTGTCAGAAGTTCCTCCTCCACACATAGCAGTTTCTGTGATCTTCATCCGCCTGGTCCCTCTCTCCCACCTCTACTTGTACTGAGCTGGCATTATGGAGGATAGGGCGAGTGCAGCCTGGGAGGAGGTAGAGCATAAGAAACTACAAACATAAAAGTAGCAAATGATAACAGTGGCTAGAAGAAGGCAGAGAAATCAGTCCTCCACTTCAAATTTCGACCAAGAAGCAGTCCAGAAGTTAAGACCTCAGGTTTGGGGTTAAGAGCTACTGGTCACTAGTGGACAGCAGAAGGGCCTGAACCAGGGTGCAGTGCAATGCAACATTCACTGAGTTCATTGAATGCAGCAAATAAGCGTACCCTGTCAGGAGATAGCATGATTTGTGTTCATACGGATTCCAGAAGGGCAACAAGCTAGTCCTATAAGTAACATGCTTGCTTTTGATTGAAAATTATCCATTTGTTTTTGGTAAGGCCCATCTTTAGAAAACGTTTGCCTTTATGTTTTGTCTGCCTACCTTTTCTTAACGATCTCTCTATTTGTGCTGTTTGTTTGATTGGTTGTGTGTTTCTGGCTAGGTATTTATATATCATAGGTTATGTGGATTTTGATCACCCCGCTATCATTATGTACTTACTTGTTTTCCCTATTTGTTTCTTTTTAGGGGCGAGCGCAAAGCACTGCGTCCCTCTTCTAATCTCTCTTTAGGGGGATTTTAACCATGCCCATGTTACGTCAGTCACTTTCATTGGCTTGTTGGCTTGCCTTTTAAAATCCGCTTGCTTTCATTTGTGAAAGGCATGCATAAGTCATGCTTTTCTGGGGTTTAGCCCTCCTCGAGAGCACCAGTAAACTACTGGAAACATACAAGGCTCCATGTTTTCCTGTTAGGAGTTTACAATGCTAATTAATAGCTCTAACTTGACGTAATGCAAGACCTGTTGCATTGCAAATGCCTGATTTCTTTGGGAATTATAGAAATACATGATGGTGACTCTCAAAGCCCACTGTTGCTGTTGGTTTACAGTCTTTGTTATTACTTTCAAGCACCTCATTTGTTCTATACAGTAAGATTGGACAAAAAACTAAGTGCTTTCTTTAAACACTTACTATTCCACTACATAGGTCTTGTCACTTCATTTCATAACGTTTTGTCCACATAAGCTATCCCGATACCCAGTTTGTTGGTTTCCCTAGAGAAGACCAAGAAATTAACCACAATAAAGTTAAAATTTGGTAATAAAAATAGGCCGATCTGCCCATATTCCCCCCACAGAGCGAAACTTGCCTAAAGGGGCGCTTCCCTTATGTAAAAAAAGTTAAATAAAAATAATCCTTGGTGTCTATGGGTTTCTGCCTCCCTTGGTGGCAGATGAGCCTAACTAAAAATAGGCCGATCTGCCCCCAACGGTGGCAGAAATGGCCTAAATTATAATGCCCTCCCAGGGAATGATCCATGCCAAAGGGGCCGCTCCCCTTATTTTATTGGGGTGGGGGGGCTCCTTGGTGTCTAGTGGGCATTCCGGCAGCATGATTGTTATGCGCTCGTGTTGCAGAAATTCTCAAAGAGACATGAAAGGAAAAGCCTTTCCTTTCATGCCTCTCGGACTTCCCCTTCCCCGAGGAGAAACTGAAGCACTGGAAGCATGGCTTCCAGCGCGTCAGGGGTGACCTCTGATGAAGTCAGCGCAATGTGTGCTAATGTCATTACATGTCCCCGGGGTTGGCAGCGGAAGCGCTTCCGCTGCCATCCCTGCTTGGTGGGGGATTTGGTGGGTGGTGCTTTGGTGGACCCCGGGAAGAGCGCTAGCAATAAAAAAAAAAAACTCCCCTCTCCCCCACCCCGCAGCGGGTCACAGACAGGACTAGCGCTCCCTTCGGGGGTCACAGCCAGGATATAACTGTTACGTCACAGGACAGAACCATTATGTCCACGACATAGAAGGGATTTTCAGACAAAGGCATCACTCAACAATGTTGATGTCCTCTATGTTTGCTGATCTTTGTCTGTTTACCTACATAACAGCATTTTGAACATTCTGCCATTTATTGACTTCTGCAGCATTAATTTATTTTATAGAGTTGGGATAGTGCTTTCAGCTGACCTGACATCACTCACCTGTGTGAGCATGTGGTGCCAGTGTTCATGTATGTGACCCGGATCTGTTGCCTCTAGCAGAGGGAAGTACAGTGCTGTGTTCTCACTGCACACCACAGGAATCCTGCTGGTCACCTCCTCGACCAGCTATTGATGCTGTACTGCATACATCCAGTAAGGCTCTCGTGTTAGGCTTGTAATAAGCTACATTTATCCCAAAGTCCACTTGAGAGCACAAGATGGGTGCCAACAGATGAATGTTGGATGCTGGTAGGAGAGATTTAGCTACACTCGGTCTCATGAATGTATTTCTACATAAGATTATTTAAGATGCTTCCTGAATAAGAGATAGTCATCAGCAAAGGTGTTATCTGGTAGGGCATTGCCTACAAACGAAACCTAATGTTCACTGATCCTTTTCTTCTTGAATCTCTTCTTAAAGAAGTGACTCCTTAACAAGGAACAGTCAGTTGTTGGATCAATAATTAATGGATGTAGGAAGTTGGCTCTGTATACACTATCTCAAAGTGAGAGATAGTGTGCACAGAGTCCAAGGGTTCCCCTTAGAGGTTGATAGTGGCAAAATTAGAAAATACTAATGCTCTATTTTGTGGTAGTGTGGTCGACCAGTAGGCTTATCAGAGGGTAGTGTTAAGCTTTTGTTGTACACACACAGGCAATAAATGAGGAACACACACTGAAAGACTTAACTCCAGGCCAATAGGTTTTATATAGAAAAATATATTTTCTTAATTTATTTTAGAACCACAAGATTCATGATTTTAGGTAAGTACATACAATGCAAGGTATTTCACACAGGTAAATATAGAACTTTGATTTAAAACAGTAGTACACACAGTTTTGGTTAAAATGGCAATAAGCTATTTTAAAAGTGGACACTGCAAAAATCAACAGTGCTTGGGGGAGGTAAGTTTGGTTAGTTTTTGCAGGTAAGTAAAGCACTTACACAGTCAGTGTCCTGGGCATAGGCAGCCCACCGCTGGGGGTTCAAGGGCCCAAAACACATAGGCGCCTATGAAGATCAGGGGTGCTCCGGTTCCAGTCTGCTAGCAGGTAAGTAAGTGCTTGTGTCCTCGGGGAGCAGACCAGGAGGGTTTTGTAGAGCACTGGGGGGGACACACACAGGCACACAAAACACACCCTCTGTGGCACAGGGGCGGTCAGGTACAGTGTACAAAGTAGGCATCAGGTCTGCCATAGTTAGCAATGGACGAACCTGGGGGTCACTTAAGCGATGCAGGCAGGGCACAGGGCAGCTTCACGGGCCAGCCACTGACTGGGCTAGGATGAGGGCCGCCTGATGGTCACTCCTGCACTGGTAGGTGGTTCCTCTCGGTCCTGGGAGCTGCGGTTGCAGTGCTTGGTCCAGGCGTCAGGTTCCTTTGTTACCAGGCACTCGCGGTCAGGGGGAGCCTCTGGATCCTCTATGCAAGTGTCACCGTGGGGGTGCAGAGGGGTCGACTCAGGGTGTCCACGTCGTTGGAGTCCCCTGGGAGTCCTCTCTGCGGTGTTGGTTGTCCTTGAAGTTGTTTCAAAGTTGCAAGTTTGTTGCAGTTTCTGAACAGTGCCGCTGTTCTCGGGAGGTTCTTGGTCCTTTAGGTGCAGAGCAGTCCTCTGAGGCTTCAGAGGTCGCTGGTCCCGCTGGATGCGTCGCTGTGTAGGTTCTTTGAGTCAGGCTGGTAGGGCTGGGGCCAAGTCAGTTGTTGTCTCAGTCATCTCTGCGGGGCTTTCAGGTCAGCAGTCCTTCTTTCTTCAGGTTGCAGGATTCTGATTTCCTGGGTTCAGGGTCGCCTCTAAATACTAAATGTAGGGGTGTGTTTAGGTCAGGGTGGCAGTAGCCAATGGCTGCTGTCCTTGAGGGTGGCTACACCCTCCTTGTGCCTCCTCCCAGAGGGCAGTGGGGCACATCCCTATTCCTATTGGGAGAATCCTCCAAAACCAAGATGGAGGATTTCTAAAGGCAGGGGTCACCTCTGCTCAGGGCCCCTTAGGGGCTGTCCTGACTGGTAGGTAACTCCTCGTTTTTCTCATTATCTCCTCCGTGCTTGCCACCAAAAGTGGGGGCTGTGTCCAGAGGGGCAGGTATCTCCACTAACTGGGATTCCCTGTGGTGCTGTAACAACAGGCAGGTGTTAGTTCCTGCAGGGGGAGGTGTGAAGCACCTCCACCCAGTGCAGGCTTTGTTCCTGGCCACAGAGTGACAAAGGCACTCACCCCATGTGGCCAGAAACTCATCTGGTTGTGGCAGGCTGGCAGAAACTAGTCAGTCTAGCACTAGGAGTCGGACTGGTATTCAGGGGGCATCTCTAAGATGCCCTCTGTGTGTATTTTCCAATAAATCCCACACTGACATCAGTGTGGAGGATTTATTGTGCTGAGAAGTTTGATACCAAACTTCCCAGATTTCAGTGTAGCCATTATGGAACTGTGGAGTTCGTAATTGACAGACTCCCAGGCCATATACTCTTTATTGCTACCCTGCACTTACAATGTCTAAGATTCAGCTTAGACACTGTAGGGGCAAAGTGCTCAATCAACTATGCCCTCACTTGTTAGGGCTGCTAGAGGGGTGACTTACCTATGCCACAGGCAGTGGGTTGAGGGCATGGCACTCTGAGGGGAGTGCCATGTAGACTTAGTAATTTTCCCCCCACCAGCACACACAAGCTCTGAGGCAGTGTGCAGGTGCTGAGTGAGGGGTCCCCGGGGTGGCATAATACATGCTGCAGCCCTTAGAGACCTTCACCAGCCACAGGGCCCTTGGTACCAGGGGTACCATTTACAAGGGACTTATCTGTATGCCAGGGCTGTGCCAATTGTGGGAACAAAGGTACAGTTTAGGGAAAGAACATTGGTGCTGAGGCCTGGTTAGCAGGGTCCTAGCACACATTCAGTCATAACCAATGTTCCCTGTAAGGTGCGCGTCACTGCCTGCATCAAGCGAGAGAGTGGGTTTCACTTTCGTTGTGCAGTGATTTCTCCTGCACCTCCTTTCGTTGTCCTGCTCTGCCGCGAACAGAGTGACCGTGTTTTTGCTCTGTTTCTTTTTTTAAAATGCAGCGCTGCATTTAAAAAAAAGAAACAGCGTGAAAACACGGTCACTCTGTTCGCGGCAGAGCAGGACAACAAACGGAGGTGCAGGAGAAATCACTGCACAACGAGAGTGGCCCGTACCTGATTTCTTTTGGGACTCTCGTTGTGCAGTGATTTCTCCTGCTCCTCCGTTCTTGGTAAAATAGTACCATTATGATACTGTCTGCTATTTAGTCAAACCTTGCCAAAAAATAGCTGTTGCTGTGCTGCCTGGCATGGACAATCTGGGATGAGTGAGGAGCAACATAGAGCTTGGGGGTGGAGAGCAGCACACTGGGGAGAGATCAAGAAATCACTTGCTGCATACTGTTGTGTTTTTCGTTATCTTCCACAATATTAACATCTAAGAAGTACTCCCCACCATTCAAGAGGTTTAATACCACAGTTTAACACAAGTTCATTACTGAATTGCAATCAAGTAAACGTTGTTCAAGGTTTTACTATATTATGGTCGTAATGCAAGAGGATTTTAATCTCACAGAATAATCCAGGAGGGAAAAAGCCTGTGAAGTGAAACAGGAAAGGACGGAGGGATGAAAGAGAAGTGAATTGGAGGTATGGGAGAGAGGCAGAAGGCTAAAAGAATAGAACTGCAGGTCACAAGAACAACCTGCAAAACACAACCCCCCAAATCCCTATTTTTTTCCCATATGGCCCTGGTGGCCTAAAGCGCCCAGACCCTTGAGGGTATATGCATGGTACAAATTTTCAGTCTGTGACTATCAGTTGCTGCTATAAGTGTCAAAACTGTCCCCCAAATACTCTAAAAATAATGACACTACTTCTACCTGGATGACGACATAAAATATCCCATCTTTCATCATCTTCAAATGGGGAGCAAACCACAGGGATACCAAAACATATAGGTCTTCCAAACGTTGCATACCAGCTGAATTTCATAATATGAATACAGAGTCCCAGAGGGCAGTCTGTATACCCTTACCACCAAGGCACCTTTTTCATGGCACAACAAGGTGTTCTGAGGTGATTGCAGGGAACCTCAATCGCTGTATGTGGGCCATTCACCAAATATTGTCCAAAGATTCAACGTTACTGGTAAGTGCCAGTATCACTTCAATCACTCTGCCCCACTTTATGGGAAGAGCACTTGTTGTTGCACTATCAAGGATGCCTCCCGGTATGTCACCAACTCCTGAGGTATAGGCTGACGGGACTGGCCTCAGGCACAGGTTCAGCCCGTGTACTGTGGGGGTGCAGGAGACATCTTCAACACAACTCAGGGGCAGCTGTGCAGCAGGTATCGTGGAAAATCATTGTTAGCTCCTCTCACTGACTGGGCGGACACATTTAGCTCCAATTCAAACTGCCTTGCCACTTTGTCTACATGCTAAATCTTTTAGAGCATGCCTCTTGCTCTCTTCAGGTATTCACCACGTTGTTTTATTCCTGTTGCTTGTAGCAACCACAGCAATAACACTTATGCACAGCACACAACCCTGCCCTGGAAAAAATAAGTTCTGGCTGGTGGATTTCCAGCCTAAAGGTCTGCCCTTTAATATGCAGTTTTAAACGTTGCTCCCTACTGGCTCCTGCCATCACCTGAGAGCAGCTCTGCTCGGTAGGCACACCAATGAAGCATGCCATTCATATCCACCAGACCTCGATCCAACCAGAGTACTGCATGCCTTTCACCACCAGAAGACAACCAATACCAATGTATTTTCAGTGGAACATGCATAGTCCTAGCATGGATCACAGTTCATATACACAAGTCTCTGCCACTTAAGAACCCCCTAAAGCATAGCATCCAGCCTGGGCACCTGCATACGGACCAGCCACCTGGGACCAATCATATATCCACCCAACCACAGGGCACTTTCTCTGACTCTCACTCAGTGGTATGTACCTATTTGATCAAATGGATTTGGGAAGAACAATTATTTTTAAAGGGGCTCTACATGATCCATTTCCCAATAGACTGACCTCCCTGTTGCTTAAAGCCACTGTAGCATGAACTTAGAGGGATGGAGGGGTTTATGGGTGTTACTCAAATCTGCAAAATGGGACCAGTTTTACAAGAGCTCATGTCCAACCCAGGCATCATGGTATGCAGAAATGCATCCTGGGAGTAGCTGAGTGGAACAGGTCACAGATGTGGTCTCCTTTTTGCTTAAATTGGGGATGTTTATCTAGCCATGAGAGCAGGTAGGTAGTGCTGCTACATGGCACCCAGCCTAGTCATGCCACCTTATAGAAACAGTTTTGCATAATGGTTCTGTGTATCTGCACCATCCTGTTATGCATAGAAAAGCTGTACAGATACTAGGAACCATGGGGAAGGACTCCATATTTTCCATCACCATCCGATCGGGCAAAATCCTTACTTATTGTTAGCGTTTAAAATAAATGTGTAAGGCTGTTTCTACTACAGAATCTGGTTGCAGAAAAAGACTGATATGGAAAAGTGAGAATATCTTAGACAGAAATTTCAGGTTGGTTGTGAGAACCAGTAGTCCTTGTGGACCAGAAAGACAAGTTTCTGAATTGTCAGAGCTTGGAGCTTAATACTACGCCTGAGCGAAGTTGCCAATTACCTTTCTTGACAAACTGCATATGGAGCCGTGTGTGGGCTGTTTTGAAATTCAACACAGTGTGGGCTGTGTTGAGATTCCACACAGGATCAGGTGGCATTCTCACTCACTTTTTTAAGACTTACCATGAAGTCCTTAGCCACAGGCATTTTGGAGAGGACCAAATGTTCCAACTACCACTAAGAGGAGTCTACCCTTTTGTAAGTGTCAAATGTAGCAAAGCATATCTGTACAAGTCCTTAAAGGCATCTATTTGCTTTCAGATACAGTATGGACAAATATCTTTCACGTGGACACATAGCATGCACAAGTGGTGGAGTGTGCATGCCCCACACAGGATAAGCATGGCCCCCCCCATTGAAGTGGGCCCACTAAAAGGAAGGTCATAGATACTTACCCCATCTTCATCACCACGTAAGGGAGTGGAGAGAAATTTGCCAGGAAAAATTTACTTAGGCTTTTCCTTCTCTCTATCAACTGTGTGTTGCCAATAAGTACCTGGAGGTAAAGTCTGAGCATTTTGCGTTTGTGGAGGAGACAAAGAGTTTGATGATCTGGGTGTCCGACCAATGGAAGTATTTGTGTAGGACTTGTGAGTGGAGTTCCCACTTGTAGACTTGTTGATATGTCCTGTTGAGCAAGTTTGATGATTTGCTGTTGGCGCTCGGCAAGTTCTGATGAAGAGGTAGATCATGTTGCGGCTTGCCCAAGGATCTTCTAAATGACGGCAGACAGCTATGGGAGTGGGTCCCACCCCTGATTCTGAATGTGACACATGGCAAGCACATGGTTCATCTTTGAGGTTTGTTTTCTCTGGATGTGCTTGAGAAAAGCTTTGAGTGCTAGATGGACTACAAAGAGTTAGAAGTAGTTGATGTGCCTGCATATATAATGAGGGATCCAGGTGCCATGGGCAGTGATGTGACTAAGGTGCACTTCCCACCCTACGAGTGAGACGTCGGTGTAGGAGGCTGGCCCTCCATGTAGTGTGCAAAACCAGGCATACTGTACAAAGGGTCCGGGCAACTACACGTTGGTTTACAGAGGTAAAAACTTGACCACCTAATGCTCTAATTTTTATAGTAGCCTGGTCGAGTAGTTACACCAATCTTGGAGTGCAAAGCATTTGTTGTACTCACAGTATCAATAAAGCAAGAGACACACTCCAAAGAATAACTTGTGACCAATTTACAAAAATACTTCAGATTTTAATAAAGTTTTTGAGACCAAGTTCATCAAAATTGGGTAAGTGCTTTTTAAGCTATGAATTCTCAAAGTTTGGAAAATGTCTCAGCTCTGTGCGTGATTACGCACCATAGGAATCAATGGAGAAATACTTTAAAAATCATGTATAAAATCTATAGAAAATCAGGCAATGGGTTTGCCAATGCCTCCTCTTGGTCGTAGGTCAGGGTTGTTGGTGGGCCCTGTGGACCAGCTGGAGATGTTCGGGCAGCTCCTGGTTTCGGGGTAAGACCAATGCGGGGGACCACTTGGAAAAGCACTGCACTTCAAGGTGAGTTTGATGGGTTCCCTTGGAATGTTGAGATCGCAAGGCGTGGGGGGCCCTTAGAACACAGCTGGATCTTTGGTGCAGGGCACAGCGCAGCCGGTGCAGAGCGAATCAGTGAGCCAAGAGCCTTGCGGAAAGATACCCTTGAAAGCGGGAGGTAGGTCATTTTAAGGGTCACTTGTAGGTCAGCAAGATCACTTTCTGGGAGGTCCTGGTGGTTTCTAAAGTCCCTCGACTGGGGCTTCCCCTGGTCCTTTTTCAGTCCGGGGTGGACTGTCCTTCTGGGTGTTTGATGTTAGGTGGCCAGGACCTGGGGCTAGGGCTATTGCACGGTCCAGTCACTGGAGGTTCCAGTGACGCCAAACTTGACAAACTTGCAGGTTTTGTCCTCCTGGTCTGTCGGGTGATATTTGGTCTGGCTGCGGCGTCCGGTTCCTTGATCAGCAGCCGGTCAGTGAACTGGAATTCACTGGCTTTTTGGTCTATTTTGCAGGAGAGTGATGCCTTCATTCTGGAGGGAGATCTTTGGCAATTTTCAGAAGTGTGGAGGTCCTCTGGGAGTTGGCAGAGTCCGTCCCATGTCCAAGCAACCCCTCAGCGGAGATTGTTGAGTCTTGGGTGCAACAGACAGGGTTTGACACATTTTTCTTGGTTTAGTAGGACTTCAGTTCTCAAGCCTTGGGTCTTCTATGTTGCTGTTTTTTCTTGTGTCCTTGGAATCTGATCTGCAGGTCTAGGGGTGCAGGCTAAATACTGCATTTAATGGGTGTTTAGGGGAGTTCCTGGTAGTGACCAGTGGGTCATATACCTTAGGGATGGGTACACCTACTAAGTGACCACTTCCCATGGGCAGAGGTCACTTCCCTTTTCTTCCATGCAAGATGGAGGAAAATGAAATGGAGGGGTCATCTTGCATGCAACAACTTACGGGTGGTGCAAGCTGGGGCTGACCACTCCTCCTGTCCTTTGTGTGTTTTCCTGCTGGTGCTCCCGCCAAAAGTGGGTGCTTACAATGGTGGCGGCCACCTGCTGCTAACAGCAGGCTTGGGGGTTGAGTTTCAAAAACGGTAAGCCCTTTGAAGCACACTAGCAGGGCAGTGCACATTCCTGAAGAGGGAGGTGTTACACTTCCACCCATTAAAGGCTTTGTTCTGGGACAGAGAGAGCAGGATCTCTCACCCCAGGGTTCCATAATCTTGTCTGGGGGTGGCAGGCTGGTTGTAATTGGCCAGCAACCATGCCAGGGTCGTTAGCGTTTGCAGGGGACACCACTAAGGTGACCCCGTGGGTAAATTTTGTGATAAATCCAATACTGGTACTAGTTTGGATTTAGCATTCTGAGTTGTTTGATGCCAAACAACCCAGGGTTCAGAATGGTCATCATGTAGCTGTGAAACTTGTACTGACCTGTGTCCAGCATATGCATTTAAAATGGCTGCTCTGTTTACTTTCTATGTCCCAGGTTTGGCAAGGACACAGTAAGGACATATTGCTCATGCAGCTATGCCCTCACTTACAGTGTAGTTCATCCTGCCTTAGGGTCGGAAGGCCTGCCAGAGGGGTGACTTATCTATATTGCATACAGTGTATTTTGGACAGGGCCCACAGGCTGTGTGCCATGTCAGTTTTGCAATTTAGGATTGCACCAGGACACTCAGTCTGCAATGGCAGGGCTGTGTGCATCTGGTTGCATGGCCCATGAGGGTGGCACAATCTGTGCGGCTGCCCTCCGGGGCCTACCCTTAGTTCCACATGCCCTGGGTACCTAAGTACCATTTATTAGGGACTTATAATGGCAGCTAAAGGTGTTGCCAATTGATCACAATAGTTTTGGAAAGAGATCTGATCCAGGGATCCTGGTTAGCAGGGGCCCTGGACACTAACAACTTTGAGACCACATCAAACATCAGGCAAACAGTGGGAGCTAACCATGACAAAAAAGGCCCTTTCTCACAGTCTGTAGTAGTGGTCACCTGCTGAGGAGGGTAGAGGAAAGGCCTGCTGAACTACAGGTTGTTCTTCCACTTTTACAGATAGCTCAATGTTTGGGTTTTACCATCACTAGATCATTCCAGTGACACTTAGTCTGTGACAATTGCTTTGTAAGGCACTCCTGAAATGGGTGCATTTGCAGTCCGACATGGTGCACTACTGTGATATATGAAGCCATCATCCCCAACAGTTTCATTACAGTTCTTACAGTAAGAGTATGCCCTGCAGTAGAGAAAGGCAGCAGCTGATAGATTGCCAACATCCTCTGTTTGTTGGAGTTTGCTTTCCTTTTGACAATGTTAAGGACTGGGGCCTTCAACATTTTCTGTAGTAAGAGATATTTATTTTTCAACTAAACTCATCAGGAGCTACTAATATCATTAGTATTGTAATCTGGCCACAACCAACAACTTTACATTTGTGACCACCTTAAGCAAGATTACTACCAGTGATCACCTCAGTGCATCAGGTTGCTACAGTAATGTAAAAAAAATGCTTTGTCAATTTGGAATACCTCTACATGGGTAATACATAACAGCCATAGTGCAATGCCTTTGGGACCAAGGTAGTAACATTTGTAAATATTCTCCCCAGCGCTACATGTTTTATCACTCAAATATCAACCTTAAATATAGCAGCCATTTTTCTACAACTATCAGCTTATGAACTCTGAAAAAAATTAAAAGCATTTTCATCTTAAACATATACTCTCAATTTTGGTATAGGTATAGTAATTCAACCAAGGAAAAAGCTTCTAATTTAGTAGCCTGCACAGTTGAAAGTTACTTAAAGGTATCTGGGGAGCTGCCAGGAGCTCAAGAGCTACTCGCTGGAGAAGCCTGATCTAGATTATCACTACTAGATTAGCATAGTTTTGGAAAAAAGCACTCATCCCACCCATTTATGTTTGGTGGTCAAAAAACGTGAATAACACATGAAAACCTAAAGGTGATGAAATATTTGAGAAAGTATGTGACCCCTTTTATAGTTCACACTAAAAGAGAGGGCAGATATAGAGAAGGCCCAATAGGACAACCCAATATTCTTTAGCAATCTGCTATGAATAGAATGTTTTTAAATATTTCTTTGTTGTCCGATGATTACAATGGCTTATACCTGTGGTATGGCTTGAGCCCAAGAAAGATGTCCACCTAGGCTTGGAGCTCTGACACAAAATGAAAATCACTGGTGTTCTACAGTGTCTACACTGCTGAGCCAATCATCATTTCACTTCCATTGAATCTGCTTCCACTGCTTGACTCTAGTGATCTTGTTTTGGGCACCCTTTATGTGCTTTCTCTATTTGCTGCAACTGTTGTAGTTCCAATGTAGCGACTCCAAAGATGGTGCAGTGAACTTTTGTTCCAGCCTCTGAGGGATGTTTGCCATAACCACTTTGTCTACTGTCATGGTGTACAAGCATATACAATGTTGAGACCATCGTGGTTGCAATCCTGAGTAGATAAGTGATTTTCTCCTATGCCCGCTTGTTTGCTCCTGACACTTCACTCGCTGATAAATATGCCTGCCTGCACAGCACTTGCTACCCTGTTGATATCGCAAACGGTCAGGGACGCCACAAAGCATATCCTGCTTTTATATGATTACCAGCCAATTTCTGTCTTCATTCTTTGATCCACTGGCCACTACTAAGGCGACGAGCATGTGAATGTAAAGATGCAGTTGCAGTTCCTTTGCTACTTTGGAATGAACAGTCTTATGGATAGTTTATTAAGAGTCTTCTTTGAATGCCAAAGTCATTGTTGAAATCTGGGCCTATATGTAGGCAGTTTGGGCTGGACTGTTCCTGTAGGGAGCAGGGTCAAGACTGATTGGCATATGGCTGGATCCAAACTGGAATGGCGGGGCAAGTAAAAAGAAAACAATGGATTGAGGCCCAGATCTGTGATTGGGGGGGGGGGGGGGGGGGGGTGAATGTTTGACTTTGTTCAGCATTCCTTCCATCATCTATTCTTCTTCCTAAATGTATCCACTCATCAGGTTTTCTTGAGCCCACTATATATTTTGTTGCCTAATAAACCACATACATCTGTGTACAGCGATTTGGCCCACATGACCTCACAGTGATTTTTGGGCCATATGTATGGATACATTTTGAGCCCTCTCTGGAGCTTCTTCTATATATGATATGATTGTAGTGGGTGCCTGTCATTGCTTACAAAACCTGTTCCTTGTCCATCTACCCATTTTGTTGTCGCCTAGCTTTCTCACACTCTAGTTCTTCCCTTTGTGACTGTTATTAGTGCTGCCTTTCACATGGCGGATTCAAAAGAAGGCAGGCAGCCAAAAGATATAAAAGACCAAAATGTTGGTAAAAAAAGAAGAAAGTCGGATCCACCTTTCCCTGACTCTTTAGTCAAGCGTAAATCTGATAGCACCATGGACATCATTACTATTAAACTCTCTCCATGATCTAACGCAATGTACAAAAATGAACAAAGAAGTCCCATCTACAAGCTGGCCTGAGAAATTATGTTAAATCTCTAACCAACAGAACTGAGGAGGCCAAAACCTGGATGCCATAGCAGAAGACCAAACATGCTATCTAAAAAATCTGATATGATAGCCAAGAAGTTAACCTCCTTGGAAAGAGAGGTCACAGACTTCGAAGACAGAAAGGGTAATTTGAGAATTTTGGGCCTCCCAGAGGCTTTTAAAAAATAGAGAGAGATTCCAGTGTTGTCTTTCTCGAGTTATGGATAGCAAAAGCCCTGGGCTTACCTTTTACAAAGGAGTTCAAAATTTAGAGAAACCACAGATTCCCCACCAAGCGCTCCTGGACCTGCGAAGTCCGACACCTATGATTTTGCGTCCGCTTAGATATCAGCACACAGAACTAATCCTCAACTGAATGAGAAAATAAAAAACCCTGATATGGGACAACCAACAAACTTGAGCTTCCTCAGGACTAAGCAAGAGCAACGGTAATCCAAAGGAAGAACTTTCTGAGTTGAGATCGGCACTCAGTGCTTTATATCCCCTTTTTATTCATGGGCCATGCGAAATTGAGAATCATCCATGAGGGTCATGTGAAGATTACTGAAGAACTGAAAGATTTGAAAACCTTTTTGAAGGACTTGACAGACTCAAAATTATTATTTGAGGCAGTGAGGGATCTTGGTGTTATATGTCTTCAATATTGTATGATTACTGGTTGTTATCGATACTTAAATTATTGGTAAAGGGTAAAGTAAGCTATATATCATATGTTCCTTGTTCCCATTGAGATTACCCCTGGGATGCCTATTTAAGTCCTCCTCTGTTCCACTGGAGCTTGGGGGTTTGTCAGAGTTAAGTTTGGATGTACATGGTCGATGTTGAATCTAAATCTCTCTAGTATTATCTCTTTTGGGAATTAATGTTTTTTTTCTTCTTTCTTCTCTTTTTCGTACTCTGTGCACACTCAGATTGTGTCATCTGCAGATGTCTCCATGCTCCCAAGTCTACTATGTCAAAGGTTTAGGCACCCACTGCTTGGGCACGACCCTTTCCTGTATATGTTCTGTTATCTGATTTAATTGTTGGTAATGATTGTCCCTACACTGAAAATACTCTTACTGAATACTGCGAGTCTGAAACATCCCTTCAAATGAAATAAAGTTCTTGACTATTATTATGAACATCAAGGGGACATCATATTGCTTGAAGAAATGAGAGCTGGTTTTAAAGAAGCATGAAGTATGCAACACTCATAGCATGGATCCAGCATAGTGCTCGTGTCCCAGCTAAGAATAAGAAATATGGTTTTATCACAATTGTTTAAAAACATAAGCCAATGGCAATTTTAAAACTGTTTTGCAACACGAACACTGTAGATGGCTTATTTCCCACCTCACCATAGGCAAATTCTCAGTCTGTGTTATTAACATCTATGCTTCCACTATTGATTTTTCCTTCTGGTTTGACATCAATAAACATTTATCTACCTTACCTAAAGATAGCTTCATAACATGAGGAGGAGATTTCAATCTTCCTTGAAATACTGCACTTGATAGACTTTCGTCCTGCATTTACAGACCAACTAGAATATATAAATGTATACTACATGCAAGGATAATGTTCTTTTGGATTTCTGGCACATACATAATCTGTACAAAAGCAAATTCACATTTTACTTATGTCTAAATCACGAACAAGAATAGATTACATACTCACTAGTAACAATCTTGTCCAACTGACATCTCTCCCTACTGTTGAGCTCATTGCCTTCTCAGGTCACACAGAGCTAACAAACCTTTTACCCCAAAAATGACACATGGAGAGTTGACGAGTGCATTCTAGATGATCCGACCACAAAGATTGTACATATAAGGACATAACTAACTTTTTTCCAGAAAACATCACTCTTTTAAGGCTGGTATCGGTGGCTGTGCTTTAAAATGGCTGCCTTCTTTTCCAGAGAAACGGACCTTCCAAGTTCTCGATCAATCATGCCTTTCCAGCAGCGTTCCCCTTAACTGAGGTTCCTCAGGGATATTCCCTGAGGCCCACACTGTTTCATCTTTGTATGTATCTTTTGGCTGAGATTGTAGAACCTTACGGTCTGTCGCTGGTTTCCTACGCTGACAACACTCAGCTGGTGTTCTAATTCTCCACAAGCACAAACCTGGATCAATCCCAACTAACCCCCAGTATTCATACAGTAGCCAGATGGATGGCTGTCTGTAAACTTAAACTAAATTAAGACAATGCTGAGGTGATGTTCTTCTTCATAGGTCCCCGTCTCAAGTCCCGGAAGGGCTGGAAAGTTTACCCGCTCCGAAAGAAACAATAAAAAGTCTGGGAGTTTGGTTGGACTCCTGCCTTACCATGGATTATCACTCGAAAAAGCTGGCTGCCACCTGTTTCAGACTACTAAGACTTTAAAGGAAAGCTTTCAGTGTTCTTCTTTTTCTAGCCAGAAAGCTCATCATCCAAGCCCTCTTAATTTTGCGCTCGGACTATGGCAATGCTCTTTACGTCCGTTCACCCCAGTATGTGGTAAAGAAACTTCAGGTTGTACAGAATGTTGCTACATTCCTCCTCTTGAATCTTCCAAGATATCAATCAGCCAAACCTTCTTTAGCTTCCCTCCATTGGCTTTAGGTTGAAAAACATATAAACTTTAAAGCCCTTTGCATTATGCACAGAGCACTGCATAACAGGGGCCCTGCTATTTTGAGACCCATTGCCTCTCATTACACCACTTATAGGTCCCTCAACGGCCTCTCTGATAAAGTTCCCTCTGGTTAAGAGAGCACAGTGGGGTGGTAGATGCATGGCTCATAAAGCAGCCAAACTTTGGAACTCCCTGCCTTTGCAGCTTTGTCAAACCAGTCATGAACTCTCCTTTCGTAGGAATTTGAAAACCTGGTTGTTCAGAGCTTAATTATGTATCCTCACAGTGTAGTGCTGGGAGGCCTTTGGGTGGCTACGCGCTTTATAAATCCACTAATTGAAACTAAACTAGGACCTCTCCCCAGATATTATATGGAATGCAATGAAAGCTACGGTGAGAGGGGTGGTTTTGTTCATTATGACTGAGAAAAATAACAACTCAAATAAGAGACCCTTGAAACTGGAAACACTCATCATGAAGTAGAATTAGAGAGAGCTTGCTCACTTCAGAGCATAACTCTGAAAATGAAACCGCTAAAATATGAATTCGACAAATATCTAGTGAAAAGCTCATGCCTGATCAAATAAACTTAAGGCTGAAACTCCTGATTCACAATAAAGCAGCAAACATCTTAGCTCCACGTAAAACATAGACCTGTGAACTCTTTTATACCAACTATCAAGGACAAACATGACTCCATATTATCAAACCTGATGAGAGTTTGAGTTCTTTTCTGTCTTTATATGCTCATCTGTATAACACTACTTTGATTAGTAATATAGATTTGTGCTCACTGTTTATATTGAAATGTAATGTTTATCATGAAAACCGGAAAATAAAACTATTGAAAAATATATAGATTTGTGCAAATCATATCTTGAAAATGTAAATCTACTCAACCATGATACCCTCACAAAGTTGACAAGAAACAAATTCTGCATACCATCAAATCCCTCAAATGCAAGAAAGCTCATGGTTGGGATAGATTTACAGCAATTTGTTTTCACAAAATGTTTCACTCTGCACTACTACCTTATCTCAAACCCCCATTTTACATACTTTCAGTCACCTGGACAAGGTTCTGGGAGTGTTTCTGAGTGAGGCATATACTATTGTGACATACCAGGAAGGCAAGGACCTGCCTGAACACAAACATTTCAGACCAGTCTAGCTATTAAACTTGATTATAAGACATTTGTCAAAATTCTAGCACATATTTAGAGAAAGTGCTACCCTTCTCATACATCCTACCTAAACAAGGTTTATTAAAATAGGCTAACAGCAGACATTATACACTTACTTACACATATCCTTGAAAAAGCAAAATCCATTCCCTTCCCGACCATGGCGATAGAGCTTGATGTTGAAAATGCTTTCGATAAAGTATCTTGACCATTTCCTGAATTTGGTTCTGGACAAATTCAGCCTTGGTCCATGCTTTACTGGAATGGCAATGTCTCTCCATTATAAACCGTCTGCACGTATCGAAATAGCAGGTCAAGTTTCACGGTCTTTCTTGCTTTACCAGGGTACCATACAGGGTTGCCCTTTACCCCCAATAGTGTCCCTTCTCACCATAGAACCACTCTTCTCTACCATAAGTGTTAGTCCCCCAATTTGTGGAATCTTTTTTTCTCTCAGGTAACCAAAAATTTGGCAGATATTGAAGCAAACTTGGTCCACCCAGTCTCTTGCACCAATTTTCTCACACAAAAACCCATTAAAGTGCCTTTCTCCTACATGATCTTAAAAGACACTGTCGTGGCTATTAGGTCGCTTGATAAATTCTTTCAAGGCAAAGTAGTAAAATCAGAGCTGGCCTCTACCTGGCTTAATCCACATATTACATTTGACTCATCACCAGTTTTCTGGAAATGCTGGTCAAATTCTGGAATCCTCGTCAAAGATCTGGGTTGTTTATCATCCCCTCTCTTCTTTGCTATGAACATTGAGAAATGTAAGATATAATCCTCAGAATTCTACAGCTTCCTGAAAATCAAGTTAGCCATTAGAAAACTAGATACCATTCACCCCTCTGACTGTGTAAAAATGCCTTGAGTCTGTTTCAAATAAAGAGCATGTAGCCTCAAAAATGTAAAAACTTCTGGGGGTAAATATTTGTTCTGAAGTACAGCAAATGGAATAAATCCGGTATAACCAGAGATATCCCCTTCCCTTTACAATCATCCTGGAAACTTGTCTAGGGTGCTTTAAATTCGTTATAAAGTTTCTCCATTAATTTTACATGCAAATTCTGGACGATCTATATATAGAGCCTATGGAGTCCTATAAAACTACATAAGCTGTCATTGTAATGAATCTGCTGGTACCTTTGAACATCATGTGTTCAGTTGTAAATATTCACATTCCTTTTGGAAATACACAGAGAACACTCTGAATGAAATATTCAATACCACATTTGTCCTGAACCATATTTCCATCACTCATGGCTTTTTAGCAACTGCACCATACCCCTCTCTCTATAACTGGGACTTATGTCTTATGGATGTTACTTACCATGGCTATTAAAACTATCCTCTATAGCTGGAAAAACTATAACCATATCTTTCAACGCACATGGTGAACATGGTTTGTCACATAAGAAGTGCTGACAACATTATACACAATGTTAAATTCAACTCGACCTCTTCTGGAGCCCTGTGGAACAGCTCAGACCTGTATCTGGAAAAAGCCAAAACTCGGTAAGGAGAACTGACTTGGGCTATCCATCCATTGTTTCTTTTAGAAAAAGATGCTACTCATTCTTATTTAGGTGTACAGACCTGTCCTCCTTTCTATTTATGTTGCTCTCGTCTCTTTACTTCATAGTGCTTTGTTTTTTTATTTGGAAGAACTTGTGAAGTTTCATTGATTCTATATTTGCGTCTCTGTATATTCGATCATGTGTGAGTCTTTAGTTCATGTTTACACTCCAATAAAAATATATTGACCTTAAAGAATGGTTTATTTACTTGGCTTCATTGAAAAGGTGTCATTATTGCTTGAATGCTACGCTGTCTCGGGAAATGTTATTTTTTTTAACGAGTCACGATGACTGTTTACTTAATAAAATTCACAACAAATGGGTAGTTGCCGATTGTTTATTCTCCTTGGAATAAAAAATTAAAATTAAAAAAGAAAGCTCTACAAAAGACAACATGCACGTGATAAAAGTGGTTGTTTGCCATTGTGCGTGAAAAAACTGCGCAAAAGATTAAAAAAAAATATGCAACTATATGTAAAAGTTACGTGTGTATGTGGTGATAACGATCGGCTATATTGTGAACTAGGATTCTTTGTGAGAAGCGAAATTCAGGACCTTCAAAAAAATGTCGCTGTTAGACGACGTCATACATCCCTTGTAGTTTACCTCCCCATGTTAAATACCAGTGAATCTTATAAGTAAGTTTCTCTAATAAAACAGCGCAAATACTTTTTCCTTACAAATTCAACCAGATAAATTACATTCCGGGTGCCTGTTTTTATTAGTATTATGTAGTTTGTCTGCCAGTATGACATATTTGGTTTTGCCCGGATGATATTTATAGTCAGAAATGTTGGGAAGGGGCTATTCAAACGTAACTGTACATAAATCCCATATGTACGTCTGTGTTTAAACCAAAGCAAAATACATTTGCACAGGTTGTGGGCACAGTAAACCGTTTATTTTCACTCCTTTTTATTCAGAACTATCAGTCAGCCTCTACCTGTGGCCCGGGCCAATCAGAAAGGCTATTAAATCCATGCACTTATTTCTAGTTTTCATGGATGGTAGCCTTAGGCACAGGTGCGAAGGTCGTTTTGCATTATCTATGCTAGATACAATATGACATCAGATAACCGATACAAACATTACTCATTAATCTGGAGCTTGGCAAGTTGACTCATCACTTCCGTGCCACGTTTGGTCTTCCCCTGCTCCATCACCTAACTTGTGGTCTCCATGAGGAGGGGCTTTCTCACTTTGTTTTTGACTAAACAAGTATGTTATTAATGTGATTTCAGAATAATTACTTTGAGGGGGGAAAAAAAGCTTAATTTTGAAGATAAAAAAGAATGCCACTTATAATTGTTGGCTTTTCGGCCGATTTTCTACTCGTACTGCGTGCTGCAATTCGGCTCTCCTGTTGACAAATGATATTTTATGCAATAAAATGACTAGCCATGTTATTACTTGTACTTGAATCCGTTTATAAAGGTGCATCGTTTGAATGCACTTAATTACTCACAATACTAACACGATACTTTGGTTTTAATATTGAGGATGCTTATACAAATATAAGTGCTGTGTTCTATATGGATATGTTTTCTTGGGTGTTGGTCCCATGTTTGTGTACCTTTTATGTGTTTGCGTTCCACGTTTATGTGCACTCATAAATGTCATCTTCTTTGCAGGATCCTACATTTTTGGAGAAGAAAGAGCGATGTGAATATCTCAAGAACAAACTCTCTCATATAAAACAAAGAATTCAGGAGTACGATAAGGTTATGAACTGGAATGATGGATTCAACTAGTTGGAAGTTGTACTTACATGGACATTCTTTTATATAGAATTGCTTTTTGTACAAATATACTGCTATGAAGAGTTTCAAAGCAAATGTATCACTATATCTGTGCCTTATTTAAGAACGAAAAACTGTTTTTTACAATTAAATACAACTTGAGTTTTGCTGTAAAACCAGAGAAAATCCTTTCACATTTTTTGTACGTTTTACTAAACGTGCAGTTAATCCATTTTGCAGAATCATGAAACTACAACCAACTTGGTTAAAAAATCCGAACTACTGAGACTTAAGCTGAAGATGCCTTATCTTTTTTACGTTAACTGATTGTACATAAATATTTGTAAAGTTCTTCGGCCATTCAAAATATAATGCATATTGTAGTTGAAAATATATAAATATTTTTACTATTAAGTGCCGTGCTTGTACATTTGATACATTTACATTTTAACAAAACTCCATGTATTTCTGTATTTTCTGTTTCGTATACATTTAATTAGGATTTCATAGTTTTTGTCACTTTGTCTTAACATATTCTGGCCAGATGGCACAAGCGAACTGGAAAGGAGCTAATTATAATGTCCTTGGTTTCATGATCTCATATTTTCCACAACTTATTTTTAAATATTTGGTGAATACTAGTTGAGCTGCTTTTTAAAGTCTGTCTACAGGATTTTGGATCTTCAACAGAAGCGAAAGTCCCAGGTCTTCAATAGACATAGGTGTCCCCTTCTTAGAAGGCATAGAATGTTTAATGTGCATTTTACCTTCCTGACACAAGTAGCACGTGCTCTAAGAAGTGTGTATTTGGAGAACAGGCTCAGTAGATTAAACAGCAATAGATTGGAGACAAAATGGCAAGCAAAAAAGGAAGACCAAGCTCGGATTGAGAAATCTCATCTTCATAAACAGTACAATAAAGAATATTGAGCTTTACAAGATGTCTCACAGTTTTATATTACCAGTACAAGCTTTGTTTATAATGTAATTGGTCCGACGTTTTACATTTGCCACACTTTACGCTGTACCTTTCTTTTTTCGTCTTGTTTATTGATTGCACGCTTTCACGCATAATACGAAATTGCACAGCACATGCTATTAAAGTGTTGGTTGGTTTGTTAGGCTGCTACGTCTTCTAATTTGGTTCTCCTGTCTGTCACACATTTTATTTTAGTAAAACAAAACACATACATTGCTTCCTTTTCCCATCTAGAAAATCAAAAAGGTGGAAGGAATATGCAACTAATCATGGATAGTGATGTTACAAAGCTGCAGTTTCCTTTCACATTACTTTATAGTTCTTCATAATGGTGTTCAGCAGGGAGCAGTATTCGTGCACTGACTGTAGTGATGACATACCAATGGTAATAAATCTTTTCAAAACATATTTTCGACAGCTTAGATACGTAATACCAAGGTGTACCCTTCTTATATTTTACCCATCTGTATCTCTAGCAGAATTACATCCAAGCACAATAGTGGCCAGTTAGTGGCGATAAGGGGTCAATATTCGCTTTCTATCAAATGTCCTTGGGTTTGATGAATAACCGTATTAGAACAGGATATGCGTGTTCTGCATTACATTATTACTTTATACATCGTCACTGTTCCAAATGTAATATGTGGGTGGTGGGCCAAAAACCAGCCCATAATAATAACCCTTTCAGATTCAGGTACTAAAGTCTTGTCTTAAACAAGTCCAGCCATGGATGTCAAGTGCCTACCTGAAGTTCGTTTCCTCTTGTTTGCGACGGGTCCATTCAAGCCTGGCTCACCGACATGGAACGTAGTTAACTTCACACTCAATTTGCTAGACAGTGTAAAATTCCTGGGATACAACCTTCTCACAGACCTCTCATTCCATGATCCAATTTCCAAGAGGACTAAAACAGTTTCTCCCACAAAACAATTTCAAAACAATTGCACAAGCCCTGGTCCTCTCCCACCTCTATGGAAGTAACACTGTTCTGTATCCCTCAGATAGCATCCTGGCACCCCTAAAAAGCATTCTCCACACAGAGGCACATCTCATCAAACATCTGAAGATGTTCAGTCTCATGACCCACAGCACTGAAGGGATTATATTCTGCCCCTCCAAACTCTACATCACCAGTTGCACCACCAGTTACAAGGCCATCAGATATGGTACCTGTTGGAAGTGGCTCAGTCCAGTTGGGTTAAGCGTATGCTCAGCCAGGTGGAATGTGCCACTTCTTTCGGGGGTGGTTCAGAACACCTGCTAGGTAATCTGTGGACACCCTTGTGTAGCTTGACTCAGAGCAGTCAGGCTGATCTCGGAGGCAATGTGTAAAGCCACAGCACGTTCCCACAACACACCAGCTGTACGACCCCACAAATAGATTTTACGAGGGTTATATGCATAGAAAAACTGTATTCAACACACATACACATGATTAACGCATATGGTTACAATGTGATCCCTGCGTAAACATAAATGAGCACACAATAATATGGAAGTAAACTTGGGCATGAATCTCAGTGAACAACGCAACACAGGATAATAGGCCCCACTGCGTTAACCATTGCCTACTGTATATACATTGGAGGAAATCACACATTACATCACCACAGCCCCATAAGGTGCCCTGTCAACACTAGGCCCACGATCAGTGTAACACAGTTAATCCAGGGTGTGTCCCGGAGTTGACAGTAACAGCAAAATGTATATCGCAGTATAACCACACTCCCACCTAGACCCATGGCCTTAGCTGCGCTAGTAACATGTGATGCCAACCTTATGAATTCCCTGGAAGAACCTGAGTACCCAGCAACACCCCAGTGCTGCTCCAGCACTCACTTCATCTCACTCAGACTCACTCCTTAACATCCACCCCGATCCTATGCACAGGGCCCAGGTATCAGTTGTGACAGGCACATAGTCTGTGCTTCCAGCACCCTAATGCGATGCCCTGATAACTGGTAAGTGGATGATCAAATGCTTGCAAACCCTCTGGGTCTCAACCCGCCCACCAGCCTCCAGTTAACCCCGCCCAACCACAACCCCAAAGACAATAGTACCTTCCCTTGGACACCCAACCGCTCAAAGCTAAGTCACAACTTCCCAGATGGGTACAAGATGGGGTACCAGAAAGACAATAGCCAGTAAACAAGGAGGAGACAATCAGGTTCCTATAGCAGGTTCACTCCGAGGTCTGCAAAACACAGGGATGGCCACCAGGGTCAACCATTAGACTCCGAGGTGCCCAGCCCTGCCAGACAATCCAATGTTACCAAATATTATCCAACTTCAGCACCCCCGGAATGGAGAGGCACTGTCGTCACTTCAGGTTGTACACAACAAGTTGCCAGCTCCGAACTGGAGGCACCCTGTCTGGTGCCCGTGAACTTCCTGTGGCCCCAGACAGGTTCGATCTGTTGTAGAAAGTGCTTAGTGCTGTACGCCTCTGGACTGAGGTACTCTGCCTAGTATGCTTTGACCTTAGCAGTACTGGACTTTCCAGACAAACACACTAAAAGCAAGCTTTGTCATGCAATACCAGGCCAAGTAAAGCACGCCTCGGGTTGTACCCAGACATCTGCAGGTTCAAACCTATGAATGGGCACAGCACACAATGAGCATGCAGCCGAGGGTCACGAGAGAAGTGCTTCTGACTCGACCTCAACAAGGCCCCGGCAGGACCCCGCAGGATCCCCGCAACAGTGATCCGTTCACTTCACCAGCCGTCTTGAGGTGCAGTGGTCCTCCCGATAAAGGCTCACACACCAGTTGTGGGAGTAGTATGTTGCCACCCCGCACATGGTGCACCTGGTTTCCAGGCTAGTTCCTGGTCCACACGCACACTGCTCCTGCCAGGTGGAGTCTGGCACAATGCACATACAAACAGAGGGCACCATTCTCCAGATGTCACTGATCACGATGTAGATCCCCCACTGCAGATTGTTGATGTCCCTGAGACCTCCGCAGGGAACAGGGGGCAAGCCAACCTGCCTTTGGAGAGCCACTTCAGGATGCAACACAGCAGCAGGCAATTAGCCTTAGGTCAGTCTCTAATGGGGAAAGGTGGGCAGATCCTCCTCCTTGGACAGTTATCCTCCTTGCCACCCAGATTCCTCTGACTGTGCTGACGCGATCCAGCTGCACTGGTCATACATGTCTGTGGTACTTTAAGCTGTAGATATCTTGTATGTATGTATATATATATATAAATATTTGATTAAAATTAGGTGAAACCTTTGAATTGGAGGGTGATTTGAAGGATATTCATTTGAACCATAGATGCCTCTCCTAAATTTCCTCTGTCTGACCTGGGATGCAGATCTTTATGGGTGCCAGACTCTGTGAGGCCAAGTGTCACAACCTCTCCCTCCATGTGTCTCACCAGGCCCCAATTGGCAGGGATCTTTTGTTCTGGATGCCCAAGTTTTATATCAGTCATCGGGGGAATGTGTAGATGTGTTTTTCCCTTGGGACCCATGGAATGAAGCCTAATTTATGGGGCACCAGAACCCGTCCTAATTCCTTGAAATGTCCACTTCATTGAAGTGCCATTTCTGGGACAGTGATGACAAAACTACCGTAACCAACTGCTCGGGTCTGACATCCTGAGTCCAATGATGCCAAAATGAAGTTGCTTCCCTACAAACCATGGTTGCAACCGGATTTAATAAGCCTCAGCGCCCCCTACCTGGTATGGGTAGAGCAGCTCTCATGGGTAAGTTAGAACATGTGTGGGTGTTCGCCATTCATGCTCTGGAGCACGCACCCACCTGCCAAGGCAGGTGACACTTCGGCTACAGCCACTACCATAGTGCTTGTGCGCTTTGTTTGGCCTTAGCCCTCAGGCTCCGTTCCAAACATGAGATACTCGTGCGTAAATACGCTCACCATGGCCACTTCGGCCATTTTCGTATTCACATAGGAACCACCCTAACTGGCCGTAGACATAGACCCCCAGGTCATGAAGGCCAACCCCCATCCATACCTGGCCCGGCCCATGTAAAACCTGTACACGGGCAGTGGTGCCAATTTCTAACATGTATGGATGGTATGGGCACTTTCACTCTGCACTGGCAGATGGGAAGTGCTCCGAGCTCCTAGGTTCTTAAATACTTATGGTGCCTAGATGAAGTCAGGCACCCTCCGGGCCCCTGTGCTAGCATACCGCACAGGGGTTGGAGACGGTCTCCAGCACATGGGAATGCTGGTACAGGCTGCTTGTGCCAAGCCTGCCCATTACCCAGCCCCCCAGACTTATGGCACATTTAGAGTCCAATCGTGGCTGCTCCTGCACGTGCTGATCAGTGAGGTCTCCCCACTGGGATAGCACCTGCATCTTACCCCTGCCCATGCAAGGGCTGATACTCGTGGCACCTGTTCTGCTCTCCTTCAGACTGAGAGGCGATGAAATGAAAGGAATGCCAAGAATGTAGCACTTCTAGTGTGAGTAATGAATTTATTAAAGCACTTCCCAAGTTTAATGCACAGAAGGAATAACGTGAGCTTTATTTCAAATTCAGCAACACGTGCAATTCTAAAAATGATCACGGCAGTAGAATAACTATGATCACAGAAGCAAAGAAGATGCAATGTTTCAGCAATGGCTATTATATATAGTGATTACATATTTATGCATGCACACCGCAAAGCTAAAAATAAGAATTCAAAATGCATCACCATGGGGCTTGACACTGACATCATCCCTTAGTCTGCCAACTTCAGGTCATGGAACCCCGGCAACCGAGGCAGAGGGAGAAAACCATCACCCACAATGGGATTATCTTCTGAGCAAGGCATCCCCCCTCTGAATGAGTTCCTTCTAGCCCCAGTTGTCAAGCTTCCCCCCCTTATATACTTTAGGCAACCTGGAGAGGAGAATTCCAGAAACCTCCTCTCCCATCTAATAAGTTGCTCAAAAGCTGGCCGTACCAGGTCAGTTGTTGAAAAGAACATGCTAGAGACTGGCTAACTCTCCCGGTGCTTGTACAAGAACAAGCTGTTCCCTGCTTTACCATAAACATTCTCAACCTGGTACATTTTATCATCTCTACTCCCTCATGTTATGTGCCCGTCCTCAGTGAGAAAGAGCGAAAACACGTTGCACAAGCCGTGTGTGGAAAAATACCTGCACCACCAATGCGATGGTGTGTGCAGCCAGGCTGAGCACCAAACATTTAGTCAGCGGTCAAGATGGAGCTGGTGGTTAAATACAGATAGCATTACAGCCTCCCAGCCATGTATCGGGGAACCGACCCCCCACATGGAGAATTCGGCCCGCCGCCATTCAGTAGGGTTCTCCCCTTTTTGAGATCCATTCCTACTCGGGCACTTCCTTTGGGATGCACCCACCCGGTTTCATGCAGCCCACTCATCTCTCTACTGGGGCCTAGTCGGAGCATAGTCGGGGAAAAAAAAAACGAAACATTTTAAGATTTTTTCCTAACAAGAGCAATGTCCAACAGTACCTCACACACTTGGCCAAAAAACGTTCTACATCTGGTGGCACATGGGGAACTAGGACATTGCCAGATTGGAGGTGAAAACCTTCAAGAAGGTAAGAAACAGAGGCATGCTTTCTCTCTCTACGCACTCAGTCTGGAACACCATCCCCATTGACACCAGGACTGCCCCAACCATTTGGCAACTCAAGAAGAATTTAAAACATATTCAAGGAACATTAACACCTAACACAGTAGAATTT
Organism: Pleurodeles waltl; assembly: GCF_031143425.1. Taxonomy (NCBI): domain Eukaryota; kingdom Metazoa; phylum Chordata; class Amphibia; order Caudata; family Salamandridae; genus Pleurodeles; species Pleurodeles waltl. The sequence goes on along the minus strand of NC_090436.1, from coordinate 439,219,062 downwards.
GCCTGTTGTTTGTCTCCTGTATAGTTATGTCTTCATACGTAGGTTTGCTGTACACAAGTAACAGCACATATATATATATATATATATATATATATATATATATATATATATATATACACACACACACACACACATATGGTAATCAAAGGTATTGCCTACCTGTCGTTGATAGTTATTTTCAGACAATCAAGGGCAGAAGGGCAGTCCATAACCTTCTCAGTTCTATTGTGTGATAGTTCTATTTGGGAGAACATGGGCAAGAAAAAAGTGTCTGGCCACAAGATGGAAACTTTCAAGATCCTTGAAAGTTAGGTGTCCTTTAGTATACAGTGGTACAAGCAAGTTTCTTCCATCTCCCCCCTTGTCTTCCCCTCATTTTGCAGTTTAGACAGGATGTCTTGCAGTCTGATGAAGTCACTGATATTGAAAAAGGGATATAAAAACATGGCAGCTTAGTCGTCCAAGTCAGAGAAACTTTCCATGTCATATACATAAGGAAGTTTTATTCATCTGAGAGCTTGTTTGTAGGTCGAGCCTACTAGATGGTGCATGTGCTGTCTGTTGCCAGGTATATTGTGGCTTACCAAGAAAATAGAATAACTTAGAGCCCACCTATTGCTTACTATTGCCTGGCTTTCCTACCACTCCCATGTGCCTGCTTCTTATACATTTCCCAGCTTGTCAAACTTGTGTTTATCCTGAGAATTGCCCCTTCATCATCTGGCACCCGTGTGCTTTTCCATAGTCCCCTCCCTGTTGTGCTAACCCTTGTGCTTATGTCACCCCACCTGTGCCCTCCTTCTCTATTCCCATTGTTCCTTAACCCACCTGCGCCTTTGGTGTTGCTTTCCCCCCCCAACACCCGTCTTGCTATCACCTTCCTGTTACAAAACAAAATAGAAAAATATGTACCAGCATCATCATGTAGGTGCTTGCATGCATGTACAAAATGACGCAGGCAGCTGCATCAAAAGCTTTTTTTAATTTTATTTTAGCCACACTGCACAGCACCCTAGATGCTGTGAAGTGTGATTAAAAGACATTGGCAAAGTCATTCGGTCACAAATGTGCAACCAATTGGCTTTGACAATTGTTTACATTTAGTGTTTGCAGTGCAAAGATTTGCACACTTTTAAAGGGTTTACACTATATTTAAATCAAGCCATCCTGGTCAAGGAAAAAAGTTACATCTCCAAATGCATGTTATTAGACAAGGTATCCTTAGGGTGGTCTTACCCCAAACATTTTTCCTTTCTCCTCCTATTTTTCTGACCATCTTTTGTAAGCCTTAGGACTACGAGCACTTTACCACTGCCAAACCAGTGCTAAGGTGGCATATTTAATTTACATGTAATTCCCTTGTAAAGTGGTATACCATACACCCAGGGTCTGTGAATTGAATGCTACTAGTGGGCCTGCAGCACTGAAACTGCCACTCACTTACGTAGCCCTGTAAACTTGACTTAGATCTGCCACAGCACAGTGCCTTCACAGTGTGTTATGTAATATAATGTTAGTATGGTAACGCCAAAGCATGTTATGTTCAACTCGTTTTTGTAAATACAGAGCAAATCATATAGTACAGCACTAATTAGATGACCATCATAGATCTTGTGAGGATTGTTGGTGTATTATTATATTGTATGGTTGTGCAACCTTATTGTGTAGTATACTCTCAAAACTGTCTTGGATCCAGTCAGTCTCGTTTGCAAATCCTCTAGCTCAACCCTGGGTAGCTGGGACTTCGAGCAACAGAGCTTCATCAAAGGAACTAGTGTGAAGCATTTAGAAGACTAAAATAAGAAAGTCACACCACTTTATACAAATAGATTATATTTTTCTGACATTTTAGGCAACAAGATGAGCAAAATTCACCAGGGTGTTCTGGAGATATAGATTTTTAAGTAAAAAGTAAATCTCAACGTTTTAGCCCAAAGCACAAACAAGCATTAGTAACTGCAAAGTTTGGAAACTTTTGAAAAGTTTGAAAGAGTTGTGTTTGGATACTCTGGCACAAGTTGGGCGACTAACTCCCACAGAAAGAACATCGGGGGGGCAATAAGGAGTATTTTTAAAGTTGCATGGTCACCAAAGCAGTCTCAAATACAGTTCCACACTTTACATCAAACCGCCATTAACCTAAGTAGACTGGTCTTGATGCGGGATGCTGAGATGGTCTGGGTGCTGTGCAGTCCACGGGGCCTTTCTGGGGTTATTCCTCTGTCCACTGGAAAGGTGGGGTAACTTTGGCCACAGGGGTTGCACTTCTTTGAAGTCGTTCTTGAGGCAGTAGAAGTACAGCTGCGGCTGGGCTAGCAATCTGTGGACACAACGTGTCCAGTGACATCCTTTGATGAGGGCTAGCGTCTATCTTTGGTGGCAAATCCTCATTATGTCATTGGCAGTAATCCCGCTTACCGCCACGCTGATGGCCGCCAGCATACTGCCACGGTGGCAGATATCCATTCGCCATATTATGATACACACACCCCAAACCGACAGAATACAGCCACATACACAAATCCGCCAGCTCAAAGGTCAGTGCTAAAGTGTCAGTACCAACACCCATACCGTTACGCCAACAAAACAACGCCCACCATATCATGACCCACGAATCACCACAGCAGACATTCAACGGCGGTACCATTGGCGGTACACACCGCTGCACTCAGAATGGACACCCAAATGCTAAACTACACAACATTGGCCAATTAAAAAAACAAACACCTGATGCCCATACGCCACCACACCCACCCACTATAAAACACACACTAACGTTACCCACAACCCCTTATGAAACCAATCATTGCCATCAGACAGAATCAAGACCACTGCGACAACTACAAACACACCCATACATCCCTCACGCACTCCACTACACACACCTAATCACACTACCCACCCACACCCCACAAAGGAACCCCCGTTTCACAGATGAGGAGTTGCAGGTCATGGTGGAGGAAATAGGATAGAGCCACAGCTCTTTGGAGCACAGGTCCAGCAGATATCCATTGCAAAGAAGATGGAGCTATGGTGGAGAATTGTAGACAGGGTGAATGCCGTGGGACAGCGTCCAAGAACAAGGGACGACATCAGGAAGAGGTGGAATGACCTATGGGGAAGGTACGTTCCGTGGCAGCAAGGCACCAGCTCGCCATACAGAGGACTGGCGGTGGACTCCCACCTCCTCCACCGCAGGTCACAGCATGGGAGGAGCAAGTCTTGGCATTACTGCATCCTGAGAGGCTCACTGGAGTAGCCGGAGGACTGGACACTGGTAAGTCAGCATTTACTACTTATCACTCCCATACCTGCATGGCATTTCACACCCTCACCCTCAATCCTATCACTCCACTCCATCCCACACACTGCACCTGCACATCTGGCTAACCCCAATGCCAAGCCCTGCATGCCATACCAATGCATGGACAGCCCTCCGAGCCCTGCATGGACACTCCTCACCAAAGCATGCACAGCATAGGGTACTAAGAATCCCTAAATACATCACCATACACAAACAAATGTGGCAGGGCAACAGCAACGATAGAGGGGAAGCTAGGGATGTACAATATGTTACAGGCATGAAGCATAATACATCACTGGGGGGGCGTGGCCAAGCCATAGAACATGGCGGATGCGAGCTGATAGAGCTGTGTGCCTCGCCCGGCTTATCTGATGACACTTGAGGGGACAGAGGAGCAGTGACGACTCGTGGATGATTGGATCGGGCCCGAGCAACCTTGGGGCCCTTTGGAGCCGAGAGCCGACCTTCTGTGGCGGCCCGCGGCAGAGCTGGGCCATGACTGCATGGGTCGGGCCTGCTGGTCCGAGCTGAGAGGTGGCGCGGCCGCGCTGAGTGGTGCGGCACGCGCAGTGGAGGCCGGGTCCCCGAGCTGGGGCGCCCTCGCAGTGCTTTTTTTCTGCAGCCGCTGACCCTGGGGAGGCACGGAAGCCCCCGGGGGGGAGGAGGAGGCCTCCTGGGGGCCGGTGGTGGATCCGAACTGGACCTGCAGGGCCCTCCTGGAACCTAGCGGGGCCCCGGCGGTGCCTGGACGGAGCCAGTTTGGGGGGACAACAGGAGGAAGGTGCCCTCCTGGGGACTGGTACCCCGTCTGGAACACACCAAGATTGTTGCTGGCAGGAAGTGGTCGTGCCGTGTCGGGCCCGGAGGGAGCCGCTGACTTGCACCTGTGCCCGCTCTGGGCCTGGCTGGTCCGCTGGGGCCTCGTGGGCTGACGGTGAGGCCTGCAGGGCTGGAAGGAGTGGTGGGAGCCTGGAGGTGAGGAGACTGAGTGCTGGGATGCTCGTGCTGCCATGAGGTGGTGAGCTGGTGGCCCCGGCAAGCTGGCCCGGCCTGTCCCATTATCCTGGGTGACTGCGAGAGAGGAGGACCTGTGGGGAACTGCGTGACCAGCTGTTTGCCAACAGCGGGGAAGGCGCCGCATGGAGGATCACATTTGGTGCTGGTTTCTGCAGAACCAGTCGCAGCTAGGTATTGGTGGTGTGGAGTCGGGAGTGGTCATTGGCTGTCCTGCTCGGCGTCAGACTGTGATACCTTTGGTGGCAATTTATTTGTTTGGTCCCTCTGCCCCAACTGAGGCTGATTAAAGGTACGGAACGGATAGAGCAGGCGGTGAGGCGCTGAGTGGCAGCTTGGGAACAGGTGGAAACTTCTTGAGACCTGGAGCATGGCTGGGGACGGGGCATCTGTGCTCTGGTGCCGAAGCTGGGAGGTCGCAGGACTCGGTGGTGCAGGACAGCCAGAAGCTAGATGCAATTCTTGCTGCGGTGGAGCGCATTGGAGACTTGTTGGAGCTTGCCCGCACATCGCTGGAAGCCAAAATAGACAAGGTGGCTAGCGACCTTGTCCTGCTGCATGCTGACCATCGCAAGTTGGTGGACAAAACTGGCGAGATCGAGGCGAAGGTGGATGAATTGACGCCAACAGCCTCCCGTCTGAAGTCGGAGATGGAGGGTGTGCAGGCCCGTGTAGCGGAGTTGGAGCATTGGGTGGAAGACGCAGAGGGATGCTCCAGGAGGAACAATATTCGAGTGGTTGGCTTGCCGGAGGGCACTGAGATCCAGGACCCTGTGGCCTACTCAGAGAGTTGGCTGCGGGGGCTGGTGCCGGCGGGCGTGCTTACTCCTTTCTTCTCTGTGGAGCGCGCACATCGGATTCCCGCACGGCTGAGACCTCCGGGGAGTGCTCCTCGTCCTTTCATCATCCGCCTCCTCCATTACGCAGACAGAGACGTTATACTACGAGCTGTGAGGGCCACTTCGCCTCCTCGGGTGGATGATGCGCAGATCTTACTGTTCCCCGACTATACCCTAGCGGTGCAGAGGGACCGGGCCTCCTACCTGCCTTTGAAACGTAAGCTCAGATCTCTCGGCTTAAATCATTCTTTGCTATTTCCCGCCAAGCTGCACATCGTGGCGGAGAACAAGTCGCACTTTTTTGCCAAACCTGAGGCGCGTGGGAATGGCTCGAGTCAACGGGCCGGGCCTCGGGTGGCGCTACAGAGCGGGAAGTGCCGGTGCCTCGAGGCAAGCGTAACCGGGCCAGGCACGTCTGGAGGAGAGGTGAAATTCGTGCTGGTCCTGTGGCGCGTGCACCAGACTTGGAGCAGCTCATGCAAGAGAGGAGGGAAGCGATTCACTCTGCTGAGGCTATCAGCGCATCCCAGCTGGCGTCGGAGTCGGACACTGAACTTTCGCAGCCGCCCAGTGATCAACCTGTCACGCCGGATTGCCTCTCGGAGCTGGGCCTCGTCGGGGGTCCGTCTGTGATGCCGGCCACGGCGGACAAACTCTTTTAAGGGATGCTCGAGTTGTGTTGGAAAATTGTACATTGCTGGAACTGTCCACCTGGCTTGTTGTGTGTGTTTGACTTCAATTAGTATGATTAATGAAGTGAACAGGTGGCGGATCTGGTTGTTGAATGTGGGCATCTAACCTTGGGTAGCTGCGCGCGTGGCCACTGGCGCTGTGTCTGTCCTTATCCGCTGCACACCCTTGCGGTTGGCAAGTGTGATCTTCCTCTTATGTCCCCTTTTCTGTTATCTGCTGTAGCCGGACAGTATGGCTTCCGTTTGGATTGCTTCTCTGTGGAATTGGCCTACCCCATACTCCTACTAGTGGAGACACATAATGTGTGGTTGTGTTGTTGCACGCTACTGTTTTCGTAGTTGGGTTCGGGCGGTGACCTGTTGTCTATCTGCTCTGATGGTATTAGTTATGTTTTGGTTCTGCTGGAGGGCACCTACAGAGCATCCGATCGATGGTTGGGAGAATGTCAATGTTGATGTGGCGCTGTGCGGAGGGGCATGGTGGTGGTGGATGATGGGTAGTTTGCTACCTATGACGTCTTCATACACTGCGATTACTTCGAACGTGAGAGGCATACACACCCCCAAGCGCCGATATGCTATCTATTCCTATCTTAGAAGGCACTCAGTCCATTTGGCGTTTCTGCAGGAGACGCACCTGGTAGGCTTGGAGATCCCCTGACTGCGTTTACACTGGAGAGGACAATTATATGCTGCAGGTCACTCAGCGTATGCTAGGGGTGCTTTGATCTGGATTAGAGCGGGCACTCCCTTTGCGGCGGAGGAGCAGATCGTGGACCCGCAGGGTAGATTTGTACTGGTTCGGGGGAGGCTGGCAGGTCATGCTGTAGTGCTGGGTTCTATTTATGCTCCGAACGTGGACCAGACCTCTTTCCTGCACGGACTGTCCCAACATTTGGCGGGCTGGAGTGATTTTCCATGGCTGTTGGGCGGAGACTTCAACAATGTACTTGATATTGATTTGGACCGTTCCTGTCCTCCGTTGCCCACGTCACTGGTCATGACTGTTGCGCGTGGTATAGTGACTTGGACTCAGCAATGGCAATTGGTAGATATATGGCGGCAGAGGCACGCTGGCGACAGGGTCTATTCCTTCTACTCTGCTCCGCACTCCCTACACGTGCGTTTAGATAGAATGCTCTGCACTCCGAACTTGGCCTCAGTAATTGTGAATATGGACGACTTGGGGCGCACGCATTCGGATCACAACCCGCTTCTTGTGGGCCTGAGTTGGGAATCCTCCTGTCTGGCTGTTCCCACTTGGAGGCTGAGGCCGGAACTGTTGGAAAACGCTGCTTTCAGAGCGTCACTGTGCGCCGAGATTCTGGAATATTTAGAACACAATGAATGTACTGCGTTGTCAGGTTTGGTAGAGTGGGATGCATTTAAAGTCTTTATCCGTGGGCACCGCTTGGGGATTCAATGTAACTTGCGCCGTTCCATCGAACGCGACCTGGCTCGGGTGGAGCGCGTTATGCTGCGGCCGGAAGGGGAGGTGGCAGGTAGTCAGACTGAAAATTCAATGTTATCGGCGGCTCACGCTGAACACCTGTCGCTGCTCGAGCGCCAGCGCTGCTTGAACTACGCCGCACACTCCGCGAGAACTCATGCTTCGGCTGATAAAGCGGGCAAGCTGCTGGCTTGGTTGATCCAACGTGATTGTGAGAGGGGACCAATAGTGGAGATTCGCTCACAAGCGGGGGGGACTGGTTCATCCGCCTGGGGAGATACAGGCTGAGTTTACAAGGCATTATAGGGTGCTCTATGCCTTGGAGGTGCCTCCCATGGGGAGTCTCTGCAGCGAATTTCTCGCTGGGGTGGAGCTTCCGTGTTTAAAGGATGAACAGATGGAGGCACTTGAGGCGCCTCTTGATCTTGAGGAGATAAGATCCAGTATCTGTGAGCTCGCATATGGTAAAACACCGGGCCAGAATGTTTTGCCTGTTGACTTCTACAAGGACTTTGCGTCTCAATTGGCGCCCAGGTTGCTTCGTATGTACGAGGAAGCTGAGCGGAGGGGTTATCTGTCAGCCTCTCAGAGGGAGTCGTTGCTGGTGTCCCTTCCCAAGCCCGGGAGGGACCCAACGGAAATGGGATAGTACCGCCCCTTGGCAATGCTGAACACCGACTATAAAATATTAGCCAAGGCGCTGGCAGTGCGCCATGTGCCGAGTGTGCCAGACCTGGTTCATCCCGATCAGAACGGGTTTGTGCCAGCTAGAGACACCTCACATAATATTAGAAGGTTGTTTCATGTCATGCAGTACGCGAGGCGGGACTGGCCGAGGGCGGGCTGCCTTGTCCCAGATTTGGAGAAGGCTTTTGACTCTCTAGAATGGTCCTACCTGTTTAGGGTATTGCGGTGGTTTGGTATGGGGTCTTCCTTCACTCGGCTGGTTAAACTGTTATACACCAGGCAGCAGGTCTGGGTAAAGCTGGGGACCGTGATATCGGAGCCGATCCGAGTGTGCAGGGGCACAAGACAGGGCTGCCCTCTTTCGCCGTTGTTGTTTTAACTCGCCATGGAGCCTCTAGCGGCGGCCCTGCGTAGAGAGGGGAGCGACTGGGGCCTCACTCTATGGGACGGCCTGCACATAGTGTTGTTGTATGCTGACAACCTCCTCCTGTACTTTAGAGACGTCACTCAGATCCCGTCAGAGGTTGGGATGCTGCTACAGCACTTTGCAATGATATCCGGCCTCAAGATCAACTGGTCTAAATTGTGTCTTTGACCCTGGGCTCTCGGATCCGTGGCTCAGTCTGGCTGGGAGTCCTGTTCCGTGGCAGCCATGCACGATCCAATATCTGAGTATCCGAATTTACCATCACGAGGAGGATGTGGTTGATGGCAACCTCAAAAGAGCGGTGTCAAATCTCAAATGTCCTTTTGGAGGATGCTACCGTTGTCGGTGGCAGGTAGAATAGCGCTCTTGAAGATGGTAGTCCTGCCGCACCTGTTGTACTTTTTCTCCAACCTCCCGTACTATGCTCCCCCTGGTTTCTTTAGAGCCCTGGAGTCGGGGCTGAGGGACTTTATCTGGAATGGAGGCTGATGCAGGGTTGCTCTGAAGAAATTGAACTTACCGCCCAACAGGGGCGGGCTGGCAGTCCCTAATCTGGAGCACTACTACCTGGCAGCTCAGCTTCAGTGGGTGTCCAGGTGGCTGGCGGGTGTCCAGCTCACTGACACGGCATCTGAGCGGGGTCCCTGGTCACCACTGCAGATTCTACATTTGTTTCATCCGCTCACGTGGGTACCGGCTCTGCGACAGCTGTTCCTCAAGGTAGCCTATAGATGTTTTCATAGATCCCTCCGGCTCACAGGGCGGGTAGTCCCGTTTGCACCAGCCCTGGCGCTGTTGGGCACGCCGCTTGGTCCCAGGGTCACATCGGACTTGGAACTACGCGCATGGCATGAGGCGGAGCTGTGTACACTGGGCAATCTTTATGAGGACTGCCAGCTGCTTTCGTTCACTAGGCTTTTGGAACTGGGGCTGCCGTCTGAACAGTTCCTACTGTATATTTCCTTGTTGCGGGCCCTGAGGTCCGGATGGGGAGATATAACTATGGCTCCCCCCACACATTTGCTGATTCAATACTTACAGGTGATGGGTCGGGGTCAACGCTTAATTAGCTGGCTCGCAGCTGCTCTGCAAACTCATACTGTCCTAGAGAGTGATGCGCTGCGCGTGACCTGGGAGGAGGATGTGGGTAGTCCAATCTCAGAGGCGCAGTGGAAGTTAGCTCTTTCAGACCACCTTAACATACCCCGTAAATCCAGATTTTGGTTAATTCAATTCTACATTGTTCACAGAGCCTACCTTACTCCGGCCCGAGTGAATAAATATTTTGCCGGGATGCGGCTTGTCCCCACTGCCACAGTGTGGGTGTAGATCTGCTGCACATGGTGTGGTCCTGTCCTAATTTGTGCTCCTACTGGAGGGTGGTAGTCAACAATTTGTCGGACTGCACAGCTCGGCGGGTTCCGTTCACCTGGGAAGCGTGCATACTGGGATTATTCCCAAGAGGCAAGCGGCATAGAGCGGAGGTGCGTTTCACGGACCTGGGACTTATCGTGGCAAAATGACTGGTGACTCGTAGGTGGAAATCACCAGACCCCCCGCCGGTGCAGGCTTGGAGATGCTCTCTTGAGGTGTGGGCAGGGGCTGAGGGAGCAGCGCTGAAGAGGGAGGAGGTGTTGGGGCTGCGCCAATTTCCGTTGTCGGCTGGTTGGGAGGAGCTGATGTTGCGACTGCGGAGCATGAACGAGGACCCAGAAGAGGGGGGTTTGGTCTAGTATGAATGAGAGCCCATTGAAGGTATGGTGCGCCGTGTTGGGGGAATGTGTGTGCGAATTGGCGTGATTTGATGCAGTGCTGGAAGTCGGAAGGGCACAGTTTGCTGGATTTGGCGCCCGGCTCAGCCCCTCTGCCGGCATGCTGGATTGATACGGAATAGTCCTCAGCCCAATCAGGAGGTGATTGTATGGGAAATTATCGTATGGATGTCAAGTAACCAGCAGTTGTTTTTGTTTGTATGGTTTGTTTATAAAATGTTTATAGCATCTGCCTATTCTACAATTATACTCATGCTGCAATGTATGTGGTGGGAGAAATGGCGCAATGATCGGTGTTGTCTTGAAATGCATTTATTCAACGGTTCTCTGCTGCTTCTCATTACCTAAGGCCACAGCTGTAAGCCATGTTAGTACCAGTGGGGTATTCCTGTTAAGAGTGTGCTGTGGGGCCAAAATTCTTGATGATTCAGCGGAAGCGTCAGACACCAGACTACAATTAGCCATGATGCCCGATCTGTTGTACTGTCATGTTGTTATCCAGCCGAGTGGTTATCTAGATGTAGTGAAACTACACAATGCATTATATCTAAATGTCTATGGTTTATAATTATGATGTAATGTTGCAATAAAATGCCTATAAACAGATTTATGAAAAAAATAAAATAAATGAAGCATAATACATCACTTACATCCCCGCAGGTGCCCCAGCCAATGTCTGCGGAGAGGAGGTGCCACGACTATCCAGTCCCCAACAGAAGATGCCCCCAGTGATGACAGTAACTCTGGAGTTCTGGATCTGGATCAACATCCTGGCCCATCAGGAACCATTGGTCAGTCTGTCACCCCAGCCCTTGCACAGTCTACCACAGAGCCTCCCCATCAGTATCCAACAGCACCCACCCAGCGTCCCCACACCTCTGGCCCCAGGACAAGTCAATCAGCAGTGTTCCCACATGTGCAGGGACCCCGGTCCACACCTCATACCCAAGACAATCAGGGACCTGGGGTCAGTGGGAATGGGCACACCGTTCAGAGGACGGGGGCACAGGGCAACAGGGACACTGGGAGGACCGCTGTGTGCCGGGGGAGAACAGGCCCACGGAACAGACTGTCCATGAGGCACTCACTAATGTCCGGGGGGCTCACCATCAATCCCAGGACACGATGGGCCAGATCCTGAACAACATGCAGGAGAACAAGCGGCTGCAGGAGGAACACCATCAGGAGATCAGGGAGGACTTGCCGGCCCTCAACACCACCATGATCTCCATGGCAGGGGTGCTGGCAGACATGGCCAACATCATGAGGGAATAGACTGCACAGCAGCGGGCCCCTATCACTAGCCTGTCTATTGACCAGCTCACCACATCCGCTGCAGCTAGTGGGCAGGAGGCCCCTCCACAGGACCCATAGGCCACCAGCACCCCTCCCCCTGCAGAAGGTGAACCACCCCACAAACGTTCCCTGCGACCCAGCCAGAGACACTTGCCAAGACCAAGACCACCACCAGGAAATTAGACTCTCCTGATTGTCCCCCTTGTGTCCCACCCTGTCACCTTGTCCACTTTGAACTGCCTTTGCTCCCCTTCCCATGCCCCCTTGGACACTGAACCTGTGCTACAAACAGACTGGAACAATAGCCTGGACTTTCCTCCACCATCACCCCATTCCATTGCACTTTTCAGTAAGTTATTTGCACTACAATAAACACCATTGAACACAATTTGAGTGACACTGTTTTATGTTTTGAAAATGTGCATTTGTAGGAACAGTCACATCTAGTGCAAATGATCTGAACACTGTGATGGCATACAAATAATGACCTGTAACTAACTGTAGTGATCACATCAGGACATTGTTGTCATATCACCAACATCTGGAAAATGAGAAGCCATAGGTGACAGTAAGTTGTGATGCAAAGGAAGTGAATGCCATCATGCTACAGCCACACAGAAAACATCAATAAGAAGAGGAATGCTCAGTTCCATTGTCTCACCTGTGTGTCATTGGAAGTATTGACATATAACTGATGTTCTGTTGTCCTTATGCTCTGCCTACTCATCCTCACTGTCCTCAGGGTCCACTGCTGCCACAGGGGCATCTCCAGCCTCCTCCTCCTGCAGAAAAGGCACATGTCGTCTGAGGGCCGGGTTGTGCAACATGCAGCATGCCACTACTATCTGGCAGACCTTCTGGGTGAGTAGCACAGGCATCCACCTGTTAGTTGGAGGCACCTGAACCTGGCCTTCAGGAGGCCGAAGGTACGTTTGATTATTCTTCTGGTTTGCCCATGTGCCTCATTATAACGGTCCTCAGCCCCTGTCCTGGCATTCCTCACAGGGGTCAGGCATCAGGAGCCACGATAGGTTTGAGTAGCCAGAGTCACCTGCAGGTAATGAGGGACAACATTTAGCCTTACACAATGCTATGGGGATTACACCTGAAGGCATACACTGACATATAGTGGGCGGGGGCTCTGGCTCACCTATTAAGCACATCCTGTGCCTCTGTAGTTGGGCCATCACATTTGGGATGCTGCTATTCCTCAGGATAAAGGTGTCATGCACCGACCCAGGATACTTGGCAGTGATGTGGGAGAGGTACTGGTCCGCCAGGCACACCATTTGCACATTCAGTGAGTGGAAACTCTTACGATTCCTGAACACCTGTTCATTCTGGCGGGGGGAGAAACGCTCTATGTGTACCATCAGTTGCTCCAATAATTTTGGGGATATGCCCCATTGCATAGAATCATGCCTTCACAGTGGCCAGATCTTCCACCTGAGGGAAAACAATGTAGTTGCACATGTGTTTCACCAGGGCATGTGTAAAGGATGCATGGAGATGTGTGTGCAAGCATCGTGTCATGGGGGGTGTCTTGTGGTGCCGTACATGGTGTGCTCCGGGCGATGTGTGTGCTGATGGTGATGGAAATGGGATTGGTGGGCCATATGTGTGACAGGCTGCATTGTGTGTGTAATGGTGTCCTCCTGTCTGTATTGCCTCTGCAGGTCAGCGCCCATAAAAAGAAGGGATTATGCGTGCCACTGCCAAGGACGTGTGCAGACCCTGGGGGTCTATGGCAGGCGGAGCACCCCTGTTGGAAACTGGGGGAAGACTTGAGATGCTGGGCACGGAAGACCGTGGAGGCCCAGCTGGGGATGGCATCCCTTCGAGGAAGGGGTGCCTGTCGGAACCTGACCCTACTGATGGCCCGCATACTGGCGGTGGCCTACCCAGAGCTGGATGGGCACTTGAGGGCATCACAGCAGCCACAAGGGGGTGAGTACAGTGGCAGTTACAACAATAATGTGTAGGTGGCATGGGATCCGGGTGGTGGGTGTCAGTTAGTGGGTACCACTTTATGCCAGGCCAGACATTGCAGCGTGAATCAGCTCAAGGGTAATGGTTGACGGGGAAAACAAGGTGACCTAGCTAGGTTGCATTCCATGTCAGACAGGACTTAGTGGGTCCCAGGAGGGGTGCAGTTGGCGGTGGTTGGCCCTCATCTTGCTGTGGCATCTAGCCAATTGTTTGGCAGTGCAATGCATAGTGCTCAATCCTGATCCCTGTGTGTGATGATACTCTGTATGCCTTCCGTGGTGTTGGTGTAGTAATTGACCTAGTGCTCCCTTTCTCTCTGTCTCCCTTTTTTCTTCTTTCATCCTTTCCATGTGTGCATTAGCATCATTTGGTGGAGGAGCAGGGGCACCAGCGACAGAGGGAGCTGCATCCCACAGGACCCAGGAGGCAGAGTCCACCGAAACCGAGGGAACCAGTGGGACGGAGGGCGAGGGGAGCACCACAGTGGAGACAGGAGGTGGCAACACAGACTCAGATACCTCCTCCGATGGAAACTCACCGGTGGTGGCAGACACCTCAGGCCCTGCCCCAGTGAGCCCTGCTGCCCTGAGTGAGGAGGCTATTGACCTCCTGAGATCCATCTCTGTAGGGCAGTGAACCATTGTGAATGCCATCCAGGGGCTGGCATCCCAGATGCAGCAATGCAATACATTCATGGAGGGCATCCTCAGTGGATTGGCGTCCCAACAGAGATCGATTCAGGTTCTGGCCTCCTCTCTGATGGCAGTCATTGTCCCTGTTCCTACGGTCACCCCTCCAACTACCACTTCCCAGTCCCAATCTCCTCAACCCCAACCCATCCAATGCACACATACAGACGAGCATGCACACAAGACATCACACAAGAGTGGCACAGTCAAACACAGGCACCACACTTCAGCCCACAAGCACTCAAGCAAACACCAGACAGTTGCAGTGACAACCACATCCACTGCCTCCCCCTCCTCTTCCTCCTCCACCTCCCACACAGTGACGTCCACACTCACACTCACACCTGCATCAACATCCACCACTAGCATCACCACACCCAGCAGCACACACACACCTCACTAGCAGACACCTCCACAACATCCATCCACGCGTCCCCTGTGTCCTCTCCCGCCCTGTCTCTCCCCCCTCCTAAAGGACACAAACGCAAGCACTCAGACACCCAACAGCCATCCACCTCGCACATACACACTGCCCACGCACCTGCACCCAAGTCCAGCAGACATACTCCACCAAAAACCACTCCCTCAACCTCCACTCCCATCCCTCCTCCCTCTTCCCGCCCCACTGTCCCTAAGAAGCTTTTCCTTGCCTAACTTGACCTCTTCCCTCCTCCTCACCCCCCCCATCCTGCCCGTAAGAGCAGGGGCCTAATGACTCAGCCCATCACCTCAGCCAAACAGTCCATACGGACAGTGGAGGCACCTCCTAGTCGTGGAGGCAAGACAGTGAAGGATCCCACTCCACCAGCTAGGAAGGGTATGGATCCCACACCTCCTGCCATGAAGGGAAAGAAGCCTTCAACTCCTGCCATGAAGGGTAAGGATCCCGCACATCCTGCCATGAAGAGGAAGCAGCCCTCAACTCCTGCCATGAAGGGAAAGCAGCCCTTGACTCCTGCCATGAAAGGGAAGAAGCCCTCGACTTCTGCCATGAAGGGGAAGAAGCCCTCGACTCCAGCAGAGGCTGGCAGTGACACCACCACCACCACTGGTCACAGAGCCCTCACCTCCAGCTGAGGCAGTGCACCCCACTCCTCATGCAGAGGCTGCCCAGGAGGCACCTTCACCTGCTGATACAGTGCAGCCCTCACCTCCAGCAGAAGCTGGCAGGGTGACACCACCACCATTGGTCACAGAGCCATCACCTCCAGCTGAGGCAGTGCAGCCCTAGCCTCTAGCAGAGGCTGCCCAGGAGGCACCTTCACCTGCTGACACAGTGCAGCCCTCACCTCCAGCAGAGTCTGACAGGGTGACACCACCCCATTGGTCTCGGGGCCCTCACCTCCAGCAGAGGCTGCCCAGGAGGCACCTTTACCTGCTGACACAGTGCAGCCCTCACCTCCAGCAGAGGGCATGTAGGCCACCCTCCTGGGACTGCTGTACAAGGAGCCCCCTGCAGAACCAGTGGGCAAGTCACCCACCTGAGAGACTGTGACCTTGCACTCCCTTGCACAGAGGAATGGGCATGGAGCCCCCTCCACAACCAGTGGGCAAGTCAACAACCTGAGAGACTGTGACCTTGTACTCCCTAGCACAGAGGAATGGGCATGGAGCCCCCTCCAGAACCAGTGGGCAAGTCACCAACCTGAGAGACTGTGACCTTGCACTCCCCAGCACAGAGAAATGGGCATGTAGCCCCCTCCAGAACCAGTGGGCAAGTTCCCGACTTTGGCTGAGGTGCCCCCCCCAATCTCCATCCCCCTGAGGTGCCTGCCCACTGGCAAACTCATGCCCCTGCAGAGATCTGTGCAGATGATGGGCCCTTTGAACTTTGGAGTGGGCATTGGCCCTTTATGGGCATTTGTACAGATCTCTTTTTTATCCAATTTGTTGATTTGGTGGCTGTTCCTATTCAATACATTCTCATTACTGCCTTCTTGTTGTCCTTGCATTGTTATGCCATGCCGTGTACCATTATTTTTCCTCTGCAGCTGGTTGCGTGTGTGGTGTGTGTATGTGAATGGTGTGTGTTTGTGCGTGTATGTGTCACTCTCCTTTTCCTCCCTCCCTCCCTTGTATGCTAGGTGGCTGTACTCACCGTCATCATCTTTGTCGGTGTTGGTGTTCCAGGTGGAGCATGACGTAGAAGAGCATCGGGAAGACTTGCAGTTCCGGTTCCATGGCAGCGTTGTCCTTCTCTGTGTCTCTGATGGTCTGTGCAGTGTTTCCGCCAGGCTTTTGATGGCGTTGATTCTGCCCCGGAAACCGTGGCGGTGTGCTGTGTCGTGATATGGTGAGCGGTACTTTGTCTTCCACCTGGCTGTTGATGGCGACTGCCGGCGTGCGTGGTGTTAATGCCCTGGCGGTTGGTGTGGAACATTGGCTGTCTATGGGAGTTCTCACTGCCATGGTCATAATTTGGTGGTATTTCCACCACTTTATCACTCACCGCCAATGTCATAATGACCACCTCTGACAGCTCTCTTGAGTCTGGGAGACACAAGTGCAACTCTTAAGTCTGGGGTGGAGGCCTTGTTGACTACATGGCAGTTCACTCTCAAAGTTGAAAAACCAGCCGCATCAGACCAAAACTTTAGGGGTGATCAGATAAAACTCAGTTTCTCCAATTAAATGGAATCGTCACAGTCAAAGCCCCAGATTGATTTAGTTTGACAGTTAAAGGGAGACAGAAAAGCAGAAGGGATTTTTTTGTGGTGACAGGGCATTTGTCAGCTGATATGCTAGCTAAAGGAGATTTTCACTGTACCTTGATTACTATCTCTTTTCGTGAAGGGACACTGTTCTTGAATCATATTATTTTGTCATATGTTGTGGGCCCAGCGTGCACGCCCCTGTTTCCAAGCCATTGTGTAGGCTGTATAGGGTGCGTAAGGTTAGTGCACTTTATTTGTTTGAAAAGTTAATGTGTAATCTATTGGATAACTCACGTTGGCTTTGCCAGTGCTTGTTTGTAAAGCACGGTTTAAAAAAAAAAAGTACAGTAAAAATGTGACAATACTGGACGAAAAAGCTAACACATAGCTTAAGAGACCTAGAGACTGTTAATTGCATTCAACATTTTCAATCTTTAAAAACAGCTTGTGTATTTTTCAAATACTCTGAACAGAATGTAAAAATATTAAGGATGTGTTATATTTAAATGAAAACACTTGCTAAGTCGTCATGTACTTCCCAAAGGACTCAGAACTGAAACAAATGTGGCAGTTTCGGGCTCTGCAGTGACTTGGGAACAGATTTGTAGTAGCCTGCCCATTCCCCAGTACCATAAATTATGCTGGAGTATGTAATGCCTGAGCATCCCTGCAACAAGCGGAACAAAACTGATAAAAGAGTTATCACCCAAAGAGAAGGTATGAGACAAAGGTTGAAGGATTAGATTTTTTTTATTGAACAAATCACTGAATATAACTGAAATTACCCTATACATGTATATCGGCATACCGTGAGATCTAAATATTTAATGATGTGATATACCTGCATGTCATATTTATGCATACATGTGCATATATACACATGTTCCTTAGTAAAGTTAGTAACAGGTATAAACACCCCTATCCATCCACCCACACATAAAACAGCAATATTTATATGGTCTAATATGCACGTATCTTGTGGCTAAGTATACAAATCTTGTGTTTTTTAATCTATCTAAATATATTGTACTACTCTTACAAGTACTTTCCCTAAAATCAGGTTTACATACTGTGACATGCACGTATTTTCATGGAAAGAAGCGTAAAGCTGAAAAACACACTGCTCCACTCATATGCTAGGTAAATAAGATGTCTTTTTTTAGGTACCATAACATTTATATGTGATGCTAAATAAATAAACCTATAGCTATATCTATATTTATGTAGTTGTGTATTGTTTTCCTTATTTTGCTGTAACCAAAAT
The DNA here is from genome assembly GCF_031143425.1 of Pleurodeles waltl. Taxonomy (NCBI): domain Eukaryota; kingdom Metazoa; phylum Chordata; class Amphibia; order Caudata; family Salamandridae; genus Pleurodeles; species Pleurodeles waltl. Next base: position 439,200,985 of record NC_090436.1, on the reverse strand, counting down.
AAAATATATACATCTAGATCTAAGTATCTGAATAATATACATATAAGCATTATACTTATTAACATTGATTATTGATGTACAAGGAACAACTCCCTAATTATCTGAATGCAGTCCATATGTTCATACACGTAATGTTAGTTACATGTTCACACACACCATGTATGGTATGATGGATCTCTTATGGGATGGAAGAGAGAGATTGACAGGACTGTGGGGGTAGCCTTAAGGCCCCCATGGTCCTATCCAGCTCCCTGTGCCCTGCAGGACCCGGCATTGCTCCCACATGCAGGAAGCTGCTTTAAATAGCAACTCCCTGCTTGCAGGTGCAAAGTTTTCATCTGTTTCCCTGCACACTTATTTCCATGCAAGGAAACAGATGAAAACTCTGCTTTCTGCAAGCAAGAGCTGTTTGACAGCTCCCACTTGTAGAAAGCGGAGTGTTTACTCTGATTTGGTAGGAGCTGTCAAAGTTCCTGACAAGTGATAGCAAACAACTATGTCCAGGGGGTGGGCACCCCAGAACATAGCAGGAGCCGGCCCTGGGTGGGGTTGTGGTACAGAGGGCTATTATTGGCTCCACGAGGGGGGCCGCACTGACTCCCTCCAATGTGAAGTAGTCCTGGGGAGGTGGTGGTCCATGGGGCTGTGTAGTGCTTTCCTCTTATTTAGTTTCTAAGCACTAACATAACACAACAGAAATGCACTTCTGAGGTCAAAGAAGACTTTTATTGTTATTTTATTCTTCCCCAACCACAATGTTTATGAATGAATGACGAATTAGTAGCTTTCAAGTCCGCGTTAATCAAACAAAATATATCAGTTTGCAATATACACAGCAGGTTATATTTATAAGATATTGAATGCAAAGCAAAACAAATACTTCACCGTGTAGGAACTATTTACAGCTACATCTTTCTAAGGTCTGCAAGCTGATGACCCCTGTCAGCCGCGAGAAAGAGTGTCATCTACCCACACGGGATGCTGGCAGCTGGCGCCAAACTCCAGCACGAGGTCCGGCAGATTCGAATCTGACTCTCTGCAGCCTGTTACATTCGTTACAAAGGTGTGCCCCCTCCTCTCAGACCTGGGAAACTGAGCAAGCCTTTTGGAGACTGGCCAGGTCTCCAAGACTACTCCTGTTCCCAAGCTCAAGGGAAGAGAAACGACGCCCATGTACTCTCTCTTATCAGGTCTAGTCTACTGTGAGAGCAAAACATCTTGGTTCTCTGGTGCAAAAACACAGCTTGGAAAAATACAGCTTAGATTCTCAACTGCCATGTCTAACTCCACGTTAAAGGCAATGGGCAGCTAACCTAAATATCAAATGCAATGTCATGTTAAAGGCAATAGGCAGCTAACCTAAATATCAAATGCAATGTCTAGTGTCATGTCAAAGCCAATAGGCATCTAAGCTGAATACAAAATGCAATGTCTTATATCATGTCAAAGCCCATAGGCAGCTGAGCTGAATATAAAATGCAATGTATAATATCATGTCAAAGCCAATAGGCAGCGGAGCTGAATACAAAGTGTAATGTATAATATCATGTCAAAGCCAATAGGCAGCGGAGCTGAATATCATGTCAAAGCCAATAGGCAGTTAAGCTGAATACAAAGTGTAATATATGATATCATGTCAAAGCCAATAGGCAGCGGAGCTGAATACAAAATGTAATATATGATATCATGTCAAAGCCAATAGGCAGAATATCTAATAGCATGTCAAAGTCAATAGGCAGCTAAACTGAATACATCATGTCAAAGTCAATAGGCATGCAATGTCAAAGCCAATAGGCGGCTAGACTGGATACAGCATGTCAAAGCCAATAGGCAGAATACAGAATGTAATGGCTAATGCAATGTCAAAGCCCATAGGCGGCTCAACTGAATACAGAAAGTAATGGCTAATGCCATGTCAAAGCCAATAGGCACAATACAGACTAATGCAATGTCAAAGCCCATAGGCGGCTAAACTGAATAAAACATACCATGTGCTACTGGTGAACATTGAGCAACTAATATGCGCAGTGGTGAAACACAAAGTCATTGGTCAAAACAAACTTTATCAAATGGCAGGACATTCTGCAGGTGGCCTTGTGCCCCCTGCATTCATTATAATCAAAGCCCCAAGGAGGTGGCACGCAGTCCCCTCATTCATTTTAATCAAAGCCTTGGGGAGGTGCCCCCACTGGGACCCCCTCACACATTAATTTTGATCAAAGACCTGGGGAGGTAGCAACCACTAGGGCTGCGGGGGAGGGTGTCCCCTCTCCCCTGCATTCTATATGATTTAAGGCCCAGGGAGGTGGCAGTCCTGGGGCGTAAAATAGGCTAGCAGGGTCCTAATTATAACTACCTACTGACGACCGCCACTAGGTAATATAAATACATATGGTTATAGTTAGGCTCACATTTTAAACATATCGTACCATAGAAATTCACCAGTTATAGTTAGTTACCTCAAGTAAATATAACTCGCACCCTAAGGTAACTATAACTCGCGCCCTCGCCATGCACTAATTACCCCACAAATGACAGCACTCATGACATCTTTTATAACATCATTGATAATGTCACTGTAACATCTGCAGTAAAATTATTGATCAGATAACTGTGCATGGCGGGGGCACGAGTTATAGTTACCTTAGGGCATGAGTTATAGTTACTTGCAATAACTTTAACTCATGAATTTCTATGGTTTGATACGTTTAAAATGAGAGCCTAACTATAACGTCATGATCAATTGTATGAAAGGCTAGTGAAAGGTTCAAGAGAAAAAACACCGTTCCAGTCTAGAGTGTTTTTGATTTCAGATTGAGATTAGGAGCGGTTCAGTGCCTCTTCTCTGATGGAATCCAGTTTGGAAGTTGGAAGGCAGGGAATTGTCTTCAAAGATTTGTGGTATCTGGGCAAAGTCCGTTATTTTCATAAATTTGCCCAAGAATGGTCCATTTGCTATAGGTCTGCAGTTGTCAGAGTCATGAGTGTCCAGCTTAGTGTTTCTTAGCAAAGGGCATTTGCATGCATTTTCTAAAGTGTGGGTAAAGAGTTGCTGATGAGGGATATGACTGGGATGGCTGCTGAAGTTGTTAAAAGAATGTTTTGGAGGATTGGAGGTGGGCCAGGGTCAAAGGGGCAGCTGACTGGCTTGTTCATTTTGACAAGATTCAGAAATTCAGTTGCTGATAGTTCTATGAAAGACCAAAGAGGGTGTATTATCCTTTCTTGGAGGGCTTTGTTGCAAATGAATTGTGGCTGTTGGTTTCTTGCTGGTTATCTATGAATCCAGTAGGTTTGCTTTAGGTGTGTAATGATTTGTTTATGTGTTATAAAAATATTGAGAAATTGGATTAGCACCTTCTCTGTATTTTTGCTTACGGAATTCTCTGAGTATTTTATTAAATTCTTTATAGGTACATTTTACATTGTGGATTTGTCTGGAATAGAATAGTTTTTTTTTTTTTTGATATTTTGATTGTTGATTTGTATATTCTGTTGTGTCAGTTTAGGCATATTTTGTCTTGAGAGTTGGTTCTTTTGTGCCAGTTGCATTGAAGCTTAGCAGGTTTCCTTTTGAGCTTTTAAATTCTGCTTTCATCCAAGGGATGTGCTTTCTTTTGTTCGGTGCCTATGATTTTCAGTGCAATTAAGTGATTAAAAGCTTCCTGGAGCCTTCCATAGAATACTTGTGTAGAATTGATTGTGACCAAGTCTGTGTTGGAGGTAAGCAGGTTTCCTAGTTTCTCCAAGTTCAGCTTGTTCCAAGGGTGATATGTAGTTGCAGGTAAGATGAGTTTTTCTGGTGTGAGTTATAGTGTCTTGTGTTGGAAGGCAACCAGGTAGAGGTCTGTCCATGTGACTGAGGCAATTGTTTGTAACATGACTAGGTCTGGATCGCTGAAATTAACATCTAAGGTGTGTTCTGCAATGTGAATGGGCCTGGGATAATCTGTTGCAGTTTGTCTGTGGCTAGGCCAGTGAGGATGGTTCTAGGGGATGGCATATTAGGTTTCTCACACCATAGGTTCAGGTCACTAAGGATGCACATATTTGAGTGCATTGTAAGAAGGTTAGAGATTGTGTCTAGGAACAGGTCTGGGAATGTGCAGTGCTAGGTGGTAGTCTAAATAGAAGGAGAAAGTAACATTAAAAGGTTAGGGTACGGTTGCATCTGACAAGAAGGGCTTCACAATCTTGTAAAGGAACATCCTTAGCTTTGGTGGGATTTACTGTATCTTTAAATATGAAGGCTAAACCACCTCCTCATTTGGCTGAGATTGTTTGTCACAGCCTTGTGGAGCTGCTTTACGCAATACCAGTGCCACATCTTCCTCAGCCATTATTTAGTTATGAAAAGTAAATGAAGTTCTGTGTCTATTAATAGGTCGAATATGTGGTGCTTGTTTTTTTTTTTTTAATGGAATGAGCATTTATCAATAGGCAGTCTAGAGAATGTTTTATGGTGGTGGTGTAAGTCTGTGCTGCAGAAGAGTGTGTATGGTCCTTTGATGTTGTAGGTGGTGTGCTATTGTATGTGGTGTTGACTGTTGCAGAGCAGAGAAAGTGTCATTTTTGTTTATCTTCCTCCAAAAGGCTTACAAGACAATTTTTCAGTTCTGTGTATGTGGGTGATGGTGAGTTACCCTAGGTGATCCAGCATATAAGTACCAGCTTGGGGAGAGGTGTGTAGTGGAAACGTGAGCTAAAATCAGCCTGACAACCTTAGTCAGTCTTCGGGAAGATGAAGCACCGCCTGCCATCTTTCCTTAGGCTGACTAACTCTGCGCAATACATTGAGGCTGCCATCTTAGGCATGGTGCTCACTGTATGTCTATGCTTTCTCCATCCTGCCCACAAATAGATAGCTTTACTTTCAGTCGGTTAACTAAGGAGTGGAGATATTTCACCAAACTGAGATGATGTGCCGGAGGCAGTTGAGTGCTTGTCCTACTGTCTTATATGTAGTCAATGATGGGAACCACTTGTCAGTACAGGAGACCTCTTGCATGCTAAGCTATCTAGGGCCCCCGGGCACTAATCACTTGTCTGAAGCTATGCTGCTGTCAATGTTGTAGTAGATAATGTATTTATATGCTGTGACCAGCTCCACCTGAATGAGTCTGGTAAAGATATCCACAAAATAGAAATATGTATTAGAAATATGGCCAATTGTGTCCGATTAGAGTGGCTGTTGGATCCAATCAGACATATTAAGAAGACAGACAATTCAAAAGTTGAAAATAGTGTTTTCAATCCTTGCAGGCCAGATATTTTGATCCAGAAAAGTCATCAACATCCTTGGTGGTGTGGGTGATAAAAACAATGGACTAACTTCTAATTCCTCTAAATTATTTTCATATGGAGTACCTTTGAAGTGATTACATAGGCATCAACAAAGCCTGGGTAGTGATAGCTAGGTCTAAGGTTCCATCAAGACGGCGTTTTTGTTTTCCTAATAACTTTGATGGTGTTTGCCGTATCAGCACAAAGTTTTCCAATAAGATAAAGTTAATCAAATCTGGATTTGACATGGCAAGTTTCATGCAATTCCATCACGCAGGGAGGCAAAAAAAGTCCTTATTGACTGGCCACAACTTGAAGATAAATGTTGCAGAATAGAAAAGTAAACCCCTCTCTCGATTTTCCAGAGAAGTCTGCAGGCCCTGGAGCAAGGTATGTGGTCGCCACCACTTCCCTCCCACCACCCCAAGGTCTGTAAATCTTATTCAAAGATTTAGAAACCCTTGGCAAGTGCCTTGCACCTACTTTCGACATAGCCTGTGGTCTGCAAATACAGAACCCCACAGGTGGACTAGAATGTGCACAAGTCAGCAAAGGTTTGCAAAGCATACAGCTGCGTCCATGGAACATTAAACAAATCTTTGGGCCAGCCCCTATGTGCTTCCATGTGCAGCAGGGGCTGGCTTACACTTCAAGTTAGGCTCAGGGCTATGCTGCTAACCTCTGCCATGAACAGCTGAAGGCCACACACAGATGACTGGGTGCAGTAAACTGTTGGATGTGACAGATGCAGTCAACCCCTATCCAAGGCAAGTTGAGTGCAGGCAACTTTTGAATGTGGTATATGATCAAAAACACAAATATTTATTGTAAAAACAAAGGTTATAGTGATGTTATGGTTAGCTTCATTTAGAACATCTGAACATAGGTTAAAAAAAAAAATCAAATTCACTGAAAAACATAGTCAAAGTGAAAATATGGTTACAAATAAAACCCCTAAAAGCTGCAGAAATTTGACAGTTTGTCAGTTATAGTTAGGCAAAGCAACCATAAAGTATACACTTGTAAAGCACTGTTTTTGGCCTCGCGAAAGATCTGTGGAAGGGGATAGGTATTCTGAGTGTCTCAACCACTCCAGTTCTCCACTTCCTCTGCAAACTTTCCAGTTGCCTTAGTCATGCCTTTTCTCTAACTGCATCTCTTTCTGAAATTCCTCCATCTGCATACATTTCATCTTCATCCCTGTTTTCACCGCTCTCTCCAACTTTACGTACCTCCTTTAATCTCCTCTCTCCCACAAAGACCCTCCCCTACTCCTGTGAAATCAGCCAAGAATTTGGGTATTTTGGTGGATAATTCCCTCAGTTTTGACATTCAGACCAACCGTACAGTTGACACCTGCTTTCATATTATCAAACTTCTGGGGAAGATTTTTCCTTTTATTCCTCTAGAACTACATCAAGACTTGGTTATTGCGCTCATTACTTCACGTTTGGACTACTGCAACGCCTTACTCTTGAATGCTAAACATACCACAATTAACAGGCTGCAAATTGTCCAGAACACAGTGGCTCTCCTTATTCTGAATATTCCTAGAGGGACATCAGCAAGGGAGGGACTTTGTGCCCTTCACTGGCTGCCTGCTAGAAAGCGGATTGCTTTCAGAACTCTGTGTATTGTGCATAAAGCCCTCTATCCCCATAACATGGAACAGCTCAATGCTATGATTAGGTTGTACTCCCCTCCCAGACCTCTTAGGTCATTCTCTCGAAAACTTGTAGCTGTTCCTAGAGTTCGCAAAGCTAGATGGAGAGAAAGGGCCTTCTCCATGAGAGTGGCCCAGTTGTGGAATACTTTGTCAGCCCACACTGTAAACATAGAAAGGTTCTTTATCTTTAAAAAACACCTAAAAACGTGGCTTTTTACTTTGCACAGCGTCTAGTGAATGCCCCTGCCTTTTACAGGGTCCCTGCTAGCGCTTTGATACCCTCGGTTCTAATGCGCTCTACAAATGCTTTTAACATAACATAACATGTAAACACTTCGTTTTCTTTTTTTGGCACACTGCTAAGTGGATACATGACTGTCTGCTGCCCGTGTGCACGGCCTCCTATGTCCTGCACGCTCCATGCCTGAAGGCAGTCATCACTCCCAGCCAGGCGATCTTTCTACCAACCATGAGCACTGCCATCCATGCAGCCTTGCGCACGGTCAGCTCTGCACACTGTGGTCCAGTCTGGCACACTGCAAGACCTGAAGGCTTCTAGGCCCACTACCAGCCCTTAAGGTGGCTTCCCTTTCACGCTGTCTGCAGCCAGGTACACAGGCGGCAGCTGCCAAGGCAGTCAAATCACGTTCCCCAGTGTTCCCCACTGCCACCTCTATGCTTTGCCTTTGATTTGGAGAGACTGCCCCCTTGTGGGGCCTTTTCACTAGGTCTTGGGGTAGTCAGTTATTAGCGGGCTTTGTCCTTGGTGGGTATTGTTGAAAAAATAACGTCCCTGACTTTTAGTTACTACTACACTATGTGAAATAACAGAGTTCAGTTTTTATAACTCATAACGGAGAGAATCTCTTTATTGATCATTGACTGTGTCATATTGTCAGATGAATAAGTGGGTGAATGAGAGAATGAGTAAAAGGATAGATAAATAGTTGCTTGTGCGCAATCGTAGTGATTGATTGCATGGTTGATCGGTAGCTAAGTATATATACAAATGGGTGAGTTAGTGAGTTGCCATTATACATGTTACTTTAGCTTTCCCTTTAGCACTTGAACGGTGCTTCATTTAAGTCCAGGCATATCTAAAAACACCCTTAATGAGGAGGAAGTCCATGAATGCTAAGCAGCGCTGCTTCAAAGGTAACACCCCAGCTGCGGTGAAGCACGCCAACCTCGAGATAAGCATCGGTTATATTGACTAACACAAGGTTACCCGGAAGCCGTTCGGTTTGACTCGTCTAGTAAGAGGAGTAAAGAGCGGACTCAAGGTGGCTCACCTCTGTACAAACTAAATTGTGAGACGTCACCTGGATTTTTAAATCAGCTCGTGACTGCTGTAATCCTATCCTGCAAAACATGTTTACTTCCTCGTGCCTGTGCATGGAAATAAAGTAAAAAGCAAAATAATCTACATGGGAGCTGAAAACCAAGGAACATGTTCCTAAATTGACCCATGGAATTGTTAAAGTTCCTACAAAAAATGATGTCCTGAAGACTAGGTTCATACATCCCAAAAGGCCTGATTCAGGCGAGGGTCTCCCGGTTTTAAAATAACAAAATAGCTTTGTTTTTGGATGTCCCCCGCCTGAAATTGCTTCTGCTTCTATAGAAGTCAGTGAAGGAAATACATTCTCCCGATTATTTTTTTTAACTCTTCATAAATGTTGGCATGTATGTAGGTTCACTGATTTCATACTTGTAATGCTGAGAAGCTCATAAGGAGTCCTGTAATCTTAATAAGTAAAAAAAATTCTAGCTATCGCGTTTAAAATTTTCAATTCTATTAAGGACACAGAAGTGAGGATTATGCTTCTCTTTCTTTACTGAGAAATAAACAGCAGCCAATCAAGACATTAAAACACATAAACCGCTTTTCCCAAGGTCCCCAATAATCCATACTCTATCCAATAATTTGTCTGCTCCATGTATATATGTCTCTGAAAGCACAGTCATTCCTCTTTCTTTGTAAACCACTGAGAACATAGCAACCTGACCCCAGTGATGCTGGTCACGGAGAACGCTAAACTGCAATTGCCAACTGTCCGAGAACTGTTGACACAAAGCTTTCCTTCCTTGAATCCCCGTGGTCATTAACGTACCCTTGTTGTCCAAATCTAAGAACAAAGGAAACCTGCAAATAATACCAATCCTGACCATAGAAATCAAACGGGTGGGCATGTTAAACAATATCATAATATCATAATGCATATACATCATCATCTAGAAATGACAGAATTATATTCCTAAATTCGCCTTACAGGTGGGATAACCCTCGCCTCTATGTCCTTAACAGAACTGAAAATTCTTGACTCAATAGCTAGAATTTTTTTTATTCTATGTCAGGACTGAAGGCTTTGGATTATGCTAGTTTAAAGTTGAAACAGTTGCAGTAATAAGCAAACAGTGAAAGTCTCAGTTCTTTGTAAAGGTCAAAGGCAAAGGTGCAGTCAAGCAAATATTCTGAGTGTTCACAACAGACACATGGACCCTCCACCACAGTAGACTCTACATCAATAATGTGTTTATGACAAAATACCTTGAAAGTAGAGTCCAAAAACAAGTTTGCCGCTGGTGTTATGTCTTCAAGACGAGAACCTGTACAAAAGGCTTTAGGTGCCATAGCCCAACAACCATGTGACCCATCTGGCCAAGGTAGCTGCAGATACTGGACCAAAGGGACTTTGTAAAGAAATGATCAAATGTCCCTGGGCATCTCTACGAATCTCACAAGTACAATCCTCATAAACTTTCAAACATTTACCACACATAATTTGTGATTATGGGGCAAAGCTGGATAGGAAAGCGAGATGCAGTCTTTGTACATCTAGAAACTGTGAAAGAAACTCCCAAAGGAGTAAATACCCTACCTGCTTAATCCAGAGCATGTACATCAGAAACACGTCAGCATGATAGCAAAGGAGAAGGGTGAGCTTTGCTGACAAATGTTTGTGCGAAAGATCCTCGTTACAAGGCCAAGCTCTCAAAAAACGTAACACAACGAAAACATCCCTTTAAGAAGACTAATTGTGCTGCAGGGGTCTCACCATTTGGATACCCCTCAGGAACTTACAAAGTAGAGGGTGTTCACCCACTGGTTTGCCTTCTAGGTGTGGGTGTCCTGCAGAAACAGCTGACCTGAAGTTACACTGATGTTTGCCCCCCGGGGATCAACACATTGTTCACCACACCAACAGATCCATCTCCTGCAGGAAGCCTCATAGCGTTTATGTGTGGAGGGGGGCCAAAATTGGGATAGAAAAACATTACGTCTTCTGAAACTCCCGGCACTTGCCAATGTCTCCAGAAAGTCTCCATGCCATGAGCGACAACTGCCCTGCTACTATCAATGGATGAAGAAGCCTTGCTGGATCCAGAAGCAGAGATGGACAGAGCGGGATTCCAAAAGGTGGAGCACACAACAGTGACATTGCTACCGAAAACCAAGATTGAGCCTTCCAGAGAGGTGTCACCAAGATAATCTCCGCTGCCTGCCTCCTCACCTGAGAGAGTACTCTATGAATCATGGAAAAAGGGGGAAAGGCATAGAGAAGACCCTTCGTCCATGTTTGAAGGAAGGCATCTGATCCCTCTACTCGGAGATCTGGGCTCCAACTGTAAAACCATGGAAGCTGAGAATTCAGCCGCAATGCAAAGAGATCTTCCGAACACTGACCCCCACCATTGCTCCAGATAGTGAAACACTTGTGGATGGAGTTTCCAGTCGCTGCCATCCCTCAGGAATAGAGAGTTCCAGTCCGCCATTATATTGGAACATACCAGAATGTACTCCGCCGTCACCGAAATGTGAGGTTGGAGACAAAAATGCCAAAAGTCCTTGGCAATCTCCACAAGAACTCGCGATTTATGTACCGGACTGCTGAAATATTGTCCATGTGTAACAATACACAACAGCTCACTTTTCGGGGAGAGAGAGATCAAATTGCAAAAGCCCCGGCAAGAAGCTCCATGCAATTGAAATGGAGACTTAGTTCCTCTGAGGACCACCGGCCTACCGTCTCCCCTGACCCGCAACGTGTACACGAGCCCTATCGGCTGGCATCTGACTCTGTCACTATCTCCGGAGTGGATGGGAAAATGGCCCTGCCGTTCCACACATCCATATGAACCAACCACCAGGTTATCTCCGCCCTGGCCTCTTCGACAACCTGTACCACATAGGATAGCCCTTTGCAAAGATGCAAGATCTTCAAACGCTGAAAGGCCTGATAGTGAAGAGGACCCAGAAAAATCACCTAGACTGAGGAGCCTAACAGACCCACCAGTCATTCAAGGGTCTTCAATGATATAGTCGGAGAGGCAGAGGGCTCTCCTTAACTTGATAGAGCTCCGTTTTAATTAGGGGTAACAGCAGCTGGGCTCTGATAGAATCTACCTAGAAACCTAGCAATTCTGTGGTTTGAGATGGAGTCATGATCGATTTGTTTGAATTTATCAGCAATCCCAGATGATGTAGAACCTGGATGGTCCAGGACAGATGCATCAAGACTGACTCTTCACTTTAAGACATGATCAGAATATTGTTGAGATATATAATGAGGAATTGCACCACCAGCTGCAAAAAGTTGGTGGAGCACCAAGGGGCCAAAGAAAAACCAAATGGGAGGCCGGTGAATTTGTACCATTGGTCTTGTCATCGGAACTGGAGATAACGACAGTGAGGGGCATAAATGGGAATGGCAAGATAAGCGTCTTTAAAATCCATACTCACCAGATAGTTCCCCTCTTGCAAGCGATCTCTCAACAAATGATTACCCTCCATTTTGAAATTTCAGTCCACTATCCAAAATTTGAAAGCTTTCAGATTGAGAACAAAGCGGGAACCTCTGACTTTTTTCTGCAAGAAAAATATCGTACTGACATACCCTAAGGGGTGTAGACTCGTCCTGGTTATTGCTTGCTTGTAAAGAAGCGAGCCAATTTCTTTATCTATGAAGCTGCTCTCTCTTTGTGAAAAAATAATGGGGCAGGGAAGAGACTTCTGCTGCAGGGAGGAGTTAAATTCTAGTCTGTATCCCTGAACTGTCTGCAAGATCCATGGTTCTTGAGAAATGTGTTCTCAGACTGGGAGATGCCATTTTATCCTTCCCCCCAGGATAACCTCTGAAAAGGGGATTACTCTCACCCAAAAGGGTGCCATCTGTCACATTGAAACCACCACAAAGGCTGCTGCTTCTGAAGCCACAACCCTGACCTCTCCAAGACCTTGTAGGGCAGAATCCCGACGTGGCGTAGCTGGTACCTCAACCCCTTTGGGGGTATCCTCCTAAGGCCTGATAGAAACCATTGCCTCGCACTCACCACAGTAGCATCAGGCCCTGGTAAAAAGGTCTTCACTAAACATCTTTTTCATGGATGACTGGCCTTGTCTAAAGTGGAAAAGATGGCCACGTACTTTCCAAGATTTTTCACAGATTTTTCTCCAGATAGATGTCCGTTTGCTAGAGTGCCAGCCTCTGTCGAGGCCAGTTCCACCAACTTTGGGTTAATACGCATTAGGAAGGACTTCCTACACTCAGTGTAGATAGCGCATCTGGTATTGCCCAGTTAGACATATGGCCTGTTGAGCCCATTCTAACACTGTCTCAGGGTCCAATTGGGAACTGGATTCTTTAGCCTGCACAGCTAGCTCCAGGATTTTTGTAATAGGGCCAGAAATTTCCAGAAGTTTGTCCTGACATCCTTTCCATGCACAGTCTAGGCCGTTCTTATAGTCCTTAGCAAATCTTTTAAGGAATGTTGCCATTTTGGGGTCCAATTCTGGCATGTTCACTACCTTGCTTAGGAGAGAGGGGCGAACGCAGGGTGTAGCGTATGTCTCTGTCAAAACCTTTTCTCAATCGGTCTTGCACATAATATACCACCTCCATGCATGGAACCCACACGTGGAGCGTGTGTGTATGATATTCTTTGAGTTGAATAACAAAGTGCGCTGGACCTGAGCGTCTTCATCTAGATGGCGGGATTTATGTTTCTGCTTGCCTGGAAGTTTGGGTTCATCTTGTGTCTGATCAGAGTCGGAAGAGTGAGAGGAGGTAGTGGGAGATGCTTCTGTCGTCTGTGCAGAGGGCACTGAAAATGTCCCAGAGGAGCCTAGCAGTGCGAACGGCCCATACTCATAATCTTTAAGGACTGATGCTGCCATGTGCCCATGTATTTCTGCCGAAGAGGCAGGTCCCAAAGTGGTTCTCTGGGCAATGCCCAATCGGATGTCTGGTCCTCTCTGACCGAAGACTCAGGAGGGGGTCTCCCCTCTAACTGTCGATGTCCATATCTTATAAGAGGCTAGGTAAAAGGCTTTCGGGCTTTAATGAGAGCTTGGTCTGTGGAGTCCTGAATATGGTTCCCCAGTGCCTCCACTAATCTCTCCTCCATTTGGTGCTCCTAGGGCACATCCGGAAGCTCCTGATAATATTCATCCGCTTCGGCGTAGTATGCCATGACTAGTAAGCAAGAGGTATGAAGGAGTTCAGGGAAGGACAACCCCAGCAGGTCACAATCGGTAAATCCTTAATAAAGTAGTGAGACAAATAGTATCTGTCAGCCTGATTAGATGTGGAGGGAGCACACGCAGAATTGTTCAAAGGGCAGAGCCCTACAATGTTTAAGCATCCAGTCAGCCAATCCAGGGGATGATTTGTGTGAGGAAAGAGCTGATAGCTCTCATATGTAAAATGGCTCTGCGCGCATGCACGATGATACAAATAGCAAGAAAGAGGACACAATCCTCTGAACTCAGCACTCAATAGTCAGGCACGCAATCGGGGCCGCAGTGCACAATGAAAGGGCAGAGCCCTGAAAGTTTAGGCATCCTGTCGGGAATTTATGCAGAACCAGAAAAGACAAAAAACAGTTATTGTCAGCGCATAGCCCATGCCGATTGTATCTCAAATAGAGATCGGTCTTGTGCATGTTCAACAGCTTGTTAGAAAGTGGCACTGATGCGACACACTGGTTTCAATCCCGGCTCCTGCTCTACAGCTGATTTGTAAATTAGGTATTTATAGAAACAAGTGTCTTACCAAAACAACAGTCAGAACAATCGTATTATATATGCAATATTCACAACAATAAAGAAAATGAGGATCTACTTATCTCTGGCTGCAAGCAGCAAAGAAAGAGGAAGGACAATGCTTTCAGAGACATATATACATGGAGCAGACATATAATTGGTTAGAGTATGGACTACTGAGGATCTTTGGAAAAGTAGTTTTTGTGTTTAAATGTTTTGATTGGCTGCTGTTCATTTCTCAGTAAAGAAAGAAAAACATAATCCAAAGCCTCCAGTCCTGACATACAATTAAGACCACACAAAGTAAATATCGGTAACACAAGCTGCAGTATCCGAACAAAGCTTAATAGGTGACATCTGAGCTTTGTGAAACGATGTTCACAGGTTTTGTCTTTATTCACAGAGTGTTCGCCTTTTCAATTTCACAAGTATTTCCTCATGACAATGTGAATGGGGATAACTAGACACAGGTCCTGATTACGAGTATAGGTGGTGTTTAAGCACATGATAAATAAACAATACCACAGGGTATGTTATTTGTTGAGTGAGATAAGTACCACCTATTATGAGTTGATGGGGAATTACATGCGGATTTTGGTGTTTAATGCACCAAAATTAGCGTAATACGGTACCCTGATGTTTTTCCTTGTTACATTTTGGCAGTATACTGCTGAACTTTAACAACGGTTGAGTTATTTAACACATCTGATAATTATTGGATGCTTAATACCTAACAACTTGTATTCCCACCCATGAGTGGGTTGGAATTAACTGGCCCACTTGTAATCAGGGTCTTAGTGTAGCATAAATAAAACTATGAACTGTGTTTTGCGTTGCACAACTTTATGCATTATAGTGAATTTTAATTGATAATTTGTTTAAATAATCAATGCTTAAGTAAAGTATGCAACAGTAAAGTGTACAATGATAAAATGTCCAGTGGTTGCATTGATAACCAGTAACTGAATAGTGAGATGATTCCTGCCAACTCACTGTATGAGTTAACTCACTGACTGTATCTAGTCTCCAGAACCCTGGATAAACCCCAGAGTTAATGGGAAAAGGAGATGTGGAGTAGAAAGGGACAATTGTGCCAGTTGGCTGGTGGGTGGAAGACCTGGACTGCACTCTCAGAATACAGATGGCATGTCTTCATCCATTCATACCACCATGTCAGTAGGTACAGTGAGACAAGGTTGTGATAAAAAAAGATATTAATTTCTGATTGGATGTTATAGTTTATATGTATTTGCATGTGAAATACAGGCAGTAGAGGTAAAACGGTGTCATTTTACCTCCAGTGCCACAAGACCTCGATTAAACCATTATCGTAACACCTAACCATAACTCATATCTTGACCCTATTATTTTTAACTTTACCCCTACACTACCAGACGTCCTGACCCTTGCACCAGCCCTCATTCTGAGCCCTTCAACTGCAGTAACCATAATCCTTTTTAGTTATAGTAATCTATTTAATAACATAAACATATGAAGATTAGGGACTTCAGGTAGTACACGTAAGACTATGGAAAGTTCAAGTTGTGGTCAGATGCAATCCAGTAAGCTAGACATTAATATATTTATTACTTCTTAAAATCATTGAGTAGATTTCAGCTGAACTTAAAGTAAAACCATTAAGTACTTGTACTCATGAACAAATACATACAAACATTTCCTAGTGTCTTTTTTCAGTTTAAAGGTACACTTTATTGAGTAGAAACAGATAAATATCCCAAATAAAAAATTCACAGTGTGATAAATGAACAATATAATGAATAAAGTTGAATAATAAGGAAATAGTACAGTAAAAGTATATGTAGTTATATGTAAAAAAAAATAGGAAAGAGAGAAGAGAAAAAGAAGGTAAGAGGAGACAATCTAAAATATCTCATGTGGTTAAAACTAAACGCAATCATAAACAGTAGTAACATTTCAAAAGCTGTAAAGTACATGTAGTTAGAAAACAACTAAGTATAGAAATTACCATTGGTATATAAAATAAGAAAATGATATATTCGAGGAGGTTCGATTCTTCTTCAGCTAAGGTTGATGTAGAGTAGTCTTTAGCACAGAGGAGTCTAAGAAAATGGTTACTGGAGACCAAAGAGCGTTTTGCTTGATAGCAAGAGACATTGGGACAGTGTAAGCCCTATCTAGTCAATGATTAAAACAAACACCATACCACCATGCTTGGCAGGAGATATGAAGAGCATTTTTCCAATTTTTAGTGATTTATTGACATGCAACAGCAATTAATAAATCTGCAATTTGAATGTTAGAAGTAGAACAATGCCTATTAAGAGAGAGACAACCTAAAAATAAGTTGGTAAAGGAAAACGGTATTTGTGTATGAACAATTGAGTTAATATGTTTACATATATGTAACCAAAATTGATAAGTGGTAGGACATTCAAACAAAATATGTTTTATATCAGAAAGAGAAGCGGAGCAGGGCCTACAGGATGATGGCAAGGCAGTATCAAACTTATGAAAGGAGCCAGGAGTAATTAGAAGGCACTTGTAAAAGACAAATAAGAGTTTACGTTGTGTTTGCAGCACGCAATGTCTTGCAAATTTTTAACCATATTTTGTTCAACAAGGAAGCAGGATTGAGCATATGAAAAGGAGATAGTTGAGTGGTTATGTATTAATTAATGAGTCCATAGCAGACCTTTGTCTCGCCACGAGTTCCAAAACATAGTTTTATAATTGATTTTAATGAGTTTGTTGTACCAGATCGAGGACTGAAGGAATTGATCTACTGGTGAAAGAGAAGAAATATAAAATGGGCGTAATATTCTACAAGCATTTTTAAGTATTGGAAGTAACATTGAAGAAGGACGTTGAGTAAAAGACAGAAATTCTGCAAAGGTGAAAGGTTGTATTAATGATAACTCCAATTCCATCCTTGGGGGGGGATTAGTTGTGGTGAGGTTATCTTGATAAAGTATTGATTGTTTTAAAAAAAAAAAAGCATTTTGATAATCCTGAAAATGAGGAAGGTTAACTCTCCCTTGCAGTTTATTCTTTTGTAGTTTGGAAAGAAATATATGAGATATTTTATTGTTCCATAAGAATGCAGTGGGAATGGAATATATACTTTTATAAAACATGGAAGCGGGAATATTAATTGGAATTGCAGCGAGATAGAAAAGTCTGACAGGAACTAACATTATCTTAATAAAATCTAACTTGCCCCACCATGAGAGAAATAAAGGATCCCATCCGTAGGTGAGGGTAGATGAAGTAGGGAGTAGAGTAGTAGAATTAAGTGATGCAGTGTATTTTATAGAGTTAGTGAACCAAAGGCCCAAATATTCTATTTTTACTGGGTTCCAAAGAAACCCAGAACGGAAAAACCATGTTTGAATTTATTGAGTGGAAGAATCTCACATTTGCCAGAATTAAGCTTATAACTTGAAAGAGATGCAAAAGTGGAAACTGCATTTAAAAAGGGCTGTAAAGAAGAATCAAGAGATGCCATAACTAAAAGAGTATCATCAGTGTAAAGTGAAAATTTAATTTGTTTATCTCCATATTTGAAACCTTGTATGGTATTATTCTGTCGGATTTTAGATAGGAAGGGTTCAAGAGCTCAAATAAAAAGGAGGGGTGATAGGGGACATCCTTGTGGTAAAATAAAAGGAGAAGAGATGTGGCATTTAACAAAAATGGAGGATGTAGGGGAAGAGTATAAAAGAGAATTTAGTTTGGTAGAAAATAAAAAAATCCAATGTATCCAATCAAATGCTTTCTTGGCATCTAAGGAGATAGCTGCTAAAGAGTGTTTATAAGCTTTGAATTTACTAAAATGTCAAAGAAGAGTCTGCTATTATCAGAACGGTGTTTACCTTTAATGAAACCAGAAAGGTCATGGAAATTTTAAGTTGGGAGGAGAGGGTCAAGACGTAACGCCAGAATCTTGGCAAAAATTTTATAATATGAACTGAGCAGAGAAATGAGTCGCTAATTTTTTTACATAATTTATTATCCTTATTATCTTTTGGGTAAAGACATATTAAAGCGCCTTGAAACGTCCTGGCAGCAGAATTAGAGGTAAATTGTGTTAGACAGCCTTAGGGTGGTCACCCCTAACTTTCTGCCTGCCTCACTCCACCTTCTGGACACTGTTTTTACTGGCTTTAGGACTCTGCACACTTTACCACTGCTAACCAGTGCTAAAGTGCATATGCGCTCTCCCTTAAAACATGGTGACATTGGTTTATACCCAATTGGCTTATTTAATCTACTTGTAAGTCCCCAGTAAAGTGCTCTACATGTGCCCAGGGCTTGTAGATTAAATGCTACTTGTGGTCCTGCCGCACTGATTGTGCCACCCACCTATGTAGCCCCTTAACCATGCCTCAGGCCTGCCATTGCAAGGCCTGTGTTTGCAGTATCAATGCCTCTTCAACTTGGAATTTAAAAGTACTTGCCAAGCCTTAAACTCCCCTTTTTCTAAATATGTCACCCCTGAGGTATGCCCTAGGTAACCCATAGGGCAGGGTGCTATGTAGATAAAAGGCTGGACATGTACCTATGTAGTTTATATGTCCTGGTAGTGTAAAACTCCTAAATTAATTTTACACTGCTGTGAGGCCTGCTCCTTTCATAGGCTAACATTAGGGTTACCCTCATATACTGTTTGAGTGGTAGATTCTGATCTGAAAGGAGTAACAAGGTCACATTTAGTATGGCCAGAATGGTAATACAAAACTCTGCTGACTGGTGAAGTTGAATTTAACATTACTGTTTAAGAAATGCCACTTTTTAGAAACTGAACATTTATCTGCACTTAAATCCTTCTGTGCCCTACAATCCACGTCTGGCTAGGTTTGGTTGACAGCTCCCTTGTGCATTCACTCAGACAAACCCCAAACACAGGATGCTCTGTCACACTTGCACACATCTACATATTGAATGGGTCTTCCTGGGCTGGGAGGGTCGAGGGCCTGACACTTACATGTCAAAGGACAGTAGCCTGCCCTCACACAAAGGACTGCCACACCCTCTACTGGGACCCTGGCAGACAGGATTGAACGGAAAGGGGACCTTGTGCACTTCTAAGCCACTCTTTGAAGTACCTCCCACTTCAAAGGCACATTTGGATATTTAAGCAGGGTCTCTGACCCCAACATCGCAGACACTTCTGGACCAGATACCACTGGAGGAGAAACCCTGAACCAGAACCTGTAACCTGCCAAGAGGAACTGCCTGGCTGCCCAAAGGACTCACCTGACTGCTGCCCTGCTGTTGCTCTGCTGCCTTGCTGCCCTCTGGTTCTGCTGAGAAGTGCTCTCCAATGGCTTGGATAGAGCTCTCCTCCTGTTCCTTGAAGTCTCAGGACCAACAAGACTTCATCTCTGCAAAAGAACTGCTTGTGTGGTAAAAATTGATGCACAGCCTGCAAGAAACAACGCCTTCATCGTGGTGAGAAGATCAGCACATGCCGAACCGGAACGGCGGAGCCCGGCTCCCCGAGAGAAGATCAATGCAGAGCCAGCTTTACAACCGGAACTTCGATGCACGGCCCACTGGATCGACGCAAAGCCGAGCCGAAACGACGCAGCCCGACTTCCTGCGAGAAGAATCGACACAGCACCTGCTGTGTGACAGAAATTTCCACGTATCACTCACCGGATTGATGCAGCTCCTGTGACTTCGTCCTGCACGCCCATGATTTCTCTGCATTATCCGCAGGGCATCTGAAAACCCTGCAATCTGAAGAGGAACCCAGTCTTTGCACTGGAAATCGACAGAAAGCCTGCCCTGCGTGAGAATTGATTGACGCATCATCTGTGTGCGCT
This sequence comes from Pleurodeles waltl, assembly GCF_031143425.1. Classification (NCBI taxonomy): domain Eukaryota; kingdom Metazoa; phylum Chordata; class Amphibia; order Caudata; family Salamandridae; genus Pleurodeles; species Pleurodeles waltl. Next base: position 439,181,181 of record NC_090436.1, on the reverse strand, counting down.
GGAAAAATCGACGCACACCACCCCGCTTTCCACACATCTCCTCTTCTGCGGTCCTTTACTGAGAATTTGAACGCAAACCAGGTACTTTGTACTTGCAAGAGGCACTTGTTGCTTTTTAAAGACTAAAGACTCTTTTATCATTCTCTGAAGTGATATTTTAACTTGTACTCATCAAATCTTGATCGTATTGACCTGCATTTAACCACATAAATATTATATATTTTTCTAAACACTGTGTGGTGTATTTTTGTGGTGTTATACTGTGTTATTTCATGATTTATTATGCAAATACTTTTCACATTGCCTTCTAAGTTAAGCCTGACTGCTCAGTGCCAAGCTACCCGGGGTGGGCACAGGATAGTTTGGATTGTGTGTGACTTACCCTGACTAGAGTGAGGGTCCTTGCTTTACAGGGGCTAACCTGACTGCCAACCAAAGACCCCATTTGTAACATTGGTGGCAGCGGTGGGATGGGCTACTCAAGCCATTTTTGACACATGAAGAGTTGTGTTTTGTATGGAGATGCCTTTTTTGCATGACCACCCCCTAACCTTTGGACTGATGCTGCTGGCGTTTCGACTGAAGGTAACCTTATTGCTGCCAAGCTGACCTCAGTGCTCTGACCCTTAAAAGATATGTGTCTAATTGGATTACCCACAATAGGCATAAGTTAAGTTACGTATAAGTCCCTAGTATATGGTACCAGGAGTACCTAGAGCCTCTCATGGACGGTGCCACCCCATGTGTGATAAGCCCAACCACCACTGCAGGATGGTAGAGAAGTTTAAATCTGCTAACTCAACTTTGCCATTTACAGCAATGGTAAGCAAGACTCCTAAGCCCTAGAGATAGGGTGCATTACATTAAGAGGATGGGCACAGAATAATTTGGATTGTGTGTGACTTACTCTGACTAGAGTGAGGGTCCTTGTTTGGACAGGGGGTAACCTGACTCCGAACCAAATACCCCATTTCTAACAAATATTCAATGTAATTTAGGAAGTAATTGTTTAGAGAAATGAAGGTAAAATTCTATAGGAAAGCCATCAGGCCCAGGCGCTTTGGCTTTTTTAATAGAATGAATAGCATTGCAAATGTCTTGGGTTATGATATCAGAGCCAAGAAAAGAACACATTGTGGTTAAGTCAAATTCTTTACATATGGAGGAGAGATATGAGTTAATATCTGATTGTACAAGTTCTATTTCTGGTGTACAGAGAGTTTGATAGAATTTGGTAAATTTGTCAAGAATATCCTAATCTTCAAATAGAGGAATGGGGTAATCTCCTAAAATTGTCTCTTTTTTAATTTGCTCCTTTTTAATTTTAAGGTAGGTCACTAAGAGTTTACCTGCTTTCTTTTGACTACCATAATTATCTGGAACTGGATTTAAGAAGATAAGAGGCAGTATCTTCTGTGGGGAAGTTATTAAAGTCAAATTTGGCTTTAATTAATTTACCTAAGCAGGTCTTTGATTTGGTTGTGAAAAAGGATTGCTCGAAGGTTTTAGTGTGTTTTATAAGATCCAATACTTTTTTTGAATTAGCTTTCTTTTTAGTGGAAACATAAATAATGATGAAATCTCTGGAAGCAGCCTGAAATGCACCCCAAATATTATCAGCAATTTCAGCATTCAGTTTGGCTAAATGAATAGGAACTCTTTATCTTTTAATAGTTGAACTTAACCCTTTTACATTCCAAATAATAATCGTAAAGTCATGCATGAAGAACTTAGCATACTCTACAAATGAAAAATAGCAAGCATATAAATTCCTTATTTGGGTAAAAAAATGAAACTATGTATTTCTTGGCGGAGAGAAAAGTACTGAAGAAAAGAATGTGATGAAAAAGAATTAACCAAATAGTATATGAGAAATGTAAAAGAGATAAGAGTTAGGAGAAAGTATAAAAATAGAAGAAAAAAAAAGAAGAACAAATAAAGGAAAGAGAAACATGGATAAGGTGGGAATAATAAATATAGTGGGGGGATGAAGTAAGACAAAAGACATAAGTATAGTGAGAGGGATGAAGTAAGACAAAAGACATACCAATACCAGGACAAAATAATCGCGACTGGTGCGACCACAAAATGAAAGATGACAGCAACCGGGTTCCAGAGGCAGCCATGAGGGAAGACATCCAGACCCCAGGCATGGGAATAGATATATGATCTTGTGGTACACAAAACATACAAATTACCTAAGAAACAAAGAAAAACTGGCACATTATGAATTCATATGAAGTACACAATTAAAATGCATGTAAAACTAACAGGATACATGAAATGAACATCAAATAAAGCATTCAAGTAATAGAACATCCAGAGGTTTCCATTGTTTCAGTTTTACAGTTATCAAAAAAATTCTGCAACATGGAGAGACTTTCGTACGCTGTAGTTTTGTGGTTGTATGTTACTTTAAAGAAGCATGGGTGAAAGAGACCAAATCTGCCTCAGAGGGAACGTAATGAGGGGCAATCTTGAACAAATACAATGATTTTCCTGACTCAGTAATATGACCTTTGGTTTTAACTGCTTTGATCACTGTGAGAAGATTTTGGTATTCTAAAAAAAAAATTATGACACCCTGAGGTGTTTGTGATGAAGAGGAATGTTGGGATTGATGAACAAGTCTATGAGCATGTTGTATGTTGAGCTCAGTGGATTCAGGCAAGTCCAAAATTTTGGAAAGAAAATTTGGAAAAAGGAAATAGGCGCAGCCATAATTGTGAAGGTTATTTCACCTATTGCGATTCTCAAACTTCTCAGTGACCTTCTTAAGATATGATACTTCTGCTCTGTGTTGTGTAACATCTTGAGAACTGCCTTGAATGGAAATCATCTGTTGTCCTATGTGCATAACTCTATTATCCATCAGAGACCCTTTGTCGTGTAGCCGTTGAAGCTTTGTGTTAGTTTCCTCCATATAAGGCTTCAAGGCGGAAATTTAATCTAAAAGAAGATCCATAGAGGTAGAGGAAGTAGTTTGACGGGATATGGAGGATCTTTCTTATGCCTTTTCTTTGTTGGTAACGAAGCTGTTGTTTGAATTTTAGAAGTTTAGAAGAGCTCATAGACATGAAGGAGGAGCATGAAGGATTGGAATTTTGAGATAACGTATCCGGATGATCCATATTGGATTTAAGTGGAAGAAAGAGTTTTTGATGTGCACTGTATTTCGAGAGCTGGCTATACCAGGTGGGGTGTAATTTTACATTTCTAGTTTTCCCCATACATTAAAGTCTTTATCCAGATATAAGAAATTATACAGGTATGTATTTTCAAGCGAATTGTATTTACTATATGACAAAAACAGCCACACAAGACAGTCAATTGTAAATATGTCACTAAGTACAAACGCAGACTTACTTGTTAAAAGAGAACGTTTTTTGAAGAGCCCAGAATAGCAGAAGGCTGTCAATTGTAAATGTTTCAGGAAATACAAATACAAACTTGAAGGAATCACTTGCTAAAAGAAAGCATTCTACAAAGAGCCCAGAATAGTAGAGTTATTTACGAGGAAGGCAGGCATTAGTAACTGAGCGCGATGCGTGTTGAAGATGAAATTACCTCAGGAGAGGAATCAAGATGGCGGGCGCAGCTGGATCCTCAGCGTGAAACAGTCATCTAGGTCAAGACAGTAAATATGATATTAAACTGTCACCTGAGAATATGTTTGTGTTCCATAGGTGTTCCGCTTCATGAGTAATGTAGGAAAAGCAATCTGATAGTAAAAATTAAGGATGCATAGCTGTGGGCTCCTCGCGGTTGCTGCGGAGCTCCATTAAATTGCAGCCATCTTCAAGGGGCGCTAAGCCATGCCTCCCACCTCCTAGTGTCTTTAAATTCCCTAAGGCGATGCTACATGTTGAAGTGATTTAACAAAGCATTTATCATTAGGTGAATTTCTAACCGTTCCCTAGCTCTTACAATCCATTTTCTATAAGGTTCCAGAATACATTTTTGCTTTAATATTATCACTATATAGTTAGATTGCATTATTAGCTCAATTAAATTTGAAACATGCAGTACCTAAGCATACTCCTAAATAATACGTCAGCCTCAAGCCCATTATTTATCCTACCCTTAGCCCTAACATATCCACACCACATCTCATGTCCTAACACTTATTCTGATCCTAGACTGCGCCTAACTTTATCCGCAATCTTTAGTCTTAATAATTACCCATAACGTTTACCTTAGCGCCATGCATTACCCTAATCATACTGTAGGCCTTAATCATATCCCTGATGAATTAAAAAAAAAATAAGGTGCAATTCACTTTAATAGTTTTATTATGTTTGTTATTCAAAAGCCTGCGTTTACTAGAAACATACATTTTTAATTTAAATGCAACCATATAGCAAAATAAGCAAGTACATTGCATTACTCTACTTTTTCATGGTACAATTTTTGTTCCAAAGTACATTTTTAGTGCAAACCTTCCTTTACGGGACAGGGGCATGCATGCCAGGCTGCGCATTTCACTACATCTATGACTGACTGGAACCAGATGGTGCCGTCATTCACCCCTCAGTCCACAGTCACTTTCAGGGTGATCAGAGTTTCTGCCTGCACATACCAGCAGGCAGCAGCTCAAAGGGATCGCTTCAGGCTGTGCTTTCCTCATGCTCATAAGATGCATTTCCCTGCAGAAGCCAAAAGCATGTGCTCGCTTTAGATTGTTATGTTGATTTTGTCTGCTGCTAAATTTGGAAAATCACTGCTGCATAGAAAGAGACACGTGTCTCTGCAAGAACAACCCAGGAACCCCAAGTTTTTAGTGACTGGTGTTTTACTGTGCACAGCACAGTTGATCTGTGCTTCTTATGCACCTCAGTTTGTTTCTTCACCTTTTCCTCAGTTTGTAGGCACTTACCCTGTTTCTCGACAGACTGAGGTACGTGTGTAACACATTCTGCAGACCACACAGTTGCAAATCGTTTTTTCAACAAATAAGTGGCCATATTTCTGCACTTCTTCAATCTATAATAAGGAAAGCCTTTTGGGGCATGGAATTAGGAATTAGGAAACAGTGCCAGAGGGACACCCCTGCAGAGTCGTCAACATAAACCTAGGAGTGCAGCATTATGCCCCGTCATCCAGCTCATCTGATGCTATTGAGGCATTTAAGCCGCGCACATACCTTTATAGGTGCACGGTGCGGCAAAGAGAAGAAATACACAACATTCTAAAGCTGTCGGCTTCGCCCAGTTCTGGCCGTGGATACGTGTGTACTTGTTTAATCACCAAAAGCAAAGGCTGCTGCGGGCCGGTACAGACTATATTTGAGAGAGTGATTTGAAGTTCATTGTGACAAAGATGTATTTTTTGAGAGGTAAACATATACCGTTGTAAGCAACGTCTGGTAAATGTACTTTTAATTGACACTTATAAAAAATATTTGAACCATGCACAGTCAGACAGTCTATTACTAAAATAGATACTTTGAAATCACTTGTTTTATCTTAAACTCTAAATCACTTTGTGGCAGCCTATCTTGTTGTGTTTAATCTCAGTATTTTTAGTTAAAGTTCATCATCAACAAAGTAAACAGAGTACATAGAACATGGCCAGATAGACAAGTAGAAATAGCATAGTAGTGCCCCCTAAAGATATAAGACTCCTTGTAGTTAATACTAACAAGCATTGGCAATGACAATAGGTCTCACTTATGCAAGAGCTATTTGCTTTGCCAATGTGTTCTAGCCATGTTGTTCACCAGCATAGCATGGCTAAAAGTTGGTGGCATAGAGAAGAGGGGCGTGGAGTGTCATAGAGTGGAATGACGAAGAGTGGAGTAGAGTCCTGTATTGGAGTGGCATGGTGTGGAATTGCGTAGAGCAGCATACACTGGAGTAGTATAGAGTAGAGTGGACTGGTGTAGAGTGCATTGGTGTAGAGTGTCGCAGAGTACAGTGGCATTGAGTGCAGTGGCATTGAATTCAGCGGCGTCCAATGCAGTGCCGTAGAATGCAGTGGCATAGATTAGAGTGACACATAGTAGGGTGCAGTGGTGCAGAGTGGAGTGGCGCAGAGTGGAGAGGTGAGGAGTAGAGTGGCACAGAGTACAGTAGAGTAGCATAGAGTACAGTGGCGTACAGTGGTGCAGAGTGGAGTAGCATAGAGTTGAGTTATGCAGAGGGCAGTGGAGTAGAGAGGCATAGAGTCAAGTGGCATAGAGTGCAGAGCAGAGTCGAGTAGCATAGAGTGCAGTGGCATAGAGTGGTGCAGAGTAGAGTATTATAGAGTACTGCAAAGTAGAGTATAGTGCCACAGAGTGTAGTGACATAGAGTGGAGTAGTGCAGAGTAGAGTGGAGTAGAGTTCACTGGTGGAGAGTGCAGTGATGTAGAGTGGCGCAGAGAGCAGTAGCATAGAGTACAGTGATGCAGAGTAGAGTGCAATGGCGTAGAGTGCAGTTGTGTAGAGTGCATTGGTGTAGAGTGTAGTGGTTAAAAGTAGAATGGCGTAGAGTGCAGTGGAATAGAGTGGTGTGGTGTAGAGTGCAGTGGCATAGAGTAAGTTGTTTCAGAGTAGAGTGAAGTGGTGTAGTGTGGAGTGGTGCAAGCTAGAGTGCAGCTGCATAGCGCGGCATAGAGTGTAATGTGGTGTAGAGTGTGGTGGCATAGAGTGAAGTGGTGAAGAGCAGATTAGAGTGGCGGCCAGTGGATTGGCGTAGAGTGCAGGGGCATAGAGTTGAATGTTACAGAGTAAAGTTCATTGGTGTACAGTGTTTCGGAATAGAGTGCAGTGTTGCAAAGTGGCGTAGAGTACAGTACAGTAGAGTGAAGTTGTGTAGAGTAGGTTGGTGTGGCCTAGACTGGAGTGGTGTAGAGTGCACTGTTGTAGAGTAGAGTGGTGAAGAGTGGGTTGGTATAAAGTAGAGAGGCGTATCGTGAAGTGCCGCAGAGTGCAGTGACATAGAGTGTAGTGATGTGGAGTGGTGTAAAGTAGAGTGGAGTGGCGTAGGGTGTAGTATTCATGGTGTGGTTTCACACTGCCATTACATGCAACACATTTTCAATTGAAATGACCATTACATTTGCAAAGAGATACAGCTTTAATAATAAAACTTTACAGTACAGATTCCGTACGAAAATGTGTGAAAATTGCATCACCTAGTTTACTGATTCGTTATGATCATATTAAAGTATTTGTTCCCAACACACTTCAGAAATAACAAAAAATGTGCTTAATTTGTGCCTTCCTTATTCTGATATAATATGAAATACATAGTTCATTTAAATATTATGGTGTACTAGAAAAAAAATCTTTTCTGCCCCAAGTAACCAGCAAGATTGCCACATAAATTATTTTACTTTGAAGTCAGAGAAAGAAAAGTAAACACAAGCTTGACATTTGACCTCGGTCTTTGAAAGCCCAGCAAATGTGACGAGATAAGAACAAGATTTAAAGGCCTGTGAACAGAAAGCTAGATCATGGAAGAATGCAGAAAACACAGATAAGTCAATGGGAGGAACGACCCTGGAAAGCTCAAGGCAAATAAAGCCAGCAAAGGAAAGCCAGAAACTGTGAATTCCAAACTTTAAGGCCAATGGTAATCAACTAGCAGAATGCATTCCTAGGCCAACTTTCTGAAAGTCCCCAAGAAGTCTTAAGCAAACCAGATAGCTGCTCTGTCTGGTAAGCTGCAACTTAAAAAGGGGGCCAGAGACAATGGGGATGAACTGAAGTAAGGCAAAAGTAGAAGTAGGAGAGATTAAGGAGGGAAGTAGAGGAGAGAGGAGGGGAGATAGAGAGATATGTGCTCACAAATCAGGTATAACAAGGGGAAGAATAAATGATAAGGAAATACACCTTGTGTGTGAGCGGATCACACTGAAAAAGCAATGATCAAGGGGGTTTGATTTTTTTTTATACGTATAAACCCAGACCATTCCATAATAACCTAGAAGAAGAAGTGTTGAAGTTATCATTATGTACAATATTGTCAGCACTTCTCACATAACAAATCGAGGCCCACCCTGTGTGATAAGTAACAATATTGTGTTTTTTTCCACCGTGAAAGGATGGTTTTCCCATCAATTGTGAGTAAAAGATCTAGTAAGTGAAAGTCCCATCTGCTGAGAGTGAGTTGTGGTACGATTCTTGAAGGGCCCAGCATGAGCATTATATGATTGAGAGTTAATGTGGTATGACAATTTTCATTTAAGGAACGCACAGTATGTTCTCAGCAGGGATGAATGTGTTTACAGTAAAAAGAACTAGTGTCAAAATCACCCACAATTTTGTTACAGTGCCAACAAAGATTTGAGTCAGCCACTCCTAGCTTGTGTAAACTTGTGGGAGACCAACAGCCCTGTACATGGTCCAAAATTTGCACTGAGATATAAAAGGGAGGCATTTTATAGTGAGTGATATTGTCCCATATTTGGTTCCATGTAGACTGTGATGGCGAGGGATATTTTTAGACACACAAGTTTCTGACCATTTTCCTTGAATATGACAAGTGTTCATCTGAACATATTTCTCTAGAAGTTTCTAGATTGTGGAAGCAAGATGTCTTTTGCTGAAAATGGAGTCAAGAAACTTCAGTCAGAGGCATGTATGATACCACGTTACCTAAGTGCAGCTTTAATTTGAGAAATTTATAAAACTCCAAAGGCCGGAACTTGTATTTTTAAAATATTGTGGCAAAGTAAAGAGGAGACTTGGAGGAGCCCAGGTCTTTGACAAGTACAATGTCAGAATTTACTGAGATTTTCGAAAAATCAGGGTTAGGGTTTATTTTAATGTATGTATTAAACCAAATAGAAGACGGATGCAATCTCTGTAGTTTATTCTGGAAGCATTTATCCAGAGATTTTACTGCTAATATGGCATATTTTTGGATCAGATGAGAGTGAGGGATCTTTAGGCATTTTAGAGTTAGTAAATTTGTCAAGGATAGTTGTTTAGCCAAGACTGCGTCAGTGTCGACCAATGGGTTGCTGGTGTGGCAAGAAAAGCCGTTGAATAGTTGGTAAAGTTTTGAATCCCCAAACTACCTTTGAATTTATTTACTTTGATTTTACATAATGATATCTGGGCTTTTTTATCCTTCCAAATGAAACTGGACATTAAGATATCAATATTTCTGTGAAAATATTCAGACAACCGTAGTGAAAGCATTATGAGAATAAAATTAATTTGGGGAGCCACCATCCTTTTAACTGTTTCTAAGTGTTCCCATCAGGTGATGGATGTTGGTGACCACTCTTCTAGTATAGTTTTAATTTAGGTTAAAAGAACCGCTTTATTATGTGATCTTGCTTCTGACAGGTCTCTTTTAAATTCTGTACTTCTGTAGTTTTTTAAAAGGAAGGTTGCCATTTTAGATTAGAAACCTGGGCTATATGTGGTAAGTATAAAAGGTTCAGTGGGAAGATTTAGTTTTTTTTCTTTGAGGGAATAGCTTGAGACAGATACATAGTTATGAATTAAGTTAAGTAATTCTGGAATTGCATCCTCCACATCTCTAGAGAACATTAGTACATCATCTCCATAGGCAGCCAATTTCCGGGTTCATGATGGTAAGGGGATCCCCTTGATCCTCAAGATGTTGTGAATTGTTTGGAGCAGTGGCTCTATTGTAAGTAAGAAAACGGGGATGTGGGCAAGAGACAGACCTCATGCCTTGGTGAAGCAAAAATGAGTTTGATACTTGGCCATCTATTTTGATACAAGCTGATGGCCTCTGATAAAAGGAGAGAAAATGCAGGTAAATTGCGTGTTTAGATTGAACTAACCTAGGATTGCCCTTAGGAAGGGTGGGGAGACCTTATTGGAGATTTTTTAAGCATCCAGTGCCATATCCCTGGTCAGGGAGGAGACTGTTATATTCTTCTCAATGATGCAACTGAATAAGTAAATATTGTCCGCAGCGGGTCTATCTTTTACAAAGCCAGTTTGAGTAGTATGTATAGGAGAAGGCATACTTTTCTCTAATTGAGTTGTTAATATGTTGGTGTATATCTTGTCTTCAGTGTTTAATAGTGAAATAGGTCAATAGTTTTTATGATCAAGTAGATTTTTCCATTTTTGTGTGTCACCTCAAGGTATGCCTCCAATGTGCTGCAATTGATCTTCCCAGTTAATTCAAACTAAGTAAATAATTTATTGAAGTGAGGTAGTAACAAGTCCTGATATGTCTTATAGAAGGCAGCCAGGAAACCATCAGGACCAGAGGCTTTCTTACACTTGAGAGATTTAATCATGTGCAAGATTTCTTTCTTCTCAATTTCTCGGTTCTGGCTGAAGGAAGAGAGTTTAGGGATGGATAGAGTAACAGGGTATTTTTGTCAAAGGGTAACATTAGTGGGTTTTGTAGGTTATATAATCCCTTTTAGAAGGAGATGAACAATTCCAGAATCACATTGGAATCTGGGGGAGCTCTGAACCATTTTTGTCTTTAATTGCTGGAATACAATACTCTGTCCCTCATGACGACTTCAGTGATCTTTACCAAAGACCACTGAAGCCGTGGGTGCTGAAATACCGCCAGTGCTAGTGGTCTTAAGACCGCCCTAATAAGACTGACCTCTGACTTCCGCTTGAAATCGGGTGGAATTCTGAGACCAGTTGTGCTGGAAGTCGGCGGTGCAGAGGCAGTACCACCACACCAAAAAGAGATTGCACACCGTATTACAACCCGTAATATGGTGTGGCAGTGTCCAGATGACGTTGCGCTGCCGGCGGTGGAAGCACCAGGACCCATCCCCTCCCGGATGACCTCCTCGACGGACGAGGCAAGTGGATCGTCTGACAGAGGAGGGTGCGTGCGAGTGTGTGAATGCTGGGGGAGTATTTGTGGGTGTGTGTCTGCATGTGTGAGTGGTTGTATGTGGACGGGGTGGGGGGGTGTTTGTGTGAGTTGATGGGGAAGAGTGGTGAGTGATTGTATGTGGTGCAGGGGGTGTGTGAATGTATGTATGCGCATGGGGAGGGAGGAGTGAATGCATGCATGAGTGCAATGTTTGTGTATGTTAGTGAATGGGTAAGTATGTCGCGTTTGCGTGGGTAAGTGGGGGTGTTTTGTTTGTGTGTAGAAGTGTGTGAGTGCATGTGTGCAGGTATGTGGAAGTGTGTGCGAGTGTATCCTGGTGTCATATTCCTGTCACCATGGTGCAAGACCACCAGAAAAATGCTGGCAGTCTTCCGCCTCGTGATACCACTAGCGGTATCACGCCATCTGCCGTGCTAGAAGTGCACACTTCCAGCCTGGTGGAACGCAATGTGGCAGGACGGGTGGAGGCTCGGTGGTTTGGCTTCTGCCAAACAGCCAAACTCCTAATTTGCTGGTATTCACCGCCAGTCCGTTAGCAGTGACACCACCACAGTGGCCCTGGCGGGCTTCGGACTGCCAGGGTCGTCATGGAGGTAGCTTTAGATAGAGGATACAGCTTGCTCAAACTGGAGAAGGCAAAGCTCAAGTTGAAGAGGGAGCAGCTGGCCCTTGAAAGGGAAGTCCTTGAGGTGGAGAGAGAGGTATCATTGGGGTTAGAACCCCATGGTTGCTGCAGTAGGGGGGAACACTGACTCTAGGAATCTCAGCAGGATAGTCCCCCCTTACAAGTCTGGGGATGATATCCATAAGTGGATTATTGCTCTGGAGACAGTGTATAAAGTCCAAAAGGTCCCCAGAGGCAGTGGGCATCTATCCTGTGGCTTTCCTTTGCTGACAAAGGTAGAGACAAACTTTTGGCAGTCAAGGAAGAGGATGCAGACCAATATCAGGTTTTGAAAGAGGCACTGATTGATGGGTTTGGGCTTACTAGTTGAGGAGTACAGGATTAAGTTCAGAGAAACTCAGAAAGGTTGATTTTGTAGACTGTGCAGTTAAGGTTTTGGAAGGTTGGTTACATGATAGTAATGTACATGACTATGAAGGGCTGTACAATCTGATCATGAGAGAGCACATCCTTAATAACTGTGTGTCTGACAAACTGGTCCCAAAACCTGGGGGACTCTGAGCAGACCTCTCCCCAAAAAGTGGGAAAGAACACAGACAAGTAGGTCCACACCAGGGTGAGTAAGAAAACTCAGAGTGGGGGTGACCATAAGAAATGTAATACTGCCCAAGGGAAGGATGGGGAGAAACCTAAAGATAAAAGAAAGTCTTCTTCAGGTCCACAAACTTCTTCTGGGGGTGGGTCCAAATCCTCCTCTTCCACTAGTGGGAAACCTGGTGCTCTGTCTGTAAAACAAAATGCCATAGGACATCAGGCCCCAGTAGTCCTAAGAAAGGCACCAGTACTGCCACTTCTCCCTCTGGTACCGCTAGCAGCAGTAGTAGTAGTAGTACCACAAACAAGGGTGTAGCTGGGTTCACCTTGGGTACTGCAGTGGACTCTGGTCTAGTCAGAGAAACTACTGAGGCTGTCCTGGTATCAGAAGGTGGCATTGACCTTGCCACTTTGGCTGCCTGACCTCCTCATATGAGGAACTACAGGCAGCACCCCCTCATTAATAGTACTGAGGCAGAAGCTTACAGGGACAGAGGTGCAAGTGCCTCTATGGTGGCTGGAAAATTGGTGTCACCTGAGAAAATCCTACTTGGGCACACATACCAACTAACCAATGCAGAGAACATCACTAAGTGCCACCCCATGGCAGTGGGTTAATTTCAGCTGGAAAGTTGTGGTATCCTCATCCATTCCTATAGAGTGTCTTATGGGAAATGATTTGGAGACTTCAGCAAGGGCTGAAGTGGAGTTGCAAGCCCAGGCAGTCATGTTGGGCATCCCTGAGAGTGTGTTTGTAGCAACTAGAGCACAGGTCAAAAGGAGGGAGAACAAGGAGCACTGGAGCCTGGAACAATGGCCCAGGCAGCTCCCAAGAAGAGAGCTAGGAAGGGTAAGACGTTATCCTCCCCAAGACTTCAAGTGAGGATTAGTCTCCTGTGGGAGAGCATCTTGACCCTTGTGAGGAAACTGTCCCAGAGGAGCTTGGGCCTGACACTTCAGAGCTTTTGGGGGCAGGAGGACCCTCCAGGGAGGAACAGAGTCTGGGGTAGAATTCCTGCCCCTCTCTTGAAGGCCTCAGGCAGCAAGCTGCTGCAGAAGAGGCAGGGGGTGTCAGTGGACTCCATTTGGTTTACTGGAAAGATGGTCTCCTATATTCTGAGGCTATCGACCCCAAGCCAGGTGCTACCAGGAGGTTGGTTGTTCCTCAGGTGTTTAGGGACCCTGGCACATGACATACTCCTTGAAGGACATCTTGGGCAAAGCATTACTTGGGACAGACTTATTCCACACTTTCACTGGCCCCACATGCCTGAAGACACTAAGGAGTTTAATCACTCCTGTATCACTTGCCAAGCCAGTGGGAAATCAGGTGGCACTACAAAGGCCCGCTTAATCCCACTACTAGTGGCTGGCGTTCCCTTTGAAAGGGTGGGGATTGACATTGTTGGTCACCTAGATCCTACAACAGCCTCTGGGAACAGTATCATTCTGGTGGTGGTGGACCATGACACCACATGCCCAGAACCTATTCCCCTTGGGACCACTACAGCACCTGCAGTGGCAAAAACCCTCTTAGTAATATTTTCCAGAGTGGGTTCCCTAGGGAGGTGGTCTTAGACGGAGATGTCTGGATACTTAAAAGGTCTGGATACTTCATGTCTGGATACTTAAAAGGTATGTGGAAGGAGTGTGGTGTAACTTATAAATCCACCACACTCTATCATCCACAGGGCAGAGGGCTAGTTGAAAGATTCAACAAGAGCCTTAAAGGTATGATTATGGGACTATCTGGAAAACTCAGGAGAAGATGGGGTTTCCTACTACCTTGCCTTTCTATTTGCCTACAGAGAGGTGCCTCAGACGGGAGTGGGCTATAGCCCATTTAAGCTTCTGTTTGGACATCCAGTGGTTTATTTTTCACTACAAAATGTCTTTGGATGAATTTTCTGTAGAGGTATGATTTTTCCACCTCTAGCTTCTTCACTCTTTCCAAATACCAGGACCCATATCTCAGGTAGTTTAGGCAATGATATTTGTGAAACACAGTAATCAGTGACTGCATAGTCTTCACATGCAGCTACCTTCCCTATCAGCATGTACCAGGTTTTTCAGTAGAGCTACCATGTGTAAAACATTTCCCCAGTACTTGCAAAGTTCTGATTTTTCTTCACATTCTTTGACCAACTCTACAAACTTGTTTTTCAGATTTCCTGATTTTGAACTGAGCGTATTGAACATTGCCTGGCTTTGCATAATGTTTCTTGAATGAAGTGCACCCTGTGCCTTGTTCACTTCTGAGATAGATATGCAAAACCTTATTTGTCATTCTTGTTCCAGAAAGCATTCCAATGCAATGCTTCTATAGCCTCAGATATGATGAGCATACCTTGTAATAAACGAATAGCAACTGTAGGAAGTTGGCTCTGTATATACTATTTCAAAGTAAGAAATAGTGTGCACAGAGTCCAAGGGTTTCCCTTAGAGGTAAGATAGTGGCAAAAATAGATAATTCTAATGCTCTATTTTGTGGTAGTGTGGTCGAGCAGTAGGCTTATCAGAGGGTAGTGTTAAGCATTTGTTGTGTACACACAAAGGCAATAAATGAGGAACACACACTCAAAGACTTACCCCAGGCCAATAGGTTTTTATATTGAAAAATATATTTTCTTAGTTTATTTTAAGAACCACAGGTTCAAGATTTACATTAAACACTTTAAATCTAAGGTACTTCACTTAGATACTTTAGGAACTTTGAATAAAAGCAATAACATATACAGTCTTTGTAAAAATAGCAATAGGCTATTTTCAAATTGGACACTGCAAAAATCAACCGTTTCTGGGGGAGGTAAGTAAAGGTTAGATTAGGAGGTAAGTAAAACACTTACAAGTCTCAGTTCTGGGGCATAGGCAGGCCACCGTTGGGGGTTCAAGGCAACCCCAAAGTTACCACACCAGCAGCTCAGGGCTGGTCAGGTGCAGAGGTCAAAGAGGTGCCCAAAACACATAGGCGCCTATGGAGAACAGGGGTGCTCCGTTTCCAGTCTGCCAGCAGGTAAGTACCTGCATCCTCGGGGGACAGACCAGGGGGGTTTTGTAGAGCACTGGGGGGACACAAGTAGGCACACAAAACACACCCTCAGCGGCACAGGGGCGGCCGGGTGCAGTGTGCAAAGTAGGTGTCGGGTTTCTGGCAGAAAACAACGGAGGGACCCGGGGATCACTCTAGCGGTGCAGGCAGACACAGGGGGAGCTTCTTGGGACAGCAAGGCAGAGGGTCGCCTGGGGGTCACTCCTGCGCTGAGGTTCCGTTCCTTCAGGTCCTGGGGGCTGTGGGTGCAGTGTTGGTTCCAGGCGTCGGGTCCCTTGTTACAGGCGGTCGCGGTCAGGGGAGCCTCTGGATTCTCTCTGCAGGCGTCGCTGTAGGGGCTCAGGGGGGTCGTCTCTGGTTACTCACGGGCTCGCAGTCGCCAGGGAGTCCTCCCTGAGGTGTTTGTTCTCTGGGTCTCGAGCCGGGGGCGTCGGGTGCAGAGTGTGAAGTCTCACGCTTCCGGCGGGAAACATGCAGTCTTTGAAAGTTGCTTCTTTGTTGCAAAGAAGTAGCTGGTTTTAAACAGGGCGGCTGTTCACAGGAGTTTCTTGGTCCTTTAATCCAGGGCAGTCCTCTGAGGCTTCAGAGGTCGCTGGTCCCTGTCGGATGCATCGCTGGAGCAGGTTTTCGACGTTGGAGACAGGCCAGTAGGGCTAGGGCCAAAGCAGTTGTCGTCTTCCTCCTTCTCTGCAGGCTTGTAGGTCAGCAGTCCTTCTTGTTTCTTCAGGTTGCAGGAATCTGATTTCCTGGGATCTGGGGAGCCCCTAAATACTGTTTTTAGGGGTGTGTTTAGGTCTGGGAGGGCAGTAGCCAATGGCTACTGTTCTTGAGGGTGGTTACACCCTCTTTGTGCCTCCTCCCTGTGGGGAGAGGGGCACATCCCTAATCCTATTGGGGGAATCCTCCAAACTCAAGATGGAGGATTTCTCAAGGCAGGCGTCACCTCAGCTCAGGACACCTTAGGGGCTGTCCTGACTGGTGGGTGACTCCTCCTTGTTTTTCTCATTATCTCCTCCAGCCTTGCCGCCAAAAGTGGGGGCAGTGGCCGGAGGGGCGGGCATCTCCACTAGCTGGGATGCTCTGGGTGCTGTAACAAAAGGGGTGAGCCTTTGAGGCTCACCGCCAGGTGTTACAGTTCCTGCATGGGGAGGTGAGAAGCACCTCCACCTAGTACAGGCTTTGTTTCTGGCCACAGAGTGACAAAGGCACTCTCCCCATGTGGCCAGCAACATGTCTGGTGTGTGGCAGGCTGGCAGAGACTAGTCAGCCTACACTAGAAGTCAGGTTGGTATTCAGGGGGCATCTCTAAGATGCCCTCTGGGTGTATGTTACAATAAATTGCACACTGGCATCAGTGTGCATATATTGTGCTGAGAAGTTTGATACCAAACTTCCCAGTTTTCACTGTAGCCATTATGGAACTGTGGAGTTCATGTTTGACAAACTCCCAAACCATATACTATTATGGCTACCCTTCACTTACAATGTCTAAGGTTTTGCTTAGACACTGTAGGGGCATAGTGCTCATGCACATATGCCCTCACCTGTGGTATAGTGCACCCTGCCTTAGGGCTGTAAAGCCTGCTTACCTATGCCACAGGCAGTGTGAGGTTGGCATGGCACTCTGAGGGGAGTGCCATGTCGACTTAGTCTTTTTCTCCCCACCAGCACACACAAGCTGTAAAGCAGTGGGCATGTGCTGAGTGAGGGGTCCCCAGGGTGGCATAAGATGTGCTGCAGCCCTTAGAGACCTTCCTTGGCATCAGGGCCCTTGGTACCAGGGGTACCAGTTACAAGGGACTTACCTGAGTGCCAGGGTTGTGCCAATTGTGGAGACAAAGGTACAGTTTAGGGAAAGAACACTGGTGCTGGGGCCTGGTTAGCAGGGTCCCAGCACACTTTCAAATTATAACTTAGCATCAGCAAAGGCAAAAAGTTAGGGGGTAACCATGCCAAGGAGGCATTTCCTTACAGCAACTTTGAAACTTTCTGGTAGACTAGGATGTGTTGATGGCTTGTATAGATTTTGCACATGTTGGCAAGGCAGTTGGGCTATAAGTTTGAAGCTCAGCTTGTTTATGCCTACAATTGACACAGCTTGTTTTCCAACAGCTATATTATTGGTACAGTTTTGAAAAAGCACCATGGCAGTGTCATGTGTGCTGGATATTCCAGACAAAGAAAAGCTGTCTACAAAATCAAAACTATCAAGAGCAGCAATTGTAAATCCTTTCACGGTCAAGTGACTTGTAAGTGGCGTGCTGTCAAATTCATCATGTGTAACAGAGTTTTCTTTTTGCTGTGATGTAATTCATAAAACATGATTTGGAAAAGACTGTACATTTGCACAGCATAATCCTGTCTGTTCTTGGGATGGTCTTCCACTGCTTCACAGATATCTTCAAAGCCATCATCAATGTTAGTAGTATAGAATGATACCTTTCATCACCATTCATTTTGACAGGTGGGAACGCCCTCCGGAAGTGACGTAGGAGCCGGAAGTCCCACCCCGGAAGTTCCGCCCTGGAATTCCCTCCCCGGACGTCCCTCCCCGGAAGTCTGGGACGGGAAGTCCCTCCCCGGAAGTCCAGGGGTGGAAGTCCCGGGCCGGAAGTCCAGCCACTGAGGGTCGGCCCCTGATGGGCGTTCCCTAAGGTGTCCGGTTGTAGTGTGAGTATTCTGCACACTGGAATTAATGGATGTGTAGGTGTGTCATAGGTATAGAGTGATGGTGTGGTGTATCTAGGGATAGCTGCAAGGCAGACAATAGGGCCTACTAGGGTGTTTTAGGGTTGTGGGATGGATGAACAGAGACTTACCTGTGGGCTGCCATGTTTGTTGGCCAAGGCGGGACATGTCTGGGCATGCTTTGGCATGTCTGTGCGTGTTCATGGGGTGGTTGCGGCTGCAGGCTGGTGTTGCTTGAGCAGTGTCGAGCTCCATCTGTGGAATGGGGGTCCTAGAGTGTTGCGTGGCCTTTTTGGAGGTAGGACAGCCCCCTAGGAGGCGTAGCTGACGGCTGTGGAGTTCCTGAATGGGGTCCTGTGATGTAGGGGCGTAGCCTTAGTAGGCCGTGGGCTGAAAATCCATGGGCCTTGAAGAGGCGGGAATTTTGCCGCCTAATTTTAAAAAGTCTAGACTGTGAAAGGAGAGCCGTTATGAAAAGAAAAAATAAATAAAATAAAAAATAAATGAAGACTTGTGGTGTACAATTATTATTTCTTTCTACATGGCAGTAATGTGTTCCGGTTGATAAAAGAGGGACAGAGCGTAAACCAGCTGATGGCGGTTGTGTAGCATGCCATGGCACTGTAGGTTCCACGTTGGAGTGTGTTGCAGCAATTCTAGACTGCAAGTTTGCCAATACAATATTTTGCACAGCCTAATTTTAAAGTCTCTGGTGTAAAATGACGCCATTTATGAAATGGAAAATAAATAAATAAATATTTTAAATTCACTGATGTAAATTGATGTCCGTTATGAAAAGAAAAATAAATAAAATAAAAAATAAATGAAGACATGTGATGTGCAATTATATTTTTTTCTACGTGGGGGTAATGTGTTTGGGATGATAAAGTGGCACAGTGTGTAAACCAGCTGATGGCTGTTGTGTAACATGCAGGGGCACTGTAGTGTACCACGTTGGAGCGTGTTGCAGCAAACCTAGACTGCTAGTTTGCCAATACAATATTTTGCACAGCCTAATTTTAAAGTCTCTGGTGTAAAATGACACCATTTATGAAATGAAAAATAAATAAATAAATATTTTAAAGTTATGTGTTGTGCAAATGTGGCTTCTTTCTACGTGGTGTAATGTATTGTCACAGCCCTAGACTGCGAGGTGCCTGGTGCAGCATTATCTACAGCCTATTTGAAAGTCTCTGATGTAAATGACACTAATTATGAAAAGAAAAAATAAATAAATTATATAAATAAGGACATGTGTTATGCAGCTGAGGCTACGCTCTATGTATGAGTAAGGGGCATGGACTGCTAAACGTGGCAATTTTGTAAGGCAGAAGGCAGGGTCAGCAACATGGACAGGTTTTTTTTTTTTTTTGTAATGGTAAAAGAGACTGCTCCAAGCCATAAAGGGTTGGATGGCGCAAGTGTCACAAAAAGGCAGAGAACCAGCCATGGAGATGTAACAGGGTGAGAAAAAATGCTGGTGCAGCACAGAAAGAGCGGGAAGAACAAAAGGCTCATAAGAGCGGCAAACTAAAATGTAACTTGGCGGATGTAACATTCTGGCGCCTAATTTTAAACAGTCTAAAAACCTGCTAAGAAAAGAAGAGGCTTCTACATGGAGTCAGCTGGCAAGGACTGATAAGCAATGCTGTCGTGTAAAAGAGTGGTGCGAAATGTGCACAAGGCATGCCTAGGCAAGCAGTGTATGAGAGAGGTCAAAGAAAGTATGACATTTTTAAAGGCGCTCTTTTACATTTGGAGACTGCAGAAAATAAATGAGGGGTAATACGTGAGCTCTTATCTCTATAGCCGTGAGTTTCCCGCCTGTAAGAAGGAGCCTACAAGGCCTGCTTTATCAGAGTGTAACAGATATGAGTGTACAAATATTTTTAAAGGAGCTCTTTTACACTATGGTCTCTTAACACGTAAATTCTTTCTGCCATAAGTTTCAGACAGTCTAGAGGACGACCCCTCTGACTTTTATCAGATTGTAACAGGTATAAAAATAGGGACTGACACACTGGCACTCTGACAGATGTTTTTGGAGCACCCTTCGGCATTTTGGCGAGTGAACAGACTGCGACAGAAGACTACGTGGTTAACATGGCACACCCTGGCACTAGTCACCCTGATAAAACCAGCTCTATACTTAATGTAAGTAGTTTTTAATGTTATTTCTAATTTATAAAGTATTACAGGCATTACTTAAAAACTATAGACTGTCAACAACTGTAATAAGCATGCATAGATAGGGTATTGTAGTATGAGACATAGAGGCTTAGCAGTTTAAGAGGGTGAAAATGACAAGGCAAGGACTGTTATACACTTACCTTTAATGCAGGACGTCTCCAGGATCTGTAGTGATGTTGGGGTCTTTCAAATCCAACGTCGGTGACTCTGTACTTGATGCTGGTTCCGGTAAAAGGGTGGCCCTGGAGACCTGTCTTAGTAGGCGGGGTGCTGAAGGCTAAGGCTGAGGCCATTGCCGAGCTGAGTAATATAGCCCTAGGGTCTTCATCATCTAGGAGGTCTTTTTTTTAATATAGGGCTTACATGGAGAGTATCCTAAACTACAGCAGCGATGCCTTGGACACGCAGCTTTCAGCGGGGCTTTTTTACAAAGATACTTACGCTCAGTTTGAAAACACGGCTCTAGATGGCTCCAATATCGGGTTTGTAAAAAGAGCAGCGTTTGCTGCAGAAAGTAGAGAGTTTGATCTCCTGGGGCGAATACATTCAGACCTCTTCTTCCAGGATAAGCTAATCATTAATGGCATAGACCTCAAGATCAAACTCAACCGTAACAAAGATGCCTTTTGCCTCATAACTGGGGATGCCGAGCAGTATAAACTGCTCATACAGTCGGCAAGCCTGTATGTAAAGAGAGTGAATGTATCACCATCGGTCAGATTGGCTCACGCTGAAGCTCTACAACTGTTGAATGCTAAATATGTCATTGAAAGAGTCTCTATGAAAGTCTACAGCATACCAGTCGGCACCCGATTAACGCAGCAGCAAAATTTGTTTCTGGGACAGCTACCAAAACTTGTTATTATAGGGTTTGTTGACAATACAGCTTTTAGCGGTGTACACACCTCCAACCCTTTTAATTTCAAACACTACGGTATCAACTACGCTGCCCTGGTTCACGAGGGAGCTGTCATACCTGCAAAGCCGTACACACCCAATTTTGGAACTGGAAATTTTATTAGAGAATATCTTGGATTAGTGTCGATAACTGGGAAACACCTGCGTGATTCGGGGGTCGTCGTATCACGCGAAGGATATGGGGCTGGCTACACGCTATTTGCCTTTGATCTGACCCCTGACATGGAAGATGGGGACCATTACAGTCTGGTTAAAAATGGAAATTTAAAAGCTGAAATTCGATTTAGCGCCGCCCTAACTACGAATGTGAACATGGTGGTATTTGCTGTATTTGATAGCGTCATACAAGTTAACCACGCTCGGCAGATTCTGTTTGATTATCTTTGAAAAGAATATAAAATGGACACTGTTCACATACGCAACTTCTTAAGCAGCCATAAAGACGCTAAGAAATACTTTTTAGGTGTTTATCCAAGCGATGGGTTGCCGAAGGAAATAAGTTATGAAAGGCCTCGATCTCTGGTCTTTAACACCGATCCTCACCATGAACCAGGAACTCACTGGGCTGCTATGTTTTTGGACACTGACAGGGTAACGGTGTTTGATAGCCTTGCAGAGTTTCCGGAGCATAGCATCTATACAAAACCCATATTCAAGTATTTAAAAAAAGTGGCTTTTAGAGTAGAATATAACAAGTTGCAGGTAAAGGATTCACTATCTATTACGTGTGGGGAACATTGTATATATTTAATCTGTAAAATGTCAGAGGGTCTAACTTTTTGAAATTTTTTAAATTTATATTCAAGTGATCGCTTAAACAATGATAGGCTTGTTACCCGCTACATGAAAGAAGGATTGAAACCTATTTCTAGCAGCGTTACAAATGAATACGATATTTGTCAAAAGTGTAAAGTTTTATAATGCATGTCTGTGTAATGCTCATGTTCAAAATAAAAATATATGATTAAAAGTCTGTATTTAATCAACTACTCAGACTATGTGGTTTTCTTATTAAAGCTGCACCAAGAAAAAAAAAAAGACAGTAGAGTGTTGAAAGTTATAAATGTTTATTACAAGCATTTTGAAATATTCAAGAATCACACACACATAAAACTGATGCAGAGATAAATAGAGACCCATATAACAAAGACAGGCAGGGAAACAGTTCTGTACACCCTCTTTATATACAAAATATGCAGGCAAACAGTAACAGGCCATAAACAATTTTTTAATAAGAGAGCCATCCCTTCATTTTAAATAGAGACTTTTTAGGCACTTCTCCAGGGTTATTTGAGGAGTTTAGCTGCGGAAAGAATGGGGAAGTGGGTGATTTTGAAGGTGTGTGAAAGGCAGATGATAGCGGAGAAGATTCACCACGGGCGGTCCTAGGATATTTCAGAAGTTCAAGTTGGTGGCGGTGTCCTGTGCTACCCACAAGCGATGAGGGTATGTTGAGTTCAGCAGCCGCACTTAGAAACTGATCCCAGCCTCTCGGGGCTGTCTGTCGTGAGAGGGTTTTAGGATGCGTGAAACTCTTGATCAGATCGTACATATGTGACCCACCAACTGGTTGTCCCTTGTAGATGAACTCGCCACGCTCATTCCACAATGTTAGGTCTTTAGAATCAGCCATTTTACTTAACAACATCTGCGCTGCCCCTCTAAAGCGTTGACTTATGTTTTGTAGTAAGCTATCAGCAATAGCGTCAGGGGATACCTGCGGCTGGGCTAATGGTGAAGGTGTTGCCTGTGCTGCCGAGGGTATAGGAGCTGGCTCATCATTAACAGCGTATAAAGTCAGTTTGTTTTTTTCAGCCTGTATCTGCTTGTAATATTGCAAGAAATTCTGAAGAGCTCGGGAGTAGAGCCCTGCTTTAGCTTCAGGCTTTAAGTCTGTACGGGCCAAAATATCTTTAATTTCAGCATCCAGACGGAGTGTTTCAGATCTCCTTATGTCCCACGCATCACTTGTCGAGGGTGTCAACTGTTCAAGCTGCTGTTGCGGTACTAGATACATTTTCTGGGCGTAATCCATCAGGCCCGCGACAGGAGACTCGTAATTAGAGGTATAGCTATACCCAGCAGAGCCCCTATAAAGCCCCCAGACTGCTTTACCAGTTTCTTCTTTGAAGTCAGGGAGATCCTTTTATTACTAAGCTTTTTGATGAACTGCCGCTTCTTCTTTAGCACCCTGTACTGGCTAGTTGAAATAGGAACATTACCTTTTAGGGTGTTCAGAGCAATTTCTGAAATGGCACCAACTAAGTCGTCTGAAGCAGCACATAGTATGGCTTTTGTCTGAGGGGGACTGGCTGTAACAAGCATTTTCAAGAGGGCCATATTACGGCGTAAACGGGTGGACATGTTTAACACCTTATGGTGTGGCGCTTTGTGAATGAATGGTTCCTAGGTGTTTTAGCGATTCTTTTTATAACCTTTGGGTCTCTGTTTTGGGATGTAGGCGACATGTAGCTCGGGTGGGAAAATATCAGCCCGCAGTCTGTAGTCTTCCAGAGTACGGGTCTTTAAGTCTACCAATAAGTAACCGTGGGGTTTAGTGGTTGCATCGTTAAAGGCTTCCATAAAAAACTGAGTGTTCCCCGGATACATTTGTTTGGCTATAACGGCTATTTGCTGCTTATCCCGGGGGTTTTTAAATAAAACTAGGTAGGAGGCATTGAGAGCTATAGAGCGGCTGCTCTTACCCTTGTAAAACAAGTTCTGTACGATGTAGCATATACTCAGATTACGATGGTGGGAATATTGTGTAAAAGCTCTCTCTATCTCAGGATGGTCCCCTCCTTCCCGCATAAGATCATCTACAATTACCATATTCACACGGTCCTTGGGCAACAAGTCGTCGTCGTTAAGACTCCTTCTATAAATCTAATATTTGCAAACTGTTGAGTGAGCTCAGTATAAAAATCTTGCCAGCAGGAATAAAGCCAGACAATATTGTTAGGCGTCTGGGATAAAATGTTTGGAGCATTTTCTAATAGTTTTTTTATAAAGTAGCTTTTGCCGCAGTTTGAGGGTCCTGCTATAACGCATGAGAAGGGGTGCTGCAACCTGGTATCCATGTTGGTAGAGGTTCTCAGCCGTAATGTATCTTTAATAACCGTAAGGGACCGTTTTGTAGTCTGATATTAAGACCCTTTTATCGAATACCACTCGTAATGTTTTATGCAAAAGCTGGGTTGCGATTTCCCATTTTTTTTTGGTCCTAACTATAGAAGGTTGACTTACAACGATGGTTTTGTCACAGGAATGAGCGGTTTTTGAGGCATACTCATTCACTAGATTCTTTAGACTGTCGAAATGTATTTTTATGGTATTCTTGACATTTAATGTTATACCCTTGACTTTCATACAGACTTTATTGTTAGACGTTTTGTAGCTGTACGTCTTTGGACCAGTTGACGCAAATTGTACTATGAACTCATCCTTATCTAGTTCACTAGTTAAATCCCCCAGATAATCTCCCAGAGGAGGGTCTTCATCCCCTATTTTGCTCACAAAAATAACAGAGTCTGTGTCATGATACAAACACCGTTCCTGTAGTTTGTCCAGCAATTTGTAAAGCTCCAGACGCGCATGTGCGGTTGTAAAACAAGCTATAAAGATGTTTATATTGTTACTAGTTGTGGGGTACTCTTTAGCATGTTTCCACCCCAACATGGCCGTATCGTCGTTAATAAACTCACAGGTGGATACGTCATAACAGGGTGCAAAAAGGTAATTAAACAAATCGTCAGGATCTGTGACGATTGTTGTGTTTGGTAGGTTTGTGCGTTGCGCAAATTTTCCCCACAAGGAGTTGAGACATAACTTTGCCAGCTGGCGTTTTGCGGGGTTGACTTCGATAAAATTAGGTCTCAGGTTTATGCCCTCATGAGTATAGTATTCCTTGATGTACTGTTGTCTGGAGGCAGCATCAGTGCATCAGTCTGGATACCCCGAGGCCTCCTGCTTGTCTCTGAGAAATAAATTAATATACTCAGAAAAAAGGTTTGTTGTAGTCTTTTCAAAGTGCCAAATTTCAAATATTTTACCTAGCCGGTATCCTTTCTTTAGGGCCTCTTGAACCTCTATGCTACACCATGTACCCCTGAGCATCCGCTGTGCTTCAGTGTGTGGGCATAAGGTGTCCTCTTTACTTTCAGCGCAGGTACGGCAAAGGGGGAACATGAGCTTACTATCGACTCTATAGGGCAACACTGGGAAGTAAAGGCCGCGGGGCGGATACATTTCACACTTAACTAATCCAACGTATGTGTCTATAGATTTAAAGTTGCGGTATATAATAGTGGGATGTCCTTCGGGGTATAATTTCATTTTGTTGACAAATGGATACAAGCTTGTGAAATCATAGTAGTGTATTTTCTCCCCTGGCCCCACAGCTCTGTGCAGTTGTATCGCATTTGTGCGGCCCCCGAACAAAGCATGGCGGGGATCCAACGGTTCAGGTATCTGCTCACTCTTGAGAAAACGACCTAGATCGACATCTGATGCCAGCATGTCATTCCACTCGTGTTTTAAGCACTTCCGTCCCCCAACATGGCAGCGCTGTATACATCTGTCCACAAGCGCCGAGATTAAAAGCTGGGGGGCAGCGGTGCTCGCACCGCGGCCCTCAGCTTTTAATCTCGGCGCTTGTGGGTAAGGGCATACAGCGCTGCATGCACTGTGTGCCCTTGCCCACAAACACGGTGAATGAAAGCTGGGGGCAGCGGTGCTCGCACCGATGCCCCACATCTTTTAATGTCGGCTCTTATCGGCAAGGGCATACAGCGTTGCATGCACTGTATGCCCTTGCCCACAAGCGCTGAGATTAAAAGCTGAGGGCCGACACCGCAAACACAGTGAATTAAAGCTGGGGGCCCGCTGTGCTAGCACCGTGGGCCCATATCTTTTAATAATAGTGGTTGTGGGGCAAGGGCATACAGCGCTGCAAGTACTGTGTGCCCTTGCCCCACAACCACGGTGAATGAAAGCTGAGGGCGCTCACCGCAGCCCCCACATACTTTTAATCACAGTGCTTGTGGTGTAGCGCTGCAAGCACTGTGATTAAAAGTATGGGAGGCTGCGGTGAGCGCATCGTGGTTTTTTATTAATATATGACTTTAATATATA
Organism: Pleurodeles waltl; assembly: GCF_031143425.1. Classification (NCBI taxonomy): domain Eukaryota; kingdom Metazoa; phylum Chordata; class Amphibia; order Caudata; family Salamandridae; genus Pleurodeles; species Pleurodeles waltl. The sequence continues at coordinate 439,155,199 of NC_090436.1, read as the reverse complement.
TATATATATATATATTTTTTATTTTTTTATTTTTTTATTAGTATTTATAATTTATTAGTATTTATAATTTATTTATTTTCTGTACGCAGGATCTTCAGGAGCTGACGCTGTCTGATGAGGAAACTGCTGCTTTTGCCGAAGGTATGTGTATAGGAGCCAGCCTTTTAGAAAGTGGTAAAAACGTTTTTCCTGCATTTCTTAACTACCTTTCTACGTATGTTTTACAGACTATGACATGGATATGCAACTAACCTTTGACATAATACAACAACAATTGGATACTGAGGAACACGAGAAGCAACGCGCTTCTAACGCGCTTATTACAGGTAAGGAGTGTGTGTGTGTGTGTGTGTGTGTGTGTGTGTGTGCACGCACGCTTACTGCGAAAGGGAAAGCAAACCTTATTACCTTGTGAAGTATGCTATATATATTTATATATATATACACATGAGTTGCTGAGTGGTACTGAAGAAAATAAAATCCCTTAAGTAACCTAGTCTGGAGTGCTGCGCCATTTTGTTTTAATGGAAGTAAGCGAAGGTCAGGATCCCAACCCAGCGCAAAGTCCCAGCTGTTGAGCGCTCAAGACCGAGAGGGATCACATTGTAGTTACATATATATATTTTTTCTTTACAGGCCCCTGCGATGTGAACCAGGTTCCCGTAGAAATGTGCGTTAAAGGGGGAGCTGTGAAAAGGTCAGCACCGGCGCTTAAAAAGGGCCCTTCCCCTGAGAAACACGCTCGACAAGCAGCACCTGTGCTTAAAAATGGTACATCTTCGGAGAAAAGAGCGCTGCAATCAATGCCTATGCTTAAAAACGGACCTTCTACTAACAATGGGGTTCTGCAAAGACAGCCATCAGGTGAGCTTTTAAAAAGCTTTGGACTTCGTTTTTAAAAAAGCATGTTTTAGTGAGATATAGTGTAAAGTAGAAGGCCCCAGTATGCATCACAGTTGTTTGTAAGAAACCTTACTGTGGTTTATTGTTACTAGTTTATACTTTTCTAGTTTTTAATATATATTTTTGTTTACATCTGTAGAAACAGTACATAAGTGTGTGCAAAAAGAAGAGTCACTCAAGAGGGGCTGATTATCAATACATCTAAAGAACATCACAAATGTAGGGCAAAATAAGCCAGAGACATCAGCTGATGAGATCAAAAATGCCCGGCAGGACAACATTTATGAAGGTGTACAGATTTTTTGTAAACCGTTTGAAGAGACTATTGGAGATTGTAAATCAGCTAAAGTAAAACCTCCATGTGTGAAAAAGTTAAAACTGGATCTAGCCACTGCCCCTGTTATTCAAAATGACCCTAGAGGTTTAGCTCTAAGGAAACCAGCTAAGCAAATGTCTAAGCCTACCTTTTTCTCACATATGCCTAAAGACCTAGGTGAAGGACAGGCCCCACTAGACACCCCATCCCCTAGTCGCTCCGCACCGCTGGTGAGCGGTCATAAACAGAGAGTTAAAGGAGTGAACGCTAAGCCCCACAAAAAACCCCGGACAAACAAGGCCTCTGGTAATTTAGCGGCTGATCTTCAGCTGGATAGGAGACCCATAGCCAATAATGGCCTTGACTTCAATGGAGAGGTTATTGAAAGTAATGAGTCAGAACGCACATTGCACGCAAGCCTTATAAAGCTTCTTCAGGATATGTCTAGGCTGACCGAGAGTTCTGAAATAACACCAACAAAAGCGTCTGACCATCTCTCTAATGGGAACTATGAGGAATATAGAGTACCGCCCCCCAGCCCCGTTGCACCTCATACCGATGAGGCCCTGGCTTATTATGATCAGCATTTAAATTTCCTTCAGAACGTGGAACCCATCAGCCCCGGTTCAGCCTATGAGCCTACTAGTCCCTCACCCAGTGTAATAATATTGTCCCCACCCTCTTCAGACCATGATTATAGTGCCATTTTGAAAGGGGTTGAAAAGAGGTATTATGAATTAGCTGCGACACCCAGGGCATCAGCACCAGGGTGTTCGTATTGGGAGTCTGCTTCTTTAGACCCCCTCAACAATAATATTGAAAAGCCTACAGTGACAGCGACTTACGTAATAGGGGCTAATGCACAGGGATGTTTGCAAAGGGATCCAGCTTTAGCAGATAGCAGCTCTGACATCAATAATAAAATTGTTAATAGTGACGAGGGATCGATTCTAGGGAGTCCCCACAGTAATATAAACCCTACATTAATAGATGACCCTATCAGAGCCGACAATTCTGAAATAGCTCATAAAACGGCTTTACTGACCAATATCAAAGAAATGCAGAAGTCTATTTGTCAGTCCCTATTTTTATACCTGTTACAATCTGATAAAAGTCAGAGGGGTCATCCTCTAGACTGTCTGAAACTTATGGCAGAAAGAATTTACGTGTTAAGAGACCATAGTGTAAAAGAGCTCCTTTAAAAAAAATTGTACACTCATATCTGTTACACTCTGATAAAGCAGGCCTTGTAGGCTCCTTCTTACAGGCGGGAAACTCACGGCTATAGAGATAAGAGCTCACGTATTACCCCTCATTTATTTTCTGCAGTCTCCAAATGTAAAAGAGCGCCTTTAAAAATGTCATACTTTCTTTGACCTCTCTCATACACTGCTTGCCTAGGCATGCCTTGTGCACATTTCGCACCACTCTTTTACACGACAGCATTGCTTATCAGTCCTTGCCAGCTGACTCCATGTAGAAGCCTCTTCTTTTCTTAGCAGGTTTTTAGACTGTCTAAAATTAGGCGCCAGAATGTTACATCCACCAAGTTACATTTTAGTTTGCCGCTCTTATGAGCCTTTTGTTCTTCCCGCTCTTTCTGTGCTGCACCAGCATTTTTTCTCACCCTGTTACATCTCCATGGCTGGTTCTCCGCCTTTTTGTGACACTTGCGCCATCCAACCCTTTATGGCTTGGAGCAGTCTCTTTTACCATTACAAAAAAAAAAACCTGTCCATGTTGGTGACGCTGCCTTCTGCCTTACAAAATTGCCACGTTTAGCAGTCCATGCCCCTTACTCATACATAGAGCGTAGCCTCAGCTGCATAACACATGTCCTTATTTATATAATTTATTTATTTTTTCTTTTCATAATTAGTGTCATTTACATCAGAGACTTTCAAATAGGCTGTACATAATGCTGCACCAGGCACCTCGCAGTCTAGGGCTGTGACAATACATTACACCACGTAGAAAGAAGCCACATTTGCACAACACATAACTTTAAAATATTTATTTATTTATTTTTCATTTCATAAATGGTGTCATTTTACACCAGAGACTTTAAAATTAGGCTGTGCAAAATATTGTATTGGCAAACTAGCAGTCTCGGATTGCTGCAACACGCTCCAACGTGGTACACTACAGTGCCCCTGCATGTTACACAACAGCCATCAGCTGGTTTACACACTGTGCCACTTTATCATCCCAAACACATTACCCCCACGTAGAAAAAAATATAATTGCACATCACATGTCTTCATTTATTTTTTATTTTATTTATTTTTCTTTTCATAACGGACATCAATTTACATCAGTGAATTTAAAATATTTATTTATTTATTTTCCATTTCATAAATGGCGTCATTTTACACCAGAGACTTTAAAATTAGGCTGTGCAAAATATTGTATTGGCAAACTTGCAGTCTAGAATTGCTGCAACACACTCCAACGTGGAACCTACAGTGCCATGGCATGCTACACAACCGCCATCAGCTGGTTTACGCTCTGTCCCTCTTTTATCAACCCGAACACATTACTGCCATGTAGAAAGAAATAATAATTGTACACCACAAGTCTTCATTTATTTTTTATTTTATTTATTTTTTCTTTTCATAACGGCTCTCCTTTCACAGTCTAGACTTTTTAAAATTAGGCGGCAAAATTCCCGCCTCTTCAAGGCCCATGGATTTTCAGCCCACGGCCTACTAAGGCTACGCCCCTACATCACAGGACCCCATTCAGGAACTCCACAGCCGTCAGCTACGCCTCCTAGGGGGCTGTCCTACCTCCAAAAAGGCCACGCAACACTCTAGGACCCCCATTCCACAGATGGAGCTCGACACTGCTCAAGCAACACCAGCCTATAGCCGCAACCACCCCATGAACACGCACAGACATGCCAAAGCATGCCCAGACATGTCCCGCCTTGGCCAACAAACATGGCAGCCCACAGGTAAGTCTCTGTTCATCCATCCCACAACCCTAAAACACCCTAGTAGGCCCTATTGTCTGCCTTGCAGCTATCCCTAGATACACCACACCATCACTCTATACCTATGACACACCTACACATCCATTAATTCCAGTGTGCAGAATACTCACACTACAACCGGACACCTTAGGGAACGCCCATCAGGGGCCGACCCTCAGTGGCTGGACTTCCGGCCCGGGACTTCCACCCCTGGACTTCCGGGGAGGGACTTCCCGTCCCAGACTTCCGGGGAGGGACTTCCGGGGAGGGAATTCTGGGGCGGAACTTCCGGGGCGGGACTTCCGGCTCCTACGTCACTTCCGGAAGGCGTTCCCACCTGTCAAAATGAATGGTGATGAAAGGTATCATTCTATACTACTAATGTTGTTGGCTTCTGTTCCGAACTCAAGAACTTTAGTTTGTAACAGGTTTGCTTTGCTGATATTACAAAATGATGTAAAAAATGTTAAGGCAATATCAGGCATTCTTGTTGACGCCCATGATTTGCGGAGCTCTGGGGCATCACAAAATTTGTCATTGAGCCCAAATTCTAAATCGTTCAGGACGTTTCTTAAAACAGATTCTGCTGATTTTACTGCATCCTGTGATCTTATTTTGGCAGCAGGAACTTCAGGAGTCAAATCAGCTTAGAACACCATAAGTGATTCCTTCTTTTTGTTAAACTGACAAAAAAGAATTCTGTCATTGTACATTCTCACCAGAAAAAATCTTAATTTCATTATTATGGATCAATACAGTTTCATCAATGTTGACCATTATTTCTCTGATCTCACTGAGTGTGAACCAGTAGCCAGCACTCAAGAGTGGCTTTAAAACTTAATTTACTCTTTCAAAAAGTGCAGACTTAACTTAAGGCTGACGGTTACGTTGCTGCTTGGAGCTCATTGTACGTTCATATTTTCGAATATAGGTATGCATGCAGTGAGGTGGGCATCCAAATCTGCTACAAATACATTCATCTCACTGTGTAGATCAGCTACTTGGCTGAAAACTTAATCTTGGAAGAAACTAGCTAAAGATAAAAACATGTTTGCTCTTTGAAACTCACATACTCTGTACTTTGTTCATCATCAGTTGCTTTGGCCCTTGTTCTGGCTAAAACACAGATAACACATTGAAGATCCTCTACTTTCTGATCAGTTGTTGGAGGGGGACGAGGGGTAGCCATCGATCTTCTAAGTGGATGGGCATTTAGTATGGTTGTCGTTGCTTTCCCAGAAGATTCAGATTCTGGTTGTGACTCACTGGTTTCTACTATTTTTGAAAAAAATATTCCAGGCTTTTTTCCATTGAATACGACTTGTAGCACTTGTTATAATGATAAAATATTTGATCTTCTTCATCCATCAGTTTCAATCTTTTGTGAACTTCGTCTAGCCATATTACTGCAGGATCTCAAACTCTCTTCTGTCCAGCTGCAGTTGATGTTAGCTTTTCTTTCGGATTAGTTTGGCATATAACACATTTTTCTTTGTTGAAGGAGTCCTCAGATTTTGTAGTTAGCAACACTCTGTCAGGAGGTAAAGATCCTCTGCTACCACCTACTTCGCTCATGTTTACGAATTTGAATCAAAGTAAAACCTGAAAGAAAAACAATATTAAAATAAATTACTAATGTGATGGCTAAAACACATCATTATAGAGCCGCCATTTTGGAAATTGGAGGAAGGGTTGCTCTGAGGAGTTATTTTCTGTCTCTTTAAGACTACTTGAGCCCCAAAACTATGTTTGGAACCAAAATGAAGTACATAGGTCTCATGGTTCCTGAAATATTACATCATCACTGCAACACATTCGCCATTTTTAAAAATGTCGTCCAGTAAAAATCGGCCCAGATTAGCAATGTCTCCCCAAGCTAAATTACTTCTTTAATGATACAAAAACACAAATCAAAAATGAAAATCTCTGGACAACTATCTTTTTATGGCTCTATAAGGGGCCAGGACTATCTTGTCTGCACAGGTTTTGCCACCATGGATTACAGAACTCAGAACAGACCGCTGTTACACATGCTGCGTGCTCTATTAGTGTTGGAGTGGGGGGCCTGCAAGGAGAAGCAGTGGCGTCCAGGAGCCTGTCACTGGAATGGATGTATGTGGCACTCATGTACATGCTAACATTTGGAAGTAGGAAAGAGAAAGTATTTTAAAAATAATTTGGGGAAATGTACATTCTGCACTGACTTGAATTTAAATTGGGGTAATTGCAGGCAGGGAAAAGCTATAATAAAGCAATCTTTTGCTTTAAAAGTCAGGAGCCTCCAGCTGAATTGGGTGGGTTGACATGTCTGCACTAATAAGACACAAGACTATCGTATCTGTTGTAAAGCACTGGGTAACGTTGCCCAAAGTTTGTGTTGTGTAAAACTATGCAAAATGAAATGTGGATTCTGCCTGTCAGCAAAATCTAATCACATCATTTAAGAATTAAGCACAAAGCATTGACATTTGATCACAGAAATAGATACTAAGCTAATGGCTGAATTACACAGTGCGAAACTGAAAAACCTGGAATCAATTTCTGCTTAACCAAATTGAGTGATCCCAAGCACATGCATTATTTCACCAAGCATCCCTTTCATCCATTATCACATGAGCACCTTCAAATATATGAGTTCAGGACATGCACTGTACTGTGTTTGAAGTGATAGCCTATAAAGGTGCTCCATCTATAGTAGGAATCTAGGCCACGTATACTGTATATGACCACTGACTTGCCTCTTCATTCACTTTTAGCACTGTGATCATGGCCGGGGCAAAAATGTTTCTCCGTTGATGTTTAAAAAATCTCACTTTTAATAAATAGTTTTCAAATAAACTAATGTTCCAAGGTGAAATGCTTGCGCGAGTTAAAGAAGTACACTTTCTTAAATATGGAGCAACTTATATTCTAACGTGATGTTTGTTGCATGAATTAAATGTCAAATATTTTCACGGCTCATCTTGTGCATGAACTCTTAGCAGGGCCGGCCTTTAGCATGTGCGAGCTGGGCGTATGCCCAGGGCGCTGACCTCTAGAGGTGCATTTGGGATTCCTGCAGCAGCCTCCAATGACTCAGGCCCAAAGTCCGATCTAACATAGGTTAGGTTTAAACACTTTTTCTGAGGGCTGGTTCCTTGTCGGCTTTTTGTTTTTGTTTTCATAATGCTCCTTAATCTTGCTCCCCTCGCCTTCCTCCTACTCCTCCCAAATTTTTAATACATAAATGATTAAAGAGGACAAGTGTGAGGGGGCACCAATTTCGGTTTTTGCCCAGGGTGCTAACTGAGCAAAGGTCAGCTCTGGCTCTTAGAGCCAAGGTGGACCCTCGTCTCAGCTCTCTGTTAATTTGTTGGCACACCCGCCTCTGCTGTTGGCTGCAGACAGCCGTGTGCTCCCTCCCCTTCCATGGCACAGAGCGTCCGCACTTCAGTTTATTTTTTTATGTCTTAAATGTGCTCCCAGCAAAAGGAGAAATCATACTCTTCACCATATATTTAAGTGGACTGAAAAAGGCAGAGAATCTCAAAAGGGACATGGCAAAAGCATTGTGACTGTTACTGGGGTTTGTTGTAGGTGCAGTGGTCTTCGGAATGCTGAAATCGCCCGCTTACCTCTAGGAACTGCATTTTCATTTACTTCCGTCCTGTTGCTGTCTCAGGTAACTGGTACCTCCTTCACACACTTTTGTATCTAATCACAGTTACAGTGGCGCTCTTGTTCTGTGTGCTGTGGCCAACAACTGATGCACAATATTCAGAGCATCTTTCTGACCAACTAACAAGCTCACATCGCCAGACTTCAGCCTAAATTCCAGAGCTCTCCATTGTTGTCCATTATAAAAACCCAACTACAATCTGAGCTTGCATGAGTGCATAAATCACAGCATATAAAAAAAACTAGCATATAAAGTGCTCACTGGAGGTGTCAAAACTGACAAATGACAGGTAGGCCAGTCCATATTAATGCAGTGTCCTTACACTGTCTACTTTCCAGTAGGTTTGCCCACAGGGGACATTCCATGTATGTTTATGTATCAAGCACAACACTAAATCATGTATATGTGATACAGCAGAAGCGGTTAAAGGTGACATAATTAACATTTTATTTCTGTAGTTGAGTGCTACCATCCCAATTTCTTTGTATTCATATTTATCAACCAACTCCAATGAGCTGGTGAGTAGTGGAACACAACAAAATCATCCACTGTTATGTCAGGTATACAATAACACGTCTCATGACTACCTCCACACTTCATTGCCCATTTTAACCCCACCAGTCTTCTTGTAGGACTCCCTACATTCAAGTTTTGTGCCTTCTGCGGTCTTGTGTCATATGCAGATTTTAAATGATGGAAACCCAATAATTTTTAGCTTCAAGGATTCCAAGCAAAAGCTGTGAATAATGTCATAGTCTGAGATCAGTAACCATTTAAACTTGACTTTGACAGCTCAAATCAAGCAGTTCTCAAAATTGGTCAACATTCAGAGACACACTTTTCCCTGCACAAATGTCTCAAGACCTTATCAAATGGAACAGCATGTGTGAAATGCACCTCTGTTCGCTGTTGTTGTAAACACAAGTTTGGAGTGGTAATTGCTGCAGATTTATACAGCTCAGTGCTGCACTCACATGCATGCTCTCCTTGGTACACATAGACTTGGTGGAAGGGCACCGAGATCTTACACTGCCGCACACAGGGGAAAAAAATAAAGGTGATATTGCATTTTGGCCATCTTAATTTCCAAGTACTTTTTGAGGCATTTGCACCCCGCTGGGACCACAACACGGACCCCGAGGAGTTGTGCCCCCCAATTTGAAGACTTCTATTCCACACTCACCTAAATACAATAAATACTACAATGTTTGGGAAAAAAGCTGCCAAATACCATTTGGTACATAGGTTTTATCAGAAGGGTAGTGTGGAAAAAATGCAAGTATCGAGACCCAGATCATTACTGTGACCTAGATGATATTGGCCGTCTGTTTAATTATTTTGACTACTACTTTTGTCCTTCTGCATGGTTTGATCTGTATTGGGACTGAAATGTTGCCCACATTTGTTTGGCCTTACCGTTGTGCTACTCTAGAGTGTGTGCAGAGGCTTAGATCTGTACCTGGTAATGCACGGTCCAGAACCTCGCACAATGCGTGCCTTCACAATGGACATAACATTACTGTCCATGCCCATGCTGAAACCTATAAAGCGCAGCACTGTATTTTGTGAATCTGTAAAATAACCAGTCTAGTTTCTGGGTGTCAAGGAAGTGCAAAACTACTTACTCCTGCCATGTAAAGTTCAGCTGTTATGTGAAACCCAGAACATTATGCTGATACTGCATGCATGTTGTGTATTTGTGTATGCAGCTAATGTGTTCTACATGTATGGTGTAAGGACTGTGTGTTGTATGAATCTGAGTACTGGGACCAGTGTGATCCATTCTAGGTGCCTCTGGTTTAGTGTGGCACAGGATGGATAATAAGAATAGCTTCCTCAGAGAGCAATAGCATATTGCTTGCATTCCTGTGTCTGGAGCATCCTGACTCAGGGCCTGATTTAGATATTGGCGGTAACATTTGGTTTTCTGATGGAAAACTTGTCCGCCGGCTTGGCGATCCGCCTGCCCGATTTAGATGTTGTTAGTCCCATAGGCGATAAAGCGCTCGAGTTCCGCCATCTCTGCCAGGAAACTCCATTCGCTCCGACTGCACTATTGGAAATAGTAGCTGGCTGCGGGACTCCATCCACCCTTACCTCCGAGTAGATTTGGATGTGCCTTCCTGCCAAGGCAACTGTGGCGGTGGTACCTTCACACCTGAGTTGGGGGATTGGAAGGGAAATTAGATAAAAACCTACCTTTTTCCTGTTTCCACTTCTGTTTTCGACTAGACACAACTGGACAACACCTTCCGTCGCTGTTGCCACTGGACCAAGGAGAAAGCACAAACGCCCCATCACTGGATTTCAAGGTAGGGAGACCCCATTGTCAGTGTACATTGTGTGGGCACTGCTTCGTGTGCTCCGTACCACTGCAGTCATATACATGTTTTAGTAATTTGGTGGTTTAAATTACTGTAACATGCATATTTTGCAAACACGATTGTGTCAAACATGGATGGGGACACACTGGTACAAGACACATCACACACACACACATAAAGGTAATTTTGGTGTCAGTATTCATTGCCAAATTAATGCTGCCACCACAATGACTTCACAATCACACTTGTCAACTATGTCTGTGTGTGCACATTGCAAGGGCACCTGTACCTGTGATGTTGTGCTTCCAGTTGTTTATGTGAGTCAGTAAGTGTATGTGTTTGTACGACTGTTTGGCTTGTTGAGGTGGAGGGAGCAGGAGTGGGTGATGTGGTTGTGTCAGAATGTGTGCCACTTGCATGCAGGTCTGATGTTGTTGTGTATGTTTGGTTGTGTGTGTTGCTTCCGTGTGTAACATTGAGGTGGGTGTTGTTGTGTGGTGATTGTTGTCAAGATGTGTGTAGCTGTACTTTTGTGGGAGTGTGTTTATGTAGATGAGTGTGTAGTTGTGTTGGTTGTTTGTGGATGTAGTGTAGTGTCAAGAGTGTGTTTTTATTGTGTCATGCATTTATGGCAATGGTTGTTTTTGGCATGTACTTGTGTTGTGGTGGAATGGCAATGGATAATGGTGTGCATGTAGTGTGTTGTGCGGGGGCACACATATGGTGAAGGTACAGTGTATGTATGTATGTGTGTGTGTGTGTGTGTGTGTGTGACCTTCTTCTATTCCATAGCCACTGTCACTGTATGATGTCCATTGGGTCCCATACAGCTTCCCTCCATCAGCAAATCGCTGCCAGTACACAGCCTGCAGAGCTGTAACATCTAAATATGGCTGGCGGGAACCTGCCAGCCTGACTGCCAGGAAGAGCACTCCCTCATGGCAGTTGGCAGCTAGGCCGCAATACATCTAAGTGCAGCGGTCGGAACACCGGCTACTTGATGGAGTGCTCAGGTCTGCAGATGCGCGGATTGCCGGTATGACTGTCAAAATCTAAATCAGACCCTCAGCCACTGAACCAAAGCAGGATGGAGACAGGACTTCCCTTAGATATTCAATGAAGGCCTCGTTAGCAAAAGGCTGCTGAGATGTTCTTTCTGAGCACTGCCGTGTGGTAGATGGTAGGGGTGAAGGGTGGGGCTGCAGTTTCTGTTGTTCAAGATAAGGATGTTTCTAGGCAGGACCTGCCCTTTTGTTTCTCACTGATTGCTGCTACAGGAAAGGTGATGACAAGTGCTGAGATCTCATTCTTCATTGTGACCTTGATTTGGATACTCCTCGGAGCCATCCCCGTTACTACCTGCAGTGAGAGCCATCACCTTGCACACAGGCTCTGTCTGAGGAACAGGGAGAAAATTACATCCGAAAGAGAAGCAGCCCAAACTGGTTCTGAAGCTTCAGACAGTGGATCTACACCCCTTGAAGTGGGATCCAAACCATTCCTCTTTGTTCATATTCAAATATCTTCTCAACAAAAGAACCAAGTTTCAAATTTCAAAAGTTGGGTATTTGAAGTATTCTCCACCAGTGACTAATAAGTGCCTATGCTGACAGTATACTGGGGACTGAAGTCATTAGCTATTATTATCGCACTGAACTGAAGGTTGTAATGTATACTTAACCATCTCATGAGTAGAGGGGGAGGTTGAGTTCCTTAAGTCTGTTACCATATAATACTTACTCTCTGTTGTATTCCTTTAGATTACACGTTCTACCTTATGCAACCATTTGTCTACCTTAACAGAAGAGGGGTTTCACTCAGGTATTCTAACAGTATGTGTTATCTGTTAAAACTAGACATGCTGTACTGTATCATATCTACTATGCAGATTTACTGACTCCTGTCCTTTCTATTTCACTCAGGAAGGCATACAGGACTGGGTACACACACATTTCTGCACCTACTTAATGGGACCTGTTTTTCTCTCTCTTCCATCCCCTCTTCCCCCACTCAACCTAGATTGGCTTTGACTTGTGTTGGGCTGACTTGGTGGTGAGTGAAGTTGGGAACTTACATCATTAACGTCTTATTGCTCCTGTAGAAACTGAGGTGAGATCTGACAGATATACCCTATAATGGGGAGATAGAACTCTGGATGCGAGGTGCAGTGCTTTACTGAACCTTGTTAGTGATATTACAACATTGTAATTGTGATTCCTGTTAAACTATGTAGCATTTAGTTTTGTGTGTTTAAAGTACTTTAATTATAAGCACTGGGACAGACAATATGTTATTGTGTCTTCTAGTTTCCTGTTGAATTATGAGCCCTTGACCCCCATACTCCCTCCCTGAGAAGCCTTTAACTGCTCACTCTTGCCACCCTTAGAGTCAACTGTGGAAAGGGTTCTATATAGCCCAATTTGCAGAGCCATGGTAGAACGAACACCAAGCCAGATGACGTCAATCACCATGGTTGGAGCCTAAGCCCAGTAGCCTCTCTGTGACCCGTGGCCCTCCCGACAGGATGTGAAAGTTTGTGATGTACAGTTCATTGATGGGAACCATTAAGAAATGCAAATCACACTAAAGTGGCTGTAGGATATTTTAATAGGATGGGCTTCATCTTCAATAGGCTCTATTAACTGACTTAAATATCATGAAATAAATCAAAAAAATGCAAAAACCAATATTACAATGCACAAATCTGGACAGAAATGTAGTGAGCACACTTGAAACGATCTGGGCATCACCAGTAGCTTTTGGGGGAGGAAACAAGAGCAAGAAGTAGCCCAAGTGCTGCAGGGGCTGAAGAAAGGGAGTCAAAGAGGGAGAACCGATCAGGCCTAGACATTCACGTTATGTTTTTATTCCCACTGCCTTTCATAAGTCTGGCTTATTGTCCTGCAGCCACTTCACAGCTCCTTATCGCATAAGTGCTTGTTGGCTGATTTTGAGTTTTGTCTGTTTACAGGAAGTTACTTGTGTTTATATGGTCTGTTCATGGCATACTTCATAGTATGTGTGACTTGTGGGTTTTGGGTTCTGGATAACATGATGCAGGATGTAAAGAAATGTATTTGGGGAAATCGTCAGACTGGGTATTCAGTCTCGAGGGCAAGACTTTCATCCTGACTTTGAGGTACTGGGTTTTTCAGAACCGGTACTGATCCGGTACCCCGGCGGTGCCAGGGTACACCCAAAGACCTCGGGTACTTTCCTGATTCAGACTACAGAAACTCAGAGTCTTCTAGGTGAAGTCAAAGATCAAATTTATTGGCTGCAACCAAGTAACAAGCGTCCTAGAAGTACAACAGCACGGTTTGTATGTTCTCAGGAGACTGTGTGTCAATGCAAAATCAGGTTTCCTTATATACAGTTTTTTAAGCTTCAGGCAAACATTCTTGACATTTTGGTTGGTCATTCACATGTCTTCACTACAAAGGAAAAAACAGTGACATGATGAAACCTCATATTTCATGTCATCCAACCCATAATAAATTACCCGGCAAGGCCTAGTATTTCACATCAGATAAGTGTGGACCCCCAATAAAAACGGGCACCTCCCCCTCGTAAAGTAAGAAGAAGAAAAGAGCAGGTGCAAGTGTGAGCAAGATTAGGCAGGGTGTGTGAGCGATAATAAGGGTTTTATGGCATGGTGTGCCTTGATGCTATCTGATTCGGCCACTGGGAGAGGGACTGACCAAACAGGTTTGGCCTGAGGCAATGGTTCCAGCTTGCCCAGGTCAGAGAAAAGTCAATCAAGGTGTACGTGTCCTTGGAATCAAATCTGACTGTATTATAAGCCTATGTGAGGGCAACTTTTAAAATGGCTGCCGTGTATAAAATGGGAGCCACGAGTGCAGGACGAAAATGGCGATTTCGAGGTGAAAACGCTGCTGGAATTGGGCGAAAATGCTCATGCTTAGTGTACTAGTCATTATCGGTCTTTTGATACTAAAATCGTACTGCTGTGGCAAAGTAAACTACATGGGTCCAGAATTTTTAGAACCACAAACCCTCCTTTTGCCCTTACATAGGCAATATACCTATTCTCATGCTAATCTGAGTCCAGGTCTATGTTTCTAAAGTCGTTGAGATGTTGCTGTAACATCATCCTAGTATTTAGCTCGTCTCTTGGTGCAGGTTTCCTTATGCATGATGTAACACAGAAACCACATATCGCAGGAGCACACTGCACGCATAGACAGAACAGGAAAAGAATGGCCAAGATCATCCCAATGACCATCAGAATCTTCCATCCCCATGCTGATATCAGTTCCCAGAACCATCCCATTAATGACCAATCTCCTTTATCTAAATGAATAGATTCGGAAATTCTATGCAATTTGGAGATGGCCTGGTATACTGTTGGAGCGTTATCTGGGACAAAAACACAGCAACTCGACTGGATCAATGTACATACTCCACCCCGGTCTGCAAGTATGACATCTAATGCGACCCTGTTCTGAAGGGTCATAAGACGATCCGACTGGAGCTCAGCAGTCAAGTTACCAAGGGCACCAGCGGTTTCAGCCACGGTGGATTCAACCACTCTTATCAATTGCCTTATACTCCTGCTGTTACTTATTTGTCCCCAGAACGGCAGAAAACCCTTTACGAAGTCCCCAAATTCTTGTCCTGCAGTGTCTTCTTCACTGAAGACGCCTCTAACTATCCTTGTCTTGTGGTAATTTGCCGCTGCTGTGTAGGTAGGGGGCAACAGGAACGAAACGAAGCATGTGCCCGAAAAGTCAGGGGGCAACCATGTAAAGGCTCTATCATGGCAGATGAAATAGGTACCCTTAGCTGCCAAGAGCGGAGGGGAGGTCTGAGATGCGAAGACATATGTCTCAGTGCAGATGCTTTCCCCTAGCTGAGCTCTGGGATTCTTGCCAGTACCTTGCAGACACAGGTGACCCTGATGGGGTACAACCCAAATCAGGGAAGATATCTTAGCTTGCTGTTTCCCATTCATTGTGGCTTCATATCCGGTCATGTTCCATCCTATATATGCAATTGTCTCATCTCTGGGGATAGTCTCGTAGAGGATATTGTCCTTCATCATGTCTATGATACCTTTAACTAAAGCATTTTTCTTAGGGTTGTCTTCCGCAAAACGTAGGGGGTAGTGTGCATAGATGAATATCGTTCTGAATGCCCACACGGAACCATTGTGGCTGAAAGGCAGGATCAGATAAGGGATACCTTTATCTGCTGTGTGAGGCATAAGGCCACACACCCAACAGTTAGTTGTATTTATCACTAGCTGGTGTTGGTGCAAAAGCTGGATGAAGGAGTTATTAATGAACTCTAGTCTCCTAGCAGATTCATGTTTAGGGAGGAGTTGAAAAGAATGTGGGGAAACAGTGGAAGGAGGAGGTGCAGACGAGGTAGTGGGTGCCAATATCACATTAAAACAGAATAAAATATATCCTATAAAAAACATAAGTATACTAAATAATATAAAAATGCACAGCAGCAAAAACCGTTTCTTGGTTATCGTTTCACATATTCTCTTCTTGAAACTCAGTCTTTCAACATGTTCTCCATTTTGGAAAGATTCCATCCTCTAACCGTTGCCGCTCGTGGCGGTTGGTTTACTTCACTTAGGAGTGTTCTGAATGTTCCAGGCCGCCCTAGAACAAACCAGACCTGTAGACCTTGTGTCCACAGGCTACCCCCCTAAGTCTTTTCAGCCACGATCCTACAGCCGAACCCGGATGGAGGTTCAAAAAATACAAAAAGCAAAAAGTCATTCAAAAATAATTTTCCATATTGGAGAACTTTGCTAAAGAGAAGAAAAGTAAACTATTTTATTTGTCCTTTATTCTTGGTCGTAGATTATAACGGTTAGTCCCAGGTATCGTGTGGTCCTGAAAAAGGAGTTCAGGTTCTGTAGCGTCTAATCGAACTGACGGTGATACTGCTGATTGTAAAATGTCATCACTTTCTTTCTCAGTGAGTGTTCCTTTTATTCGTGCATCGCTGAAAGGCAGAAAACGTGGCACGGTTTCAGTCTCTGAGTGGGCGACACCTTCCTGAACCCACCGGTCATATGGCAGAGGTAGGGGTACCCTTTTGCAATGGGTCCCATGGATCCAGTGTTTCTTCCCTTCTACTCGAACAGCTGATCTTGTGGAGAGAAGAACGAGGTGCGGTCCGGTCCACCAGGGCTGCTCGTTTTTGGTTCGCTGAAAGTTCTTTATTAAAACCCAGGATCCAGGCTCAATGGGATGACCTGGAGATTCAGAGACCGGAGGCAGGGTGTCGTGGACCTGTCGATGTAAGACACGCAATTTAGCTGTCAATTCATACAGATAGTCAAGCAAGACAGGATGCTCTATCTCGCTGAACTTCTTGGGCCTAGGCACTCCCCATATATTGGCCGGGCGGCCAAAGATTATTTCATAAGGGCTAAGTTTCACTCGTGAATGCACAGTCATTCTGGTTGATAGGAGTGCTAAGGGTAGAGCGTCAGGCCATTTGAGACCAGAGCTCGCTTGTATCTTGGCCAATTTTAGCTTTAGAGTGCCGTTATAGCACTCCACTAATCCAGCTGATTGGGGGTGATTTGCAGCATGAAACTTTTGGTTTATGCCTAGCCCTTCGCATACTTTCTTCATCACTTGACCCACAAATTCACTTCCATTGTCACTCCAGATCATTCTCGGCATTCCGAATCTAGGGAAGAACTCTTTCACAAGGGCTTTGGCTGTGGATAGCGCAGTATTGTCTTTTAGGGGATAGGCTTCCACCCATCTTGAAAAGGCACAAACAACAACGAGTACGTATTTTAAGTTGTTGCACCTCTCCATGTGGATGAAATCTAGCTGCAAAACCTCAAACGGATACGTAGGAGGTGCAAAATGACCAGCTGGAGTTGGGGTTCCTCTACCAGGGTTGTGTTTCAGGCATACCATGCAATTTCTAACCACATTTTCTGCGCACTTGGGAATTCCTGCATTTTGCCATACTGGGGCCAACAACTTACAAATCCCTTTCACACTGATGTGAGCCATTCCATGAGCCATTGTAACTACTGCAAGCACATACGCATCGGGTAGCAACCATCTCTGATGTTCTGACAACTCGACCCAACAACCATTCACATCCAATTTACCCGTACTTTCTCTCCACACACTCAATTCTCTCTCTGTGGCTTCAGCTTGAATCGATTTCACGCTTTCTATCGTGTCTTCACACATTCCAACATCACCAATCCATCTTGCAGGGCCCGCAACATACATTCGGCTCATCACATTCCTTGCCGTTTCTTTTGCGACCTCGTCAGCAAATGCATTCCCACGACCAACATCATCAGTCACCTTTTTATGTGCGCTACACTTCACAATCGCAACTTGCAACGGTAAAGTAAGTGAATCAAGAAGCTCGTTTACCAACTGACCATGCTGTATTTTAGTTCCATGCGAGGTCAGGAACCCACGTTCCTTCCACAAACGCCCAAAACTATGGGCCACACCAAACGCATATTGGCTATCGGTATAGATAGTCACTTTCATTCCTTTTGATACTGTACATGCTCTTGTTAGGGCTATTAACTCAGCTGCTTGGGCTGAATTATGTGGGATACGTGCAGCTTCAACAATCGTACCCAAAGTTGTCACAGCATACGCCGCAGTCGTGTCACCATTCGGGAGCTTAAAGCATGAACCATCCACCCACAAAGTACCATCACTCTTTGCAATGGGAGTGTCCAGAAGGTCTATTCTCCCTTTCGTTTCTTCTTCTGTTCTATGGAGACAATCATGTTGTTCAGAAGTATCTAACTCCGTCACAATTGGCAATAACGTAGCTGGGTTAAGTGTAGTGCATCTTTTTATATGTACATGGCTTGCTAACAATGTCAACTCGTAACCTGACAATCGAGCACTAGTTAAATGCTGTGTCTTGGTTCTGTTTAACAACGTGTCCACTGCATGTGGAACCATTACGATTAATGTGTTATTCATCACTAAACCAGCAGACTGTCGGATAGAAACAGCAGCTGCCGCTGCCGCTCTTAAGCAGCTCAGTAGTGCCTTAGCTACTGGGTCTAAGGTTGAAGAGAAATAGGCGCATGGACGCTCCCTGTCTCCAAACTGTTGTGTCAAAACTGCTAACGCACAACCTTCTTTCTCATGGACATACAATGTAAAAGGCTTGCTGTAGTTGGGGGTACCCAACACATGAGCTGAACATAATGCATCACGTAATTCGACAAAACTTTCCTGACAATCTTCAGACCATGGGACGGGATTTGGTATATCTTTACAAGTTAATGCCACCAAGGGTTTGGCTATTAACGAAAAATTAGGTATCCATTGTCTGCAATATGATGTATTACCCAAGAAAGCACGCACTTCTCTTTGTGTTTTTGGCACACTTATTGCTGCAACAGCCCTGATTCTCTCTGGGGTCAGTTGCCTTCCCTCCTTCGAAAAGAGATGACCTAAATAGGTCACTTCTTTTTGACAATACTGTAACTTTGAAAGGGACACTTTGTGGTGTAAATCAGACAAATGACGCAATAATGACAATGTTGCTTCTTTGCAGATCTCCTTAGTATCTGCGGCAACTAGCAAATCATCTACATATTGAATGAGAGTGGCGCCATCAGGTAACATAAGAGTGTCAAGTTGTGCTTTCAAAGCCTGACTATTGATAGATGGACTTTCACAATAGCCTTGAGGAGCTCTCTTAAATCTGAAGCTTCGTCCTCCCAAATTGAAGCCAAAAATGTCCCTGCTCTCTTCTGCAATAGGGATGCTGAAGAAAGCATTTTTCAGGTCTATTACTGAGAAACAAGTGGCTGAAGCTGGAATCATTGTCAACAATGCAGTGATATCGGGGACGACTGGAAACTGTGGCACAACTATTTTGTTCACCTCTCTAAGATCAATTACAAACCTATAAACAGGTGGCTGAGTAGGGTCAGTATGCTTCAAGACAGGCAAAACAGGACTATTGCAAACGTTGCCTCTTGTCTCCTCAATTACATCCTTCTCAATCAGATCACGAATAATTGTCAACAACGCTTTTTCCCCTTCACTAGAGATCTTGTATTGGGGAATACGTGGCATTTTAACATTGGCTTTTAATGTTATCACATATGGCTGAATTTCCAAAAGACCTACATCATTAGGTCCAGTAGCCCAAAGAGTATTAGGAAGAGACGAAAATTCTGGTGGAAATCTGTCCTTTGACAAATACATTGGTGAAACCACTTTCTTACCCAATGTGAGTTGCACTCCAGAAGGAGAGCAATACAATGTTGCATACAATCTCTTTAACAAATCTAATCCTAACAAGTTCTCGCCACAACCTGTCGTCAAAATAAGGGGTGTTTCAAATTTACAAGGTCCAACAGAAAGAGATATAGGGTTAGAAATCGGATTTCTAACTGGGGCGCCGGAAAACCCTACTGATACATTTGTTTCGCCAGACAAAGGTGCGCCAGGGAGTTTTGAGTGCATAATAGAACTCTTGGTAGCACCAGTATCCAACAGAAAAGGTTCTGACACACCTGATGCAATCACCTTAACATAAGGCCCACTCTGATCTACTGGAACTGAAACAACTCCCTCTCTTTGTCTATGGCTGTCCTAGCAATCATTACTGTCCAAATGCTCATCCTCTGTATAGTAATCATCAGTATAGTACTGAGTCGTCCTACCAGATGCATTAACCTGTTGATCAAATCTGTTCATTGAGTTTTGAGGGAGGAATGGGCGCGCGCTCTGGGGAACATATCCACGTCCTCTTCCTCTAGGTGCTTGTGGAACACCTCGACCTCTTAAACCAGAAGTACCATTTGCGCGCTGTAGCAAAGCAGGGCAACTATACTTGAAATGACCCTCTTCCTTGCAATATGAACACTGATTGGGACCTACTGGGATACGTGGTTGAGCATACTCGGTTCTTTGTGAGTTTCTCTGAAACGGTTGGGGCTGATAGTTATTCTGATAATTGTTCTGTGCACCACTATTCTGACCACCACGTGGCGGGTACGCTTGTTGTAACAGAACCTTCATTTTCAATTCTTTTGTTTTCTTCTCTACTCTATCTCTCTCATCTTTATCTCTATTTTCGTAGTACTGTGCAGTAGCCAATATCTGTGCTGAAGAGGAAACTGCCCAAGAACTTTCTGAGTCTTTTAACTTTTTACACAACTCAGGAAGCAGATTATGCACAAATTTATCGACGAACAAACGTTGACCACCTTCCGTGCTCATATCTTGACCACTGTGGTCCACAAACGTTTCTTCAAACCTGGTGAAGAAATCTGATACCGTTTCTTCTTTCTTTTGCTTACATGCAGACAATTTATCCCAATTTACACGCATCGCAGGCATTATAGTTTTCATGTAATCAATAATCCTACCAGGAAGCTCTGTCACTAAAGGCTCAGGTTTAGCACCACCAATTTGTCGGGCATCTGCAGCAGCAATATTAGCCCATGTGTCACCTAACTCTTGAGCATGGTCTGTATGGCGAATCTTTCCCCATAAAGGCTGTGGAACAACATTCCCAAACAACATGTCTATGTCAGCTAAATTCATAATGCAAGACCCCGCAGTCTGTGCCAATTCCTTGTAATACCCTGTAGGATTCTTACGGGGATCAGGCAATGTCTGCTTAAGGGCTAAAACTTCAGCTCGCTTCCATGGAACGTGTACCCATACACGCTGGAAATGAGGCAGGACAGGTGGATTAGCATTTGGAAGAATCATATTTAAATAATAACCTGGAAACACCTTCAGTCCTAAATGACAATAACATCGCAACTGCTTTCTCGACATCTGAACCCACAATCAAACCTGTCGAAAAATCAAACTGTACACGACACAACTTAGGCGGATTGGGCTCCAAACCATTTTCCTCTAAATCCTCAGAAAGAAAAGTACACATTTTCTCAAAAACGTATCTCTGTTTCGGTTCTTCCCACTGATGGAAGACATCCATAACAGACTCTAGTTCATATCTCGCTGGTTCAGTAACCCATTTATGCGCCAAATAATTCAGTGTCTCTTTCTCCATACCATCAGGCAATTGGCTACGCAATTGCTTACGTTCTGAAACTGGGGTCGTAGCTAATGACCCAAAGAGAGGGGATAAAAGACTAGTCACAGTGTTTGTCATTCTCTGACGGATAGAGGGAGAGGTTGACAAATGAACAGGAGGAAAAACAGAATGAGACAAGGCAGAGACAGAAGCAGTATCAGAAACAATACCAGGAGCGGTAGTCGCTATAGTAGTCAAAGTTGTAGGAAGTAAAGGCAGAGCAGATGTCAAAGCCGGTGGCCCTTGAGAAGGCTGCACCGGAGAAATAGGAACCAACTGAGGAATAGCTGGTGGGTGCTGGGGAGGAGCAGGAGGCAATGCAACCACCGCTTGTGCAACTAGAGGTTGCGGAGGTGCCGTTGCATTCTGCGCATAGGGTGGTGGTGAACTTAGCAAATGCGACATTAGGGGATCTTTTTCAGAGTCTTTTGCTGCATCTTGCTGAAGAGGCGGCAAAACTGGATAGCATTTATCTATTGTCATTTTATGTCGCCTATGCAACTGCTCATTCAACTGTTCTACCTCGTTATCTTTAAACTGTATAGCACCTTGCATAATCGAAATACCTTTTTCTCTCTTATTTTTCTTAGCTAATTTAATTTCCTTTTGCTTGGCTTCCTTACGCCATAAGCGGAAAGAATCAAACATTGCCGGCCGGGCTTTCTTCTTAAAAAGTCTAACTTCGAGGTTATCTAAGATTTCTGTGTCAAAGCTACCATTTTGGGGCCATTTTAAAACACCATCTTTTCTGGTGTAACGGATCCATACTTCATTATATGTGATGGGGCCTACTCCGTGCTTCACATATAGTTCATAAGTTGGAGTTCCAATCGGAGGAACCGGACATGAGTCCTCCAACCGGGAGTCCCTTTTACAACCAAGACAAAACAAATTTCCAAGTCTGCTAAGACCAGGCATCTTCGCTCACTAGTCTAGCTTCAAACTTCAAAGGATTATCGTTTACGATAGTCTCGTGAATACACGAGTCCTTCGGCTTTGGTACTTGCAAGTTCCAAATCAAAGTGATCCCAAAGGGATACCAAACCAAATGTCCAACTAAGGACCAAACCAAGTGTCCAACTAAGGACTGGGAGACGCTCCACTTATACTTAACTGAAAATATCGATGACGTCACCAGAAGACTCGTCTTATCGTTTCGCTCTACCAAACATCAAGGGTCCAAATCAGGGCGATAGCCAGGGCAGCAGTCCTTCGTAGCCGTCGGGAAGCGGGGAACCTCGCAGCAAAGACTTTCGGACCACGTCGACATGCAGGGGTCGATGAAGTGGCGGCCTTCCTCCAGAATTTTCACACGAAGCTCCCCAAGGACCTCAGGCTTGGACCGGTACCGCTGGTATCGCCCCACGTTGGGCGCCAACTGAGGTACTGGGTTTTTCAGAACCGATACTGATCCGGTAACCCAGCGGTGCCAGGGTACACCCAAAGATCTCGGGTAGTTTCCTGATTCAGACTACAGAAACTCAGAGTCTTCTAGGTGAAGTCAAAGATCGAATTTATTGGCTGCAACCAAGTAACAAGCGTCCTAGAAGTACAACAGCACGGTTTGTATGTTCTCAGGAGACTGTGTGTCAATGCAAAATCAGGTTTCCTTATATACAGTTTTTTAAGCTTCAGGCAAACATTCTTGACATTTTGGTTGGTCATTCACATGTCTTCACTACAAAGGAAAAAACAGTGACATGATGAAACCTCATATTTCATGTCATCCAACCCATAATAAATTACCCGGCAAGGCCTAGTATTTCACATCAGATAAGTGTGGACCCCCAATAAAAACGGGCACCTCCCCCTCGTAAAGTAAGAAGAAGAAAAGAGCAGGTGCAAGTGTGAGCAAGATTAGGCAGGGTGTGTGAGCGATAATAAGGGTTTTATGGCATGGTGTGCCTTGATGCTATCTGATTCGGCCACTGGGAGAGGGACTGACCAAACAGGTTTGGCCTGAGGCAATGGTTCCAGCTTGCCCAGGTCAGAGAAAAGTCAATCAAGGTGTACGTGTCCTTGGAATCAAATCCGACTGTATTATAAGCCTATGTGAGGGCAACTTTTAAAATGGCTGCCGTGTATAAAATGGGAGCCACGAGTGCAGGATGAAAATGGCGATTTCGAGGTGAAAACGCTGCTGGAATTGGGCGAAAATGCTCATGCTTAGTGTACTAGTCATTATCGGTCTTTTGATACTAAAATCATACTGCTGTGGCAAAGTAAACTACATGGGTCCAGAATTTTTAGAACCACAACTTTCATTCATTGCTTCATGTGTCCAAGTTGGCTGCTTTCTCCTCTTCACTGAAGTTCAGGACTGGTCGCTTCCGTCTTTCTTGTTTGCTGCATTCGCCCGCACCTGGCTATGCTCAGCTGGGCTAAGGTCATAGGGTTCGACGTGTCCTTATTGAGGCACAGATCAGCCCCTCATACTCTAGGGGTTGAGGGTATGACAACGTCCTGCCTCTTGTGAGCTAGCAGATCGTGATCGTCCGATGGACGTACATACTGACTCCTCTTCCCAGAATGGTATCCTTTTATTCTCACCAAGAGAGCATCATTCCTCGAGCCATCATCCCCGAGGGTGAAACTGTCCAGTGGCGCGGACGGACGCGAGAAGAAGAGTAGTGTTTTCTGTAATTAACGGGGCGCTGCCGCACCCAGCTTTCAGCAGCCAAGAAAGAAACTTGATCTATAACCACGGAGACACCTGTAGCCCGTTTACCAAAATATTACTTGTTACAAAAAGGGGGTGCAGGGTGTGCGTTTGAGACTGCGGTAAGATTTTTTTCCTCAAAAGTTTTCTACTAAATTGCAGGGAAGAGCGATGTCAGGATGTCACGACAAACATAGCTCGGACGGCGACTCCCTCACATTTCTAAACACGTTCAGCAGCTTCACGCTTGTCTTGTCCTGTTTGGGACCCTTCGGTGTTATGCAGGTGAACCACTGTGAGCGCACAGCTTGGGAGGGTAATATCCGCAGTATCAACGTAGAGCGAATAACAGGGCAAACCTCAGCAAGCAAACGAGGACTGTGCTAATAGTTCTCCCACTCCCCATACACGCACCACCATCCCTCACACGCTCCCTCTCCGTTTCCTGGTCCTTGCATTTTGAGGAGAAAAACGTCGGCGAAGGACTCACGTAGTGGGTTTATGAACAGATCGGGTCTTTATTCCAGCTGTGTTCACATTAAAATACTCTGTTGTTCCTCTCTTATTTTTACGCCTCCACCGTTAAAAATCACTGGCAATGCCAATGTGTCTGGCTTTAATATGCTTCACCCCGCATTCACAATAGTTTACCACACATTCTGCATTCACGTGGCTACAACTGACACCCACTACTGATACACCTCCTACCCACTACTCACTCTGCACTTACCCTGAAGCCACACAGAACGTGCACTCCGCCACTGCTCACCCTACACCCCCCGCCGCTCATTGTAAACCCAGATAATGCTCACCCACCTCTCACCGTGCACCTACACACCCCTAAAAACTTGCGCTGACTGCTCACTCTTCACACACAGACCCTCTCGCCCTCCACTCATACTCTCAGCCTACACACACTGATCACCTTGCACATTCCTTTGCTTCTCACCCTTTACCCACGCACCGCACACACTTCTCAATTTACGCACCCCCTTTACTCAATCAACCCTGTGCTTTTCCTCCACTCACCCGTCTCACCCTACATCCACACCACTCGTACTGTCATGCTGCACACACACTGTTAACCTTGCACACTCACTCGCTGCTCACTCTTTATTCACACACTACTTACCTTCTACTCACTCTGCACATATACTGCACACTTACACACCTCTCAAATTGCACACACCATCTTTTCACAATCTGCTTACCCTACACACACACACACACTTCTTGCCCTGCATTCATTCACCTCAGTCTACAACCACACACCTCTCACTCTGCACTCATACTGCTCAGATACCTCTCACCCTACACTCATGTACCACTAGCACACCACTCAATCTGATCTTTTGCACTGCTCACCCTGCACTCAGACACCACTCATAGACCTCTCACCCAGCAATGATACCTGTCACCCTGCACCCACACACATCACCCTGCACTCACAGCTCCTGCCCTACACTTGCATTCCTCACGTACTTTTCATCCTTCACTCACCAACCTCACCCTAGACCCACACACCTCACATCCTGCATTCATACACCCACACAAATACTGTTCACCTTATACACTCACCTTTTACACACACATTGCTTACCTTCTACTCACACATTACTCACTCTGCACACACAGCTCATCCTGTACCTTCTCAAACTGCACACACGACACACACCTCGTACCCGTACACACATCACTCACCATGCACTCCCCTGCCTCTCACCTGCACTCACTCTACACCCACACCTCTCACCCTACATTCATTCTGCTCACATGGCCCACCATGCACTCAAACATCACATATGCTAATCACTCACCCTGCACTCAGACACCACCTATATACTCTCACCCAGCAATGACACACATCTTACCCTGCACTCATACTCCTCACATATTTCTCATCCTGCACTCACACCTCACTCTACACCCACACCCCTCTCACACTGCACTCATATGCTCACCCTAGACACACAGACTGCTCACCCTAAACCCACACAATTCACCTTACACCCACACAATTAATCTTACACTCACTCACTGTTCGCCTTTATTCACACACCACTCACCCTGCACACCGCACACTCTGCATACACCTCTCAAACTGTACACACAATACACAATCTAGTTACACACTGCTCACCCTGCACTCACCCATCACACACTCACACACTCCTTGCCTTTCATTTAGAAACCACTCATAAACCTTGCATTCACCAATTACACACCTCTCACCATGAACTCACACTTCTCACATCCTTTTCACTCTGCACTCCCACACCACTCACACTGATGTTCGCAATGCACTCACACAACTCTCATCTTACAAACTAATAGAGATCTCAACTTTGACTATACATCGCTCATACTACACACACATGCCATTGACCCTACACGCTCACACATCACTCACCCTGCAATTAGACATTCTCACCTGGCTCTCAGACACTCTTTATCCTGCACACTCACTAAGTAGTCGGACATTGCTTGTCCTGCACTCACACACCATTCACCCACCTGACCCTGTACTCAGAAACCACTCACTTTGCAAACACCACTCACCATGCAATGACACACCACTAACACAGCACTCACATTCACACTGCACTCTCACACCTCTTATCCGGCACAGTTGTGCACTGCTCACCCTGCACACACATATCAGTCACCCTGCACACTCATGCAAACCTCACTCTGCACACTCAGACACCACTCACCCGGCACTAAGACACTGCTCACCCTGCAGTAAGACACTTTCAGCCTTCACTCAGATGATGCACACCCAGAACTCCTGCAGTGCTTGCCCTGCACAGACAGCATGCATGCTGTGCTTACTCCACTCATTCTGTACTGACATGCTGTTCAGTCTGCACTAACACACCACTCATACACCTCTCACCCAGCACTTACACCGTTCACCCTGAACACAGCTCTCACCCTTCACACCTCTCATTCTGCACTTACATACCTCACCAAGTGCACACACACAACACGCACTTCTTACCCGGCACACACAAAGAGTGCTCACCCTCCACACCCATACACTCAAACATCTCACTCTGCACACATCACCCTGCACACATGCATGAACACATTCCTATCCCTGCATGCAGAGGCATCGCCCACCCTACACTCATACACCGCTAATCCTGCACCCCCACACTGCTCACCCTGCACACTCACATCACTAACTATGCACGTGCGCACACACATACACATACACACACACACACCTTACCTTGCAATTAGACCACACCTTGCACTCACACACATCGCTCACCTTGCACTAACATATTGCTCACCCTGCACTCAGGCACCACTCTCCTTTTGCTCATATACAGCTCACCCTACAGACATACACCTCTCACCCTGGATTCTATTTCAGGACCAGAAGCTCTGATTATGCTTCTCTTTCTTCACTTTTTATTTTCAGCAGCCAATCAAATGAAAGTATAAAACACTACATTTCCCATGAACTCATCTTAGTCCCATGACCAACCATATAGACCCAGCCCTATATAAACGGTAGGCAGCAACATAGTCCCCTCTTTCTTTGCTGCTTCGCAGCCAATGAAGTACAGTGCATATGTTGTGTTGTCTGTCATGTTTCATAATTGATATTTGCATCACTATGATTGTTTTATTGCTATGAATGGCATTTAAACGTTGACTTAGCATTTTGTCTAAATGTGCTATGCGTGGTATTCACATTTAGTTTTCATAGTAATATTGTGCCCGGCTGCGCAGCGTCGAGCCGTGATTCCTGTGGGAGAGTTCACCTTCCTGATGAGGTGTCTGGCCGCCTCATTCTTGCTCTCCGTGGATCGTGAGAAAGGGGAGTGAGGACGCGCGGCTGCCTGCCACTTGGTCCTCCTTCTTTTGCTATTGCTTGGTGCTTGCTCGCATGTGCGTTTGGCCGGTATCGTTCCCATCAGTCTGAGACTGAAAATTTACAAGGGAAGAGATGAGTGTGACGATCTGAAGCCCCAAAGAAGTTTTGCAACTCCCTGATTACGCCCTGGTTGAGGCTACTGTTTGGATTGGATCTGCCTTCCTTGATTCTGGTCCTTACCTCCTGGGAAACTCACCTGTGTCATCCATCCTGTGTCCATGTCTGAATATGAAGAGGAAAATATGGAGAGTTACTGTTATGATGACCCTGCTGTGTCTTTTGAGGAGGACCTGGTTTATGCGCTACACGCTGGAGTACAACATTCTGTGAATTTAGCCTTATTTAAGTTCATTCAACCCATAAAACAGCACCTGTATGAGTTGAAGAACAGCAAGGCTGGATCCCTGCCCTTACCGCATGCAGCAGAGAAGAACCCTCAGCCTCTCAGGCCAAACCAAGTGACAGGGTCACTAGGGACCCTCATTGTGCAGATTTTGAAAAATTGGTGAAATCACTGGCAAAAGATCACGATCGCAGAGTTCAGACCAAGGGGAAGATCCAGGCTCTAGCAAGCGCAAAAGGAAGTCATGCCACTCCCATATGGCCCAGCAATCTCCGAAGGTCCTCACCTTCCAGCCGGACGATATTATCCACACTAGGTCTACCGTAAGGCTCCTGCCTACTGAGGTGGCAGATTACATAAAAGCTCACATACGACAGGGGTTTGAAAAAGATGTCAGATCTCGGCTGAGATCTGAGTGCCCTAGACCAGACCTCCCCAGCAAGGTTATGGAGACTTCCGGAGATAGACCCCACTCTGATGACATACTTGAAAACATTTTCTAAGGATCTCAAGAAGGGTATTGATGGGGCTTGGAGAGGATGCCAAAACATGTTACTTGATATCTCCGGCCCTTTAACAAAAATCCCAGAAATCGGTTTCCACACCAAAGAATCAGGCGTCCCTAATGACCCCGATGTCTTGGTCAGCTGGGCCCAAAGATCAATTTGTTTTTTGGGGAACGTAAACTGCATCATCTCCAGCAAACAATGCCGTTCTATCCTTATCAAACTAGACCCAAAACTCACTGATCTCACTACATCAGAACCTGGTCCCCTAGCCCAGGGCTTACTGTTACAAGCTGGAGCTTTATGACTCACCGGTTCAACCCTTTCCTCCTTCTGTAATGCATTTTTCCCTACCAGATCAGGAGTTCATCTCTTCAGAGGTGGGAGATCTCCTGCACCAGGGGACCACAGAAGAGTCACACCCACACCCAAAAGGTTCCCTCAGTTGCATTTTCTTGGTAGAAAAGAAGGGTGGCGGGTCATGTTTGGTTTTGAATCGGAAGTAATTCAATGGTTGGGTCATATATTGTTATTTAAAAATGGAGGGCATCCATTTGTTGAGAGACATCCTGCGGGAGGGGACTGTATGGTCCAAATTGATTTAAAGGCTACTTACCTGACCATTCCTATTTTTCCACCTCATTGGCGGTTTCTTCAATTCCTTTGGGAAGAGTGTTGTTTCAAGTACAAAGCCCTCTCTTTAGCCTATCCTAAGCCCCATGGTGCTTCACAAAAGTGATGCACCCAATAGCGGAGTATATTCGGACAAGGGGGGTTCGTCTTACCACATACCTAGACTGCATCATCATCATGGCTCAATTGCCACTCTCTATCCTTACCCACCTGGAATGGCCGGTTTTGTTTCCCCGGGACCCCTCATAGACCAGAATTGGGAGCCCGACGTTCTGTTTGCACCCTGCACCCAGCCACCCCTGTGCCACTGAGGGTGTGTTTGGTGCCTACTTGTGGCCCTTCCAGTGCTCTTTTAATCCCCGCTGGTCTGCCCTCCAAGCCACGGGTACTTACCTGCTGATAGACCTGATTATGAATACCCCCTGTCTCCATAGGGGCCCACATTA
The DNA here is from genome assembly GCF_031143425.1 of Pleurodeles waltl. Lineage (NCBI taxonomy): Eukaryota > Metazoa > Chordata > Amphibia > Caudata > Salamandridae > Pleurodeles > Pleurodeles waltl. The sequence goes on along the minus strand of NC_090436.1, from coordinate 439,125,487 downwards.
AAAAAATTGCTCAACTTTGACCTCTGTATCCAGCCGGCCCCGTGTTGCTGGTGATGGGTGTTTGGGAGTGACTTGAAGCCCCAAAGGTGGACTACCTATAACCCGGAGACTGGAACTGTAAGTCATGTACTTACCTTTAAAACTGTACTTTATTTTCTTCCCCCAGGAACTGTTCAGAAAATGAACTATGTTCACTTTTAAAAGAGATATTCTCTGTTTTCTTAAAAACTGTTTGCTTGACTAAAGTGAAACAAAGTTACATTGATATCTATGTTAAGTACTTACCTGCACCACTATATACTTCTGAGCTGAATCTTGTGGTTCTAGTAATAAAGTAACAAAAATATATTTTTCTATATAAAATCCTATTGGTCTGGAGTTTAGTCATTGAGTGTGCGCTTCTCCTATTGCTTGTGTGTGTACAACAAATGCCTAACACTACCCTCTGATAAGCATAACTGCTCGATCACACTACCACAAATAGAGCATTAGTATTATCTATTTCAGCCTCTGTCAAGCCTCAGGGCTCTGTGCACACTATGGCCCTCATTACAACCCAGGCAGTAAATCCATTTTACCGCCGTGCAGAAGACCGCCAACATTCCGCTGCGGCCGCGGAATTCTGCTACAGGTACTACGACCCACAGCCCGGAATCCGCCACAACACAGACACCCACACAAGTCCGCCACACCAAAGGTCAGTGATAAACTGGCGATAACAAAACCGACACCGTCACGCCAACAAGAATACGCCCACACTATCATGACCCACGAATCAATGCAGCGGTCTTTCAATCGCTGTAAACCATTCGCGGTACACACCGCCACGCTCAAAATACACACCCATATACAAAACACAACCACATTGGACAATTCGAAATACACACACCTGATACACATACACACACCACACCCACACACCCAATCCAATATAAAACACACACCCACATTACCCACAAACCCCTACTACCAGAAATTTGAAAGCAGGCCAGAGAGAGACACTACCTAAAACAACACCAGCATCCACAGACACACAACACCATCACTTACACAACATCCACGCACCTCAAACAACACACACCAACACATCCCCTCACACATAACAACAGACACCACCTCACACATCACCCACACCACATCATGGCACCTCAACGACACCCCAGGTTCTCTGAGGAGGAGCTCAGGGTCATGGTGGAGGAAATCGTCTGGGTAGAGCCACAGCTATTCGGATCACAGGTGCAGCAGGCATCCATTGCAAGGAAGATGGAGCTATGGCTCAGAATTGTCGACAGGGTCAACGCAGTGGGACAGCATCCAAGAACATGGGATGACAACAGGAAGACGTGGCACGACCTACGGGGGCAGGTGCGTTCCGTGGTCTCCAGACACCAGATTGCTGTACAGGGGACTGGCGGTGGACCCCCACCTCCTCCCCCACAACTAACAACATGGGAGGAGCAGGTCTTGGCAATTATGCATCCTGAGGGCCTCGCAGGAGTAGCAGGAGGACTGGATTCTGGTAAGGCACATCTTTACTACCTTATCCCCCCCACCCCACCTGCATGCCATCACATACTCCCACCCTTACCCTCACACCCATCACCCCGACAACCAACAGATACCCCACCAACACAACCCACACATCCCAAAACCAAGCCCTGCATGTAACACCAATGCATGGACACCCATCACCCAAGCATGTCCAGTACAGAGACTCACTCATGCCCCAAAATCACCATTCACACAAGGACCAAGCCAATAATGCAAGCACAGGGGTAGAGGGTCACTCACCCATTGCACACGATGGCACACACAGATACAATAACTATGCATTTACACCCCAACAGGACCACTACCCAACGTCACCGGACAGGGGGTGCCAGACATATCCAGTCCTCCCACAGAAGAGGCCCACAGTGATGACAGCAGCTCTGCACACCTGGATCAAGATGACCAGCCCGGCCCATCTGGGACCTCAGGACAGTCGGTTCCCCTGCCACTGTCACAAGCCACCACAGAGCCTCCCCATTCAGGAAACACCAGCACAGCACCCACCCAGTGGGCCCATCCCTCTGTCCCCAGGACACGTCAATCAGCAGTGTGTCCACCACTACAGGGAACCCAGGCAACCCCAGTAACGCAGGACGATCAGGGACTGGGGGCAGTGGTAGTGGGCACACGGTTCAGGGGACAGAGGCACAGGATAACAGGGAAGCTGGGAGGACTGCTGTGCGAGAAGGGGGAGGACAGGCCCAGGGAACCCACTCTCCACGAGGCACTCTCCAACATCATGGGAGGTTACCATCTTTCCCAGGAGACCATGGCAATGGTACTGGCCAAGTTTCAGGAGACCCAGCAGCTGCAGGAGGAACACTACCTTGGGATCAGGGAGGACTTGAAGTCCATTAACACCACCCTGGTCACCATTGCAGGGGTGCTGGCAGACCTTCTCAACACCAGGAGGGACACAGTGGCACAACAAGGGGCCCCTGACACTAGCCTGGACGATGATCAGCCCTCCACCTCCGCCGGCGCTAGTGGACAGGAGGCACCACCACAGGAACAACAGGACACCAGCACCCCACCCCCTGCAGATGGAGAACCACCCCGCAAATGGTCCCTGAGATCCAGGAACAAGATAGAGAACATTGCCAAGAACCCCACCAGGAAATGAGACACCGTGAATGTCACCCTTCTGTCCCACTATGTCACCCTGACCATCATTAAACTGTCATTGCTCCACTTCATATGCCCCTTTGGACAATGCACCTGTGAAACAAATAGACTGGACTCTGCCATGGACATTCCTCCACCATCACCCCAGCCCATTTTACAACCCCCTCCACTTATTAGCACAGGAATAAACACACTTCAATCACAAAACAATCTGGAGTCAGTCTGTGCTTTCACAAATGTGTAACTGCAATAACTATGGAATATAGCAATGTCAATGTACTTGTTCACATACCAATGTAACACAGCTGTAGGCCAGCAGTAAACATAGCAGAGGGCACAAAGTGGGACCCAGATCTGTGAAATGCAAAGTCAAAGTGACAAGTCAGGGTCCATACACTGAATGAAAATGACAGACTTATGCTAGCCTAAACAATAGTATGAGGTGTGGAAAGCAGTCACATCTTCTTACCTGTGTCTCACTGGAAGTATTGCATGATGATGTTGTTCGGTTGTCGATATCCTCTTCTTCTGCCTCCTCTTCTTCACTGTCCACAGGCTCCACAGCTGCCACAAGACCACCAGCTGGCCCATCCTCCTGCAGAAAAGGCACCTGCCGTCGCAAAGCCAGGTTGTGCAGCATACTGCAGGCCACAATTATCTGGCACACCTTCTTCAGTGAGTAGTATAGGGTGCCACCAGTCAGATGGAGGCGCCGGAATCTGGCCTTCAGGAGGCCGTAGGTGTGTTCGATCACTCTCCTAGTTCGCCCATGTGCCTCATTGTAGCGTTCTTCTGCCTTTGTCCTGGGATTCCTCACTGGGGTCAGTAGCCATGACAGGTTGGGGTAACCAGAGTCACCTGCAAATGTCGAGGGACAACTGATAGACACACACTTACCCTTGGGGACAGCCCCATACCCAGACACCTATGTCAACTGTATTTGGACCTTGGGCTCACCTATTAGCCACACACGGTGCCTCTGGAGTTGCCCCATCAGATAAGGGATGCTGCTATTCCTCAAAATGTAAGCGTCATGCACAGAGCCCGGATACTTGGCATTCACATGGGAGATGTGCTGGTCTGCCAAACACACCATCTGCACATTCATCGAATGATAGCTCTTCCGGTTTCTATACACCTCTTCATTCCTGCGGGGGGGTACAAATGCCACATGTGTACCATCAATGGCACCAATGATGTTGGGGATATGTCCCAGGGCATAGAAATCACCTTTCACTGTGGGCAAATCCTCCGCCTGAGGGAACACGATGTAGCTTCACATGTGTTTCAGTAGGGCAGACAACACTCTGGACAACACGTTAGAGAACATTGGCTGGGGCATCCCTGATGCCATGGCCACTGTTGTTTGAAAGGACCCACTGGCCAGGAAATGGAGTACAGACAGGACCTGCACTAGAGGGGGGGATTCCTGTGGGATGGCGGATAGATGAAATCAGGTCTGGCTCCAACTGGGCACACAGTTCCTGGATTGTTGCACGATCAAGTCTGTATGTGACTAGAATGTGTCTCTCTTCCATTATCGACAGGTCCACCAGGGGTCTGTACACCGGAGGATGCCGCCATCTCATCACCTGCCCCAGCGGACGTGCCCTATGGAGGAGAACAGCGAGCATAGAGTCATCCAACACTGAGGTATCACAATGTGTTATTTGCAGAAACGTTATTAATTCGCAATGTGCCGGTATCTGTCTATATTCCCAGCCTAGATAGGTGTGACGCAGATAACATCTATCCCATGTGGCCTCCTGAAATGGCGGCTGCCTGACCTGTAAGGTGGGACAAGGGGATATGAGGTAACTGCACTGGCGTTGTACACCGTTGCGGTGGGCGGTCGAAGACCGCGGCACAATTCTGCATTGGTTAACATTGGGCCCTATAGGTCCCAGGAGCCAATGACGATGTACGCCGGTGGTGATGGTACTCACCGCCGCGGTCGTGACCGCCATTTTCCGTCTGTTCACTCACTTGATACCTGACCTTCAACAGGAGAGGACCTACACTGCAAGTGCTGCTGTGACCTGTGTCTGGAAGCGACGATGGCTCATGTGTCTGGGGAAAGGGCCCCTGACTTCACTTCGGAGGAGTTGGAGAAACTAGTGGATGGGATCCTACCCCAGTACACGCAACTGTACGGTCCTCCAGACAAACAGGTGAGTGCACTGTGAGCATGCTGCATGGGCAATGCCTGTTTTGAGTGGCATGGATGGAAGATACATGGGGGGGGGCTGAGGCCTGCATGTACGGATGGTGAGTGTATGTGCGTCAGGCATGGGTGGGAACTGGTGGGCAATGAGTATGACGGTCCAGACGGGTAAGTAATTTCCTTTCCCCCTGTACCATTCCTCTAGGTCAGCGCCCACCAGAAGAAGGGTATTTGACGTGCCATCGCCAAGGACATCCGGACCCTGGGGGTCTACCACAGATGGAGCACCCACTGCCGTAAAAGATGGGAGGACCTGCGCTGCTGGAGCAAGAAGACGGCGGAGGCCCAGCTGGGAATGGCCTCCCAATGTGGGAGGGGTGCCCGTTGCACCATGACCCCCCTGATCTTCCGGATCCTGGCGGTGGCGTATCCAGAGTTGGATGGGCGCTTGAGGGCATCACAGCAGCCATAAGGGGGTGAGTACACTCTCATTCAGCTGACTCTGCGCGCATTACGAGGTGTCTGGGTGGGGGAGGTGGGCAGTGGGTTCCCCTAGGCCAGGGCGAACTTGGTAGGCAAGGTCCCTTGTGAGGTAGGCTATGTGGCACCGCAACCCCACCAGTGGTAAGAGCCATCTACACCTAGTCAGACTCCTGTGACTTCCAGGTGTGCAGCAACTGGTCTTAGGCTTCGTATCCCATGGTCAGCAGAAATTTCTAGGAACTGTCAGTGCATGGCGTAGTGAAAAGGGCTGCTCCCTGTGTGTTGTGTCCGCCAACTGTAGTGGTGTTGCATGCACTGAACATGTCTTTCTTCTATCTCCCCCCCTCCTTTTTGTGGTCTCCCTGTTCTTGTGTGCAATAGCATCATCAGGCGGAGGAGCATTGGCACCGAAGCAGGAGGGAGCTGCAATCCACTTGGCTTTGGAGGGCGAAGCAACGGAGTCTGAAGCCACGAGTAGGACGGAGGGCGAGGGGAGCTCCACAGCGGGGACAGGAGCAGACAGCAGTGACAGCGACTCCTCCTCTGTGCCCACCGCATCAACAGGTACAGCCGCCACCCACCCTAACAGCCCCGCCCTCCCAGCAGCCCCTCAGTGTGTGTCCCGTGCCCGCTCACCCAGGAGGGTGGGCATCTCCTTCGCCCCAAGCACCTCAGGCCCTGCCCCAGTCAGCTCTGCTGCCCTCAGTGAGGAGGCTATTGACCTCCTGAACTCCCTCACTGTTGGGCAGTCTACCATTGTGAATGCCATCCAAGGTGTAGAGAGGCATTTGCAACAAACAAATGCATACCTGGAGGGCATTCATTCTGGGCAGGCAGCCCATCAGAGAACATTTCAGGCTCTGGCCTCAGCACTGATGGCAGCCATTGCCCCTGTGTCCAGCCTCCCCCCTCCAACTTCCTCCACCCAGACCCAATCCCCTGTACCTCAGCCTATCCCAAGCACACCATCAGACCAGCATGCACACTCATCAACACACAAGAGTGGACATGGCAAACATAAGCACCACACATCCCACAGGCACTCACACAAGCACCATCCCCATGCAGACACAGCAACATCCACTGCCTCCACTGTGTCCCCCATCTCCACGTCCTCCTCCTCCCTCCCTGTCTCGTCTCCACTAACACCTGCATGCACTACATCCTCAGCCACTACCTCCATCACCACACACCGCTCACATGCACTCACCACCTCCACTATCATTCACACATCCCCAGTGTCCTCTCCCAGTGTGTCACTGAGCCCTCCTCCCAAAGTACACAAACGCAGGCACACACCCACCCAACACCCATCCACCTCACAACAGCCTCCGGCCCATGCACCTTCACCCAAATTCAGCAGACGTACACCTCCTACAACCACTACCTCTACCCCCACTCCCAAATCCCCTCCATCTTCCCGTCCCAGTGTGTCTAAAAAACTCTTCCTGGCTAACATTGATCTCTTCCCTACACCTCCCCACCCCCCGTCCTTCCCCTAGGGCCTTCCAGGTCCCAGCCCAGCACCTCAGCCACCGCATCCACAGGCACAGTGGTGCCAGCAACTGCAGGGTTATCGAGTGCGCCACCCATCAGGGCTGCCAGTGTGCCACGTAGTGAGGGCAAGGACATTCTGCCACCTGCCAAGGTGAAAAAGGTGCCCACATCCCAGAGGGAGAAGCCGAAACTACCAGCAACCAAGGGCTCAGCAAAAACAAAAGGGGATAGTGGCAAGACAACTGCGGCACCATCAAAGCTGGGGAAGGCCCAAAAGCAGAAGAGCAGGTCAGGAGAGGGCATGGTGGCACCGACTAAGGGACCAGTGTCCCATTTTCTGTCCATGACCACGCCAACCTGTATGGTGGCAAACACCGCTAGCTGCCCTGCCACCACAACCACCACCTACACCGCCTCTGGCACGTCTACAGCCTCAGCGACAGTCCCTAGCCTCTTCCCCAGTGGGCAGCCGTCCGAGGCTGCAGGAGACGTCCTGCTGTGTCCCTCAGCAGGTGCAGACCCATGCACCGCCGCCAGCACCGCCACCACAGACACCGCCGCAAGCGCCACAGACACCGCCGCAAGCACTGCCAACGGCCCCACGGCGTCCTCAGACACTGGCACCACTGCTGACATGGCTACCATCCCCAGTGGTCAGTCGTCTGAGGCTGGAGGAGAGTTCCTGGACCCTGGGCAGCTTCCATGAGGCATGACTTCCATCACTGTTTGCACCTGCAGGTGGAAGGCAAAGCCGCAGCAGTGTGGGGTATGTCGCTGCCTCCATGGTGTATCATGATACCTGAATCTCGCCAATCTTGTGGCACGCACACCCAGGTGAGGGAATTGTACCGGCCACACTGCACTTGGAGCACTCTGGGCACCATGCCCCCTCCAGAACCAGTGGAGAGATACATCCACTACCTCAGTCCTTGGCAGGATGAAGCACTCTGGGCACCATGCCCCCTCCAGAACCAGTGGAGAGATACATTTACTACCTCAGTCCTTGGCAGGATGAAGCACTCTGGGCACCATGCCCCCTCCAGAACCAGTGGAGAGATACATCCACTACCTCAGTCCTGGGCAGGATGAAGCACTCTGGGCACCAGGCCCCCTCCATAACCAGTGGAGACTGTTATCCACTTGAGAGACTGTGGCTTTGCACTCCCCAGGATAAAGCAATGGAGAACCCACCCACTGGAGAGACTTGAGAGACTGTGGCTTTGCACTCCCCAGGATAAAGCAGTGGGCAACCCACCCATTGGTGAGACTTGAGAGACTGTGGCTTTGCACTCCCCAGGATAAAGCAGTGGGCAAACCACCCACTAGAGAGACTTGAGAGACTGTGGCTTTGCACTCCCCAGGATAAAGCAGTGGGCAAACCACCAACTGGAGAGACTTGAGAGACTGAGGATGGGCATGGAGCCCCCTCGTGCAGCAGTGGCGTCGTGTGTTCATCAGGCTGAGGTGCCCACACCCCTCCCCCTGAGGTACCTGTGTATTTTCGATCTGATGCCCCAGCAGTGTTCTCTCCGTTTTGAGTCAGGTATCATGTGTGGGCTACGCACATGCCTCTTGGGCCTAGTGGTCTACGGACAATGATTAGTTCACTATCTGGACTTGTGTAGTTGGTGGACATATTTGTATATTCTGAATTTGGAGTTTTGACTAATGGATTTTTCATGATTACAATTGTTACAATAATTTCCTTTTGTCCTTGCGTTCTTCCAGGGGGTGGGGGGTGTATATGTTATGTTGCTGCATGTATTTGTGTGTATGTTGTTGTGGGTGAGGGCGGGGGTGTTGCGTGTGTGTGTCCCCCTCCCCTGTGTTGTAGGTGCAGTATTCACCGTGGTCTACGCCGCCGCTGGTCGTATTCCTGGTAGAAGAGGAGGTAAACCAACATGGGTAACACCTGAAGTTTGGGCTCCATGGCGTCCTGGTTCCTCGTTGGGTGTCAAGAGGTGAGTGTTTTCCCTTCTGTGTACTGTTTCTGCTGTGCTTTTGATAGCGTTGGTTCCGCCCCGGAAAAGGTGGCAAATAGGCCTCTTGTAATACAGTGGGTGGTACTTTGTCTTCCGCCTGTCTGTTTGCGGTGACCACCGCGGTGTTTGTTTCTACCGCCGTGGCAGTCGGAGTGTTAAAGTGGCTGTCTATGTTGGCGGTTTCCGCCACGGTCGTAATCCCATTTTTTTTGCTGCCGGCCTGTTTGCGGTATTACCGCCGCTTTAACACCGACGGCCAGGGTTGTAATGAGGGCCTATATCTCATTTTGATATAGTATATACAGAGCCAGCTTCCTACATTGGTGGATCCGTTGAGGGTCTACGACTTTGCATTTGCTGGACTACTCAGCCAATACCTGATCACAAGACTAAATTCCAAAATTGCCTTTAGAAAGCTGATTTTTGAATTTGACTATTTTTTCTAAAAAAAATTAAGTCCTGCCAGGGCCTTGGTTAAGTTCCCTTAGCGTCTTTTTTTTAGTAAAAGTTATTGCAAAGTTAGGATTTAGTTCCTAGAAGTAGTTTTTCGATTCTAAAAAGTAATCCCAACTTTTAGTAAAATAATGAGCAGCTCAGAGGAAATAGTGATGGGACTCAACCTTACCTACTTACCTCCATCTAGGGATGGCAGAGTTGAGGTCCCTCTGTAAGCTGAAAAAGATTAGAACTGGTTCCAACCCTACCAAGGTCAAGCTCCAGGAGCTCTTGGCAGAATATACCAGGGACCACTCTGCTGAGGAGGAAGAACTCCACTAAGACAGGGAAGATGTTAGAGATGAGGAGGATGACCTCGCTCCTCCTGACCTGGAGGAGGAGGAGGTCATGGTGGGGTTACTCCAGCTGTGGGTAACCTTTTTGAGTAAGCTGGGGGTGAACATGGCTAAAATAAGATTAGCAGAGGTGGGTACCTCTAGCCCCAAGATAAAAAGGGGGGGTGAAGGCACTAAAGAAACAGACAAGAAGCAATTCAGATTGGGTCCTATCACTGTTGAGGTAGGTCAATTCCCCAGAGGGAATGACCTAGACAGTAGGCTGTAAGGCAGAGTATGTCCTGAAACCAACAGTCTGATTCCCTACCCTTCCTCACCTGACAGACTAGGAGGACTCTCCCAGGTTAAGCTAAGTCTCCTTGCCTGTGGGCTGTGGGGGGCTTGTGTGGGAAACTGGCACTTGTGGCAGATCCCCACCCCCCCACTTTTTGCCTGATAATGATGCTGACTTGACTGAGAGTGCGCTGGGATCCTGCTAACCAGGCCCCAGCGCCAGTGTTTTTTCCCTAAACATGTACCATTGTTTCCACAACTGGCACACCTCTGGCACACAGATAAGTCCCTGGTATAAGGTACCAGTGGTACCAAGGGCTCTGTGGCCAGGGAAGGTCTCTAAGGGCTTCAGCGTGTGTTGTGCCATCCTACGGGACCCCTCATCTAACACAAGCACACTGCCATTGCAGATTGTGTGTGTTGTTGAGTGCAGTGTGGCCATATTAAGTGTACGGCCTGAAAGTTTGTCAGAACGAACTCCACAGTTCCATAATGGCTACACTGAATACTGGGAAGTTTGGTATCAAACTTCTCAGCACAGTAAAACCACACTGATGCCAGTGTTGGGTTTATTAAAAATGCACACAGGGGGCATCTTAGAGATGTCCCCTGCATTTTACCCACTCCTCTAGTGTAGGACTGACTGGTCTATGCCAGCCTGCCACTGAGATGAGTTTCTGACCCCATGGGCCTTTGTGCCCTCTGAGGCCAGAAACAAAGCCTTTTCTGGGTGGAGGTGCTTCACATCTCCCCCCTGCAAGAACTGTAACACCTGGCGGTGAGCCTCATAGGCTCAGGTCTTGTGTTACAGTGCCCCAGGGCAGTCCAGCTAGTAAAGATGCCCGCCCCCCGGACAAGCACCCACTTTTGATGGCCAGTTCAGTGGGAAAATTTAGAACAACAAGGAGGAGCGACCACTTCAGCTGGGACCACCCCTAAGGTGTCTAGAGCTGAAGTGACCCCCTCCCTGCAGAATCTTACATCTGCAGGGAGGGGGTTTGGAGGACAGGGTCCAATAGGGATAGGAATGTGCCCCCTCCCCAAAGGGAGTGGACAGAAGGAGGGTGTAGCCACCCTGAGGGACAGTAGCCATTGGCTACTGCCTCTGATCCCAGTAACACCCCTAAATCTTGTATTTAAGGGCTTCCCTGAACCCAACTCACCAGATTCCTGATGACCTCCCAAGACGAAGGACTGCTTAGCTGAAACCCCAGCAGAGAAGGAAAGGAGACAACAACTGACTTGGCCCCAGCCCTACCAGCCTGTCTCCTGCTTCAAAGAACCTGCAGAAGACAGGCGACGCATCCTGCAGGTCCAGCGACCTCTGAAAAACTCCAGAGGACTGCCTGCGTCACAGAAGATCAAGAACTCCCATGGACAGCGGCCCTGTCCAAAGAAGAAAAGAAGAGGAAACCTCTTCTAAAGGACTCCCACCTCACTCCACAAGCGTGAATGCTGACCACTCTTCACCTGATGACCACGGCCCGTGTCCAGGTGGTCGACCCAGTCAGAGAGGGTCCCCAGGTGATTCTGAGCAAGTGCTCACCTTGGGTTGACCTCTACACGACGATGCCTGCAGAGGAAATACCGAGGACCCCCCTGACCGCGAAAGCTCCGGATGAAGATATCCGACGCCAAAGGACCCACTGCACCCGGTGCAGAAACGATCAACAAGCCGCCCTCTTCCCTGTCCGACTGGTGGTGTGCCCTAGATGCCCCCCTGGTCCTCGCCTGCAGCCTCTGAGTGACCCCAGGGTCCCCTCAAAGACCAGAATTGGGAGCCCGGCATCCTGTTTGCACCTGCACCCAGCTGCCCCTGTGCTGGTGAGGGTGTGTGTTTGGTGCCTACTTGTGGCCTCTCCAGTGCTCTTCTAATTCCCCATAGTCTGCTCTCCGAGCCACGGGTACTCACCTGCTGGTAGACCTGATTCCGAGTACCTCCTGTCTCCATAGGAGCCCACGTTAAAATTGCTCAACTTTGACCTCTACACCCAGCCTGCCCCGTGTTGCAGGCGGTGGGTATTTGGGGGTGAACTACCTATAACCCGGAGACTGGAACTGTAAGTCGTGTACTTACCTCTATAACTGTACTTTATTTTCTTTCCCCTGGAACTGTTCAGAAAATGCACTGTGTTCACTTTTAAAATGAATATTCTCTGTTTTCTTAAAAAGTGTTCTTTTGACTAAAGTGAAATCAAGTTACATTGATGTCTATGTTAAGTACTTACCTGCACCAGTATTTACTTCTGAACTGAATCTTGTGGTTCTATTAATAAAGTAACAAAAATATATTTTTCGATATAAAATCCTTTTGGTCTGGAGTTAAGTTATTGAGTGTGTGCTTCTTCTATTGCTTGTGTGTGTACAACAAATGCTGAACGCTACCTTCTGATAAGCCTAACGCTTGATCACACGACCACAAATAGAGCATTAGTATTATCTATTTCAGCCTCTGTCAAGCCTCTGGAGAATCCCTGGACTCTGTGCACACTATATCGCATTTTGATATAGTATATACAGAGCCAGCTTCCTATACCACTGCTGTAGCCCATGCACTTGAGTCAGTGCAAGCTCAAACGTGTGGTGTGGTGCTTGTCCCTACAGCATCCTGAGACCATGAGACCCCACAGGGAGGTCAGCCGAGTGAGGTGTTCCACATCAAAACATCATTCCTATATATGCCTTAAGAGTGCTGCTGCTGCATATCCTACTGGGGCCATGGTCGCACCCAGTAAGCCTATCACTAACTTGCCTGAGTCCTAGAACCATGGGCAGCACTGCATGCAGCAGCTGGAAGGGCCTGCGTGACAAGTCCTGGTTGCCACAAGGACCCCATGATAGATCTGACAGTCATTCGCTCTCAAAACCCAAGGTCAGTACTGCTTAAAACTGTTGTTGCCGCTGGTGCAGTGCCCCTCCCTCCTCATATCATATCTGCACTGTGCTCATCAGCAATAGCAGGGAACTGAGCACAGGGCAGGTGTCATGGTCCAGTACCAGTTTTGTACCCGGCTGTCACAGTGTCCTTTCCTCTGGATCTGCATGGCACTGAACTTCCGGCGTCACCAACTCAGAAAGCTATTATAGCACAGAGTTATGATGAAGCCAGGCGGGGAAAGGGTATTAGGGTAGGGAACATCAAGGAGGGAGATCTGAAAAGAAAAGGTTAGAACAAATATGCATTTACTCATTCATAGAAACGTAACTCATCAATAGACTCTTGACTAAATGCGTCTCTGAGATTTCAGATGGAGACCCCTTTTGAAATGAGGGCAAAGCCCCTTCCTTGAAACATGGAACAAGAGTAAACTATGACCTCAGAATCAAGAGATGGCAAGAAGCTTTGGACTATGATTATACTCAGAATATCAATCCTGTAACATCTATGCATTCAAAACATAAACCTTTGATCATGACCTAGAAAATCTCAAAGAATTAAATATGCTTTTCACATCTTAAGCTTTTCAAAGAACAATGAAAACTATGATTTGCTTATCTCCAAAAATGCTTTCACATTCACAACTATAAAGGCCGAAAAGTTTTTACTCATTGAACTTGAAGCGCTTTACTTATAATACCAGGAAGCGCTTTTACTTGTCTTGCCTTAAAGCGCTATGCTCATTATGCTAAGGGGGTGCTTTTACTCAAGTGGGCTGAATCACTTTGATTGTTGTGCCAAGAACCTTTTACTCCTGTGAATTGAAGCGCTTTGATTGTTGTGCCAAGAGTGATTAACACCTGTGGACTGAAGCTCTTGAATTGCCGTGCCAAGAGCGCTTTACATCTGTGAACTGAAGTGCTTGAATTGTTGTGCCGAGAGCGCTTTACATCTATGAACTGAAGCGCTTGAATTGCCATGCCAAGAGCACTTTACATCTGTGAACTGAAGCACTTGAATTGCCGTGCCAAGAGCGCTTTACATCTGTGAACTGAAGTGCTTGAATTGTCGTACCAAGAGCGCTTTACATCTCTGAACTGAAGCGCTTGAATTGCCGTGCCTAAAGTGCTTTACCTCTGTAAACTGAAACGCTGGAATTGCTGTGCAAAGAGCGCTTTACACCTGTGAACTGAAATGCCTTTGATCTTTGCGCCAAGGCCCTCAAAATAGTGAGCAACGTGCTTGGGTGTGGCTGGGCTTTATAGGCCTGCCACACCCCAAGATGGCTGCTGCCTCTAAAAACATAGGAATTGTAGTCCCTTCATGGAATAGCACTGATAAGTGCATCTTGGCCACCAATGTCTTGAACCTGCAGCTCTATGAGCTTTGCCACAGGGCAGACGACGCTGATGGCCACCTTTGGAACAAGAGGGGATGACAAGTGGTGCGCATAAAGCGCCGCAGAGCCACGCAGTAGAGTTTCAGGCGAGACCTGGACCGTGCATGGCCTTATTCCTGACACCGGCCTGTTCTAAGTTACCTTTTTTTATCCACCAGTAAAGTCCAGTTAGAGCACACCTGGGATAGTCGTCACACACCACAGAGGCATGTGCAGTTGTCACAGCCAATCAGAAATGTTAAATTCTGTGCAGCTTGCTAGGATTGGCTAAGGTTCTGCTAATGCACCAATGTGCCCTTTCACACGTAAGGATTCACTCCTACATGGCTCCCAGAATATATCCAGTCATGCGATTGGTTGTCAGGTGATTAAGAAGTATTAAAATTACTGATGATGTCTGTGTGAGCTACAAACAGGTAGTCACCTTAAAATGCACACAAAGTCGACCATACACACTACACAGTGCTTCAGCTAGCAAGGGGGGGGGGATAAACAGTTATGCAGCCAATACTAGTGTAGCAGGATAGAGAATTCCATGGCTGCCTCTGCATCATGTTGGAACACAGCAGCCATGTTAGGTGAGGGAATTCTTCACCAGCTAATACGAGTGCAATACAAGATGCCCACAAATTCTACCCTGTGTAATGCTGTACTCCGTGGGAACCAAATCTTCTCTCTCCATAGTACTTCATAAAGTTCTTTTTCTGTGTATCACACGAGGTCAAAGACAGCTCTGTTGTCAAGCTAGACCTAAAAACAAACACCATTCCAACACAAATATGTCTTATAATAAAGGCGCCCAGTTTTCAATTTTTTTACAGATAAATTCACACAGAAAATTATGGGTTTACTGGCTGCAATTTTTTTTAAAGGGGGAATATAAAGAAAATTGGACTTCTTGTGAAGTACTCTCCATACTGTCTCTCAGGAATTCGAGGCCAACAGCTCGGTGAAAACGAATCATGGCAGACAGCTAAAAAAAGCCTTCCTACCAGGATGCCTGCATGCCTGAAGAAAATGCAAATGTGCCCTACGAGTTAATCTGCAAAAGTAAAGGATGCTTTGAAGCTGGTACTAGCTTTAATTGACCTAATCACGCAAAGCGTTGTGATAAAGATTTATTTTTTTTGAGTGGTAGTATAAAGAGTTAACAACTGGCATGTGAAGTGCATGCTTTTAATTGTAATTGTATTTATATTGTAATTGTATTTATATTGTGCTTACTACACCTTAAATGGCACTAGGTACACTCTTGGTATTAATAAAATCTATATATTTTGGAAACACCATTTTATCCTAAACATTTTCTGCATTTTGTAACAGTGTATCCTATACTGTGTGTAATGCAAGTTTACACGCAGACTTCTGCAGTGCATTGACTGATAGATGTTTCATAATGTACTACATGTAGTGCATTTCCCAATGAGTAACAACTTTTTAAAATTATTTTTCATTTATGCTGCATTTTATTTTATATGTAGCTACCTGACGGTGAAAGACCAAAAGAAGCATACAGAATATTTTTTTTTTTGCCACACCTTTGACCCCGCCTCCATGCTCACTGACTCCGACCCCACTGCATGCAGCATCACAGTTCCCATACAATTTAAGTCAAACGTAAGCTTACAATCTCTTGTATACTTTTAAGTATATTTCTTCTATGGGCTTAAAGTCATTTCATTTGTTTGTTTCAGTGTCACTTACAAATCCTTGCTTGCAAGTTGTCAGTCATTCTTCCATGTCCCTCCTTTTGCTCTTTGGGAGCAGGAACCAACCACTGTATAATTAAGCTTTGTTGTGCTTATCTGTTCTTTAGGGGGCTAGTTTTTCTTCTCTTCCTGCTCCTCTTACTGTTTGCCTATGTTCAGCTTAGGTGCCCATGGCTGCTTGCATTTTAATATAGCATCCCTCCCTCCCATGTTGCTGCATGCCCCGCACACCCTCCCCCCTTGTACCAGGTGGTCCCATCCTGTCCCTCGCCCCTCCCGCAATATTACTTGTTTTATTTTAACGTCCAAAGCGTGACGAGTAGAGGCAGGAACTGGTTCTTGGGATAGCCATTATTTTTAAACGACTTCTGTCCTGATCACCGTGTGGGTGGATCTTTCTTTCATACTGACTTTGTGGCTGTCGGAGTACGTCCAGATTGCAACAGTGCATGTTTTATTTTTTCACATTGTACACTATTATATAGCTCGGCGCCGGTCCCTGTGCTTTTCTCGCCTTTTCCAGCAGGTGGATAACTCGAATGCCTTCCTTTGTAGGGAGGTTAATGGACTGACTCGGTCAGGCTCTACAGACCCAAAGCATAATGCTAGGAGAGACGGCTCACTTGCAGCTGCTGCAGTAGTTCCGGCGCAAGGGGGTAGTCTCTTTCGCTGCAATAAGGTTTCTTTGGAGTGGACGACTCCTCTTTTTTGGTGAGAATTATTTTTAATGCACTGAGGGTGAAGTGGTGAGTTTAAATATTGCGATGTACATGTTCTGTTTAAAAAAAGTGCACAAAAGTTTTGATTGCTAGACTGGCAGTCACTGGGTGACTAGGTGACATGAGTTTGAGCTGTGTACTTCCAGAGTCTCAAGAAATAAAAATATTTTCAGCCAAGCATTTCCCATGGGGCCAATTGCTGTTATCAAGTGACTTGCTGAAGCACAGCAGCAGACATGTTGCACATGATTTGGTAAGATCTGGTAAAAGTTCTTCAAATGAGCAACAGGCATCGTCTTTAAAATAAGGAGTTCTGGACAGTACATTTGCAGTTATATTGCTTACGCTTTATCCTGGCATTTTCATTGGTTGGAGGAGCCTTGTGACTCCTCTTTTGCAGATGAAGAAATGCACAAAAATGTCCTTGTATGAGGAGCCCAGAGGTGAAGTATTTGAGGAGATTTATAATTACTACTAATTCACAAAAGTTACAAGATTAAGCAAGGTACATTTACTAATTGCGTAACTCCCCTACCACATAATATGCCTGGTTCCCCTAAACCCAAGGCACATTCACTAATGCAAAGGGTTGTGGAAGTGACACACTTTGACCTAATAACACCCAGGAAGTGATATATAACATCTGAGCCCCGTTCTCTTTACAGTGAGGGATGCCTCATGACCGTTAACCCTGATGGCATCACATGTGTTCATCACTAATGTTAATATCTATACAATAAGGACAAGATTACAGCGGTAGCCAACGCAAATCTCAAGGGGAGGGGTGGGGGATGACGGAGGGATAAATAAAACAAAATATAATATTTAAAAATAAAAAAAACTTACCTTTTTCCCATGGTCACCATCGCAGCCTCCTGCTGTGCTGGTGCTGCTTACATGCTAAACAGAGCATGTAAGCAGCATCAGGATTGGTCTGGCGCGACACAAGCCTGGGGTCGGTGCTGTTTCTCCAGCCCGGCTGTGCATACAGGCAGGCTGGAGAAAACTAAGTGTGCATGTTTGTTTGGCCGCCCTGAGAGGGACAGCCAAACACATATGCACACTTAGTGCACTCTCCCCTCCTCCCCCCTCCCACAGCCCATCCCCACTCCACCCTGGATACACTGCTGGCTGAGCCAGAAGATGAAAGCTAAAACTATAATTAAATATTGTTTCACCTTTCATCTCCTGGCTTAGCCGGGGGAGGAGGGACGACGCTCCTTCGCCATTGAGAAGGAGCCGCCCCTGCAAGATTATGGATGGAGCTATCGCTTTAAACGGTACAGCACCTGAAGCAGCTGTGCAGCCCTCTTTGAAAGAGAAAGTAAAAGCATTGCTCTCAGAAGAGGTACTGCTTTTGAATCAGTCGTGCTTGCCTCCTTCACACAACAGATGCAGTCATGAGCAGTAGCTACACAAACCTCCATAACACCGAACATGAAAAACATGGGCAGAAGATATGGAAGTCACATTCAGCTAACAGCTGCAGTACAGGAAGAAAGCAGCAGTACAGGACTCATTAAGTCTTCCGAATTAAATAAAGTTTTAACAGAGACAGAACCCTGCCTTAAAAAGCAGGTGTTGCACAGGTGTTGCAAGTACCCGTCCTCCAAGATAAAACATGTAGAAGCTATGCAACCCTTTTTCAAACAAAACAATTCCCGTGTGGACATAGTAGAACATGCCTACCCATAAAATAAACACAAGATAGGAAATATAATAACGGCAATATTTTCATTTTTGCTACAGATAGAAAAAAGGGTAAATGGGAGTGCTTTTGTTATATGCAGGGCCACTGGCATTATGTGGCAGAAATGACCAAATTATATGGCATGGTTGACCCATTTATGTGGCAAGCAAAGTCTAGTTATGCATTTACGCAAATAGCTCTAACTCAAGCAAAAGTGAGACCTATTGCATTGCAAATGCTTGTTTTAGTGCACATAGACTGCTGCACATGATAGGTTTTCTTTAAATATAGGCATATTTGAATATATATTTGTAGTATAAGAGCAACATTTACCTGTATTGTTTTGTTAAATATGGCTGCTTAATTTGCTAAAACAGGACAGAATAGGCATCAAAGTATGAGCGCACATTCAGCCCTTAAATAAATGTGGGAATACATGATTTCACGCCTTCATTTATTCACATAACAATACAACTAACTATGGATAAATACTGATAAAATGGCCAAAAAATAAATATGGATTATTACCGAAGGAAATGTTAAAAAATAAATACCCTAACACCGGGAGCCCTGCTTATATGAGTAATGAGTAGCATGTCAATGCAATTTCTCTAATTTACTTCTCATAACATTAAAAAGATACTATTGCTTGGGTTTCACTTTTCGGAGCTCTGTACTCATCGTCAAAGCATCGGATGGAATGGACATACTTGGCAAATGAACTCTAGAAGGACAGGAATTTTCGATGGACGGGGGGGGGGGGGGGGGCGGGGGCGGAGCAGCAATTGTTTACCATAAGGAGTCATTGAGCAATTCGAGCTACGATGTTTCAGATAATGTTTCCCTAAAATCCTGACAGCGGGGTAGCTGCACCGGATGCTCAAGGCACAAGTACACCACCACTTCAGGAGATCGCGCTCGTATACACCACATACATAAACAGATTATGGCTGTGCTGTTCTAAGAGTGTAGCCGTGGACGACACCAGGGCATTGCGGCCGGAGGTAACTGGTTTCCCGTGCAAGTGAGGCGGTACCGGTGAACCGGTTCTGCCGCCTCCTCCCATCCCCCGCAGTTTCAGGTGAGCTGGAGTCAGCGCAGCCACGCCCTGAGCCCCGGGGCCGCGAGAGGAGCAGGGGAACAGCCGCGCCCTCTGACATCACCGCGCAGGGGCAGCCAATCAGAGCGCCCCGAGGGCCGAGGATCCTCGCAGTCGAGCGGGTGCGCGAGAGCGCTGTGTGTACGGTACCGGCTCCTCCCTGGCCCGAGAAGGGCGTCTCACCCCTGCGCGTGCAGCAGGTGCGGAGAGCGACGCGCACGGCACCAGCTGCGGTGAAAACAGTGGCGGCGACGGTGCGGGCACGAAGTCTGGGCACCTCGCCGGTGAGGCTCCTCCGCCGCCGTATCCAGGGCGCAGGTAAGCAGGACCTGGGCGCGCTTCACTTAGAGTGGCTCCTCGAGCCAGTGCCGCGGTAAACAGCTTCTACGGTGGTTGAGGGTAGTATCTGGCAAGTAGCCTAGGACATTTTAAGGATTTGCGGAGGGGCTGTCCAGAACAATTTTGAATTTATGATCCAATTTGAGATCTTTAATGCACTCTTTGGCCAGGTCATTGCCAATTCGCAGGCACACTGAACTTAATTCTAAATGTATTTACAGCTAATAGTCCGCTTTAGTGACGTGTTTTCAATATTGTACCACAGCAGGAGATCACTAATATTACTGCAAATAATCTGACACCCTCCCATTTCTTGTATGTTAGTTACTGTTTTGAGCTAAAACTTTTTTGTTGTTGTTGTCGATGTTGCATGAAACATGACCTCTGCAAACTGTCTGTAGCAGGCTCTCACATATCGCCCACATTAAAAATAAATTACATTAAATGAAAGCAGTATTTAAAACGATATGTTTAAGAATTATTTAAGGTCATTTGAGCAAGACTCTGCAGAACAGAGCTGGCTCTATCGGAGATCTCCTGAAAAGGTGGTGCCCTAGGCCAAATCCCACTTTGCCCATGCCTTAAACGTCTCTGCAAGTAACATTCAGCCTCTTGTCGGTCCTCAGTCTGCGCGGGTTGTTTGTGACTCCGTTCGTGTAATGATTTGACCCCGTAACGAAACTTTAACGCCATGTAAATAGAGCGCGGTTCTTTACTTTGTCCTGGTTTGTTGTTGAGCGTGTTTTCCTGGTGGGATTTGGCGCGCGTTAGTGGTAGGTTTGTTGTTAGCAGTGTTTTAAATGGGGCGGTACTAAGTACCGGCACTCTTTTATTTTTAGAGGGAGAGTACCTGCACTTCTCAAGAAAAAGTAATACTTTTAATTGGAGAGTACCGGCACTTCTTAGCGACAAGCAGGTATTCTGGTACCTGCACTTCTATTTTTCCATTTCAAGCACTGGTTGGGGGTTGAGGCGATCAAGCAGAAACCCTCTCCCTTGTGATAATTTAGGAATGTATATGTGGTGATAATTAAAGCTGTCGTGTTTCTGAACTCGGAGGGGCTCCACGAAGAGTCTTATTTTGTGATATTTACGTATCACCTACCCTGTGTTATGCAGAAAAGTAATGTTTAAATTATAAGGTCGCTTGAACATAACCAACGGGCACACTGGGGTGGACGAAACGCACCACCCCGCGCCCACTATTTAAAGAAAAAAACAGGGCATACGTTCTCTTTAGACCGAGGCTGAGAGAGGTCACCTTGGGGCCCCAGCTCAGCGGCCCTGTGTGTTTCCCCAAAACTATATGCGTGTAACCTGACTAGTACACCTCTGCTGTTTTAATCTCTGATTTGTGAATCTGGCACCATTCTAAAATGCGAATCCTTTTTTCTGCTTAAAACCTGTATAAAATGAATCAGCAGGTAACAAAACGCACATTATTTTCACATTTTAATAAAGGAAGCAGGCGGTGCATTTTGCTATTTAGTGAAGTTTAAAACATAGTAATTTCCAGGTTACCATGTCCCTTTAATATATTGTTACGACTCGTGCCCTAAACATAAACATGAAAAGTAACTGAGTAACAATGTGTCAGTGTGACGCCTTTAACTGTTCATCACACTACACACCGTCAGTCACACTGGGTCTTGACACCACCCTTCTGTTTGCATTGTGTACGGTATAGGCATCTGGCGTTGATCTACATTATTAACATCCGACAGATTCATTTAACGTGTGTTTTATTTTATTTTTATCCCAAAATTGTTTTATGGTGTGAAACAAAATTAGAACGGTAAAGTTCGGAAATTAATGTGATACTTGATTTTTTTTCAATCACGTTAACAGTGTTTTAATTTTCTAATACATTTTTTTTTGTCGTAGAAGGTGCTCCTCTATGTTGCAGTGTGGCTTAATCCCCGAAAACTAACCACCACTTAATTAATGCTGTAAATTATCTTACGTTTCTTACCCTGCCCCCGACACTAACCCCATTACGTACCCCATCTCCTTGCCAGCATCAAGCGAAACCCTCGCTGTAGCAGGGCCAGGTTCAATGCTCCTCACTCTTTTTGTCTCACAGCTAACACTGTTATGAACGTGGACCTTTTGCTACTACTAACCCTTTGCCTAAGCATGTCGCAATCTACTGTAACTTTACAATGTAACTTGTAACTGGTTTAAGAATGTTTCAAACTCATTTATCCCCAACCAAGTGAATTACCTTTCAAACTAATACCTTATCAAACTTTAAATTCAAAATGTTTGTGTTTTATGCTTTTGCGGCAGTACTTTGTTGGGCAAGTATAGTCTTCTTTTTCTACAAAGTACATTTTTTCCCACATGGAGGGTATGCATTATTTATTTGTGCTTTCTGTAGTCGCAGTCAGAGCGCTTTACTGTGCAAAATGCAAAGATCTTTATGAAAAGTGTAGAACAAATTGTGTCTGTCTATTTACATAGGCCGTGGGTACTAGCAAACATTTTCTCAGGGGCCAAAAAGCAATGGCCTGTGGTGTGCCCGAAGGCTGCGTTGAAGCCAACAGGGTGAATGGGGTCAACAGGGTGAATGGGGTGTTGGAGGGTGTGTGTGTATGGTGGGCATAGGGGAAGATAAGTATTTACACTGTGTACCCTCTAAATTAAGACCCCTAATCCGTAGAAGAGTCATAGATTTGACAGTACTGTGTTATGCTGTGTCTGAATTGCTATCCCTTTAGTGCCGTTTGGGGTAAGCATTCTGTGCTTGCTGTTGCTACCTAGGACAGTCAACTTTACAAGGGAAGTAACTTGACTAATAATTTGCAATGAAGTGAAATAGAATTGTACAATGTGAAGTCTCTAAACCTGGGATTAATCCTGGTTTGCCCATGTGACCAAATAGTTAGTCCTAGGCAATTATTTTATTTCAGTGTCCCTCCTTTTTAGGCCGACCCTTTGTTTCTGTTGGGCTTTTAACCATGTCCATCACTTTTACTGGTTTGTGAGCGTGCCTTTATAAATTCCCTTGATTTTATTTGTGACAAGCATACATACGTCATGCCTTTTCCAGTGTTTAGTCCTCCTCGAGTGCACTGGCCAACTACTGAAAACACGAGGCTCCTTGTTTTCCGCATGGATTCTGGACTACTTTATCTTTTTATTTCCTACACAGCACGATTTCGCTGGGCACTAATTGAGCGCTTTGCATGGCTATCGGTTTATTCATATTGTTTATCCAAGCGCTTCTTGGTGAATTTAAGGTTTTACACAACGCTGTTGCGCTAGATTTTTGTTGTTGTAATTTTCTCCTGTCCCCCATCCACACTCCCACTCTCCCTCCCCTTGAAATTTGCAGCGGCTGCTGCACATAGGCATTGCCAAACATCCTCTAGTGTGTCGTATTCACGCCTGAACAATCAATATATGTGGCAAAAAAGTCCAGTTATATATTTACAATGCCAATAGCTCTAACTCAAGAAAATGCGAGACCTTATTGCATTGCAAATGCTTGTTATTCATTATTACATATGAACAGCCTGAAGTACAACAGTCTATTGTTTGATTTAATAAACTGATTTTATCCGTATATAACAACAACCCAGGCCACTCTGAGGGGTCCGTCCATACAGTAACGCACTTGCCTCTTAGTTCACTAATGGCGTTATTGTCTAGGTGGGAGGAGGTATGAATGTTTATACGTGTTATTTATAAAGCCTGAAACTAACGCAAAGGTATCGAAATGCTGTGCATACAGGCATAAACCACAAAGTCGTTATTAACTGAGACTGATTAGTCAGTCTGTTGCTTGTCATATGGGAGACCACAGTCTTCACAGAGAAACAAAATTATTATCTTTCAATCAAGGATTTTTAAAGCACGGCTAATCAGCCATATGGTCTCAAGGCGCTGATTATGGACCTCGAAACATCACCTCATTTGGCAGCAAAATCTATGAGCTACTCAGGATACACCAAGGGTAAAGGGTGGTCTTCATCTTAAACCAGCCGGTGTAAAATTAATTCAGGAAACTGATTAGCTGAATTTTCTTTACCTCTTTTTGTGTGTGTGCGCGCGCGTCCCTGCATTTGACCGAATCTTCCATGGCTGTGAGTTCCATCGTCTTGGTGCAGATTCCGAGAATATTCGGGAGCAAGTATTCCCCCCCCCCCCCCTTTTTTTTTTTCTCTCTGGATTTTGGTACTTCCAGCAATAAGCAGTTCACACTCCCGGGGGAGCGGCTACATCCCGAGTATCTTGGTTCATTGTTGAGTATGGCTTTGTGTGTCATAAACACAATTTTAAACTGGATTTCTTGCTTTGAACGGGATTCAAAGAAGCGACTTCAGAAGGGGTGTGATTTGATAGAAATGTTTTCTGCATTTCATCATTGTCGCTGTAGCATTAAAGTTACCCTTGAGCGTTCATTTTTGAAAACTCCTACTTTAAAAAACGCATAATTCTCAATGGCTTGATCTGATGTGCTAAAATAAAATAGACTATTTTGAAGAGGATTTATCATTTAGTTATACTTTTGCTGAAAGATGCCTTTAAAAAAAGGAGTTCCTAACGGTAAGCGGTGCGGGTCCCTTCTTTGTTTCTTTTATTTTACTTCACTTTAGCCTGTATATAAATGTTTGCCAATGTATCTAACATTTTTAGGTTGTGCGTAGCAGTGCGCAAGTGCTGCTATTCCAACCTGTTGTAATGTATTTGTGGGCTCTAACCAGTCCCAACTCACGGCCATCACTTTCATTTGTTCCTGGGTTTGCCTTGCAAAAATCTCCCAATGTTATTGGTAAGTGCTTTGTTTGTCCCGCTTTGAGGCTGTTTTGTTATGCATTGCAGACTGACCCTGTTGCACCATTGCCGATATACTGTAGTGTGGGCAAACACTTTATTTTTTCTTTTGTCTCTCCTCTTCGCTCTCCTGGCGCTTTAAAGTTTGATACAGCTCAAAATCGATCAGCAGTATTGGAACGCTTTGCATGAGTACCAATTACATCACATTGTGACTCGTGAAGGAAAAAAGGATGCAGGGAACAAGAAGAACAAACCTCCCTGACCATAAATTTCATATTTTTATTTACTTACTTATTTTTTTTAGTGTTTGCTTTTGAGCTACGACACAGATGCATTTGAACGACCACAATGTTTTTTTTTTTTTTGTCTTTTTGCTGCTCTTTAAAAAAATGTGTTAGTGACTTTGCATGGCGCTGCGCTTTCTTTAAGTATGGCGACCATGCCTTTCTTTGGTTCTGCACGGTGCAGCTTGCCCACCTCCATTTCACTCAAGCTAGGACCATTTTACAAGCGCCACGCTTTATCTGCTTTTTTTGGTTTATTTAGAGCTGTTTTTCCAGTAAAATGGCGGCCGCTACCTCCAAGGCTCTGGCGGTCCCTGCTTAATGTCGACCATGCTTGTTGCTAATAGGAGTTCCCCGTCGTTTGTTACTCTGTAACTTTTTCCATACATTTCTTTTTTTATATATTTGTGCTGCCAGATATGCACCAAACAGCAGATGTCGGCTGCCTTGCATTTTACTGTTCACTAAGACCATGTTCATACTTATATTTCAATTTTTGTTTACCTTTGAGTGCTTAGAAAGTGAAAGCAGGCCTACCTTAGTCTGTACAGGTACGTTTTGTAAAACTGTCTCTTATTAACTAGGGTTGTGCTCATGGAGCCACTGAATAGAAAAACAAATCATCTCATATTTTCAGAACACAGACAAAAAAAATGTACAAGTCAAATGTACATGCAGTGAAGTTCAGTGAATATTCCTTGCATGTTTTTGTCATTGTACAAATCAAACTGGGTTTTACTGCTCGGGGTCAGGGTTTTGTGGAGTCCAGCCTTAGCATTAATTGCATCAAGAGGGCCTCTTATTTAGTGTCTTGAAGAAACTGTGGTGTAGGGTTTCAAATATATTTTATCTGTAATGGATTTTCAGATTGATTTCTTTAGCATTTAGCTTTCTCCCACTTATGTAACATTAGCTTTATGTTACTGTTATTATTCTGTGCTGTGGGTATGTTTTAATGACAAAAACTAAACAATATTACATTTTTGTAATGCTGCTACTCTGATAGTTGGGTAGTGAAAGTGGTATTCTATTGGAATTAGCCTGGCATATTTAAATTAGGATGCTAAATGGCAACACTTTCATTTTTTGCTGCAGATAAAGGCATAAGTTAAATGGAAGTGCTTCAGTTTTAAGCAGGGTCACTGGATTTATGTGGCAGGAAAAGATTAAATTATGAGTCTGGGCTGACCAATTTATGTGGCAAGAAAAGTCCAGTTACCATTTTACAACGTTAATAACTCTAACTCAAGTAAATGCAAGACCTATTGCGTTGCACGTGCTTGTTCTGAATGTTTGTGCTCTGTCAAGTAAACATAAGCCCGGGGCCTCGTGTGAAGGTCGAAGTCTCAAGCGGCACCCAAGCCGTACTTTATCAGTGACATCAACATATAAGTACAGTGGATCAAGAAGACTAGTTTAAAGGAGTGCATCAAACGCAATGTGCCAATTTGTATAGATACCAGATTAAAAGTCTGATTCATGAAAGGGCAGTACGTGTGCAAAATATGTTTTAGGACTCAATTCAGCAAGTGAGCACAGAGAGATGATGTTGCTGTCTTGGATGAGCTGACCCGTTGCCGGGGGTTAAGTATATATCTTACAGCCAAGTAATTAAGGCGGAAGAGAAAGTACATTGGTAAATGATGAGTTGAATAAGAGAACTATCAATCTTCTAAATTTGTCGTAAAACGTGTCTTTCCTTGGTTCAGGAGACAGTTAATCCAGGTTCTGCATGGTGTCTCGAAGTATTGATTGGGAGTTCTTTGCTGTCTCAGCTTCAAGCTCCGAAACTTCTTCTTCTTCTTCTTCTTTTTTTTTTTTTTTTTTTTTTTTTTTTTTTTTTTTTTTTTTTTTAAGCTGGAGTTTCTGTATTCATGTATGATGTGAAGTTTATGTGCTAGGAAGCGTGGGAGTGTTATAATAATTTCGTTTTAGAGTTTAGCAGGTCTTCCTAAGTATGAAGTGTCTCTATGCTCAGCCTGTTCAGATATTTCAGGGCTAGATCTATTATCTTTCACTCACTCGTTTTACAAACAATGCTCCTTTTGGGCAGAGGCCAGAATGGCTTGGCACTAGAGACACTGGCCAAAAAGTCCATAACTACCAACTAGGCAGCCTGTGCAAATTTGATAAATTAAAATGGTTTGATAAATACTGGAATTGTTTGGTTTGTAAAAATCAGTTACAATAAACATATTTAAGAATTATGTCCAAACTTTAATATATTGGGGCTTATTGAGACCAAACATGTATGCATCAGTACATATTAAGGCATCATGTTTCATTGTATCTATTGTTACACATTGCAGTTGATCAATATGTATGTTATACTAACTTTATTTCTATTTATCCACATTTGTTTTTAATATTAAGGGAATGCAAAACAGTTGGTAATTTCAGACCTATTGCTTTTCTATAAAATGTACGTCCATGTTGAACTAATCACTCTGTATAATTATGCCTAATGAAACATCTATTGTGGCTGCAGATGTGTTTTGAGATTGCTTCCCTTTATTGGCTTGCAAAGCTCTGTAATGCCACACAGTTTTTTTGTTTTTTAGATATCACTTACTAGACAGTGCATGTTTCAAGTCATATTGTTAGCCTAGAGTGGGCTTAACTTTCCCACCCATTGCCTACGATTGGTGAGCTGTCGCTCTAATTGTCTTGCTGATTATTTGTTAGCGTGAGAGCTTTTTTTTTCCTGTTCTTGTGTTTGTCTCTGCCCTGAAGAAAGGATACATTTTTTTTTTTTTTTTTTTTTTTTAGCATTTCACAAGTGCCCGTTTTCCCGGGGTCTCCCTAGTATGCTTCTCTTACAGTGTGTAAAGACTGTTGTATCCCGCCTGTGTGGTTCCTCACTCAGTTATGTGCTTGCCCTTGCGTGCTCCTTGTCTGTGCTGCTTTCTTGCTAGTGTGCTTCTCCACACAGCTCCACTTTGCTCTTTCTCTCTTCTGTTTTCTTTTCTCATGTGCTCTCTGTGCTTCATTTTGCATCCTCCATGCCCTCAGTGTTGCTTCCAGCCCTCTGTATCGCTTCAGCCCCCACTGGTCTCCCGTATTTCTCACCTTCACCTACTTTATGCATCAAAGTGCTAAGTCAGTAACTACGAGTGTCTGTGATCCTCAAAATAGATATTTAGAACCTGGTTGTAAATGCAGCATCAGTTGTCACTCAAAGGTATTCTGGGAGGGTGTTTCTGTGTCTACAGATATGATGAGCACAATAATTTTCACCCATTCTCAAATTTCTTGAATCACCCCCTGTTTATACTTCTAGTAGATCCAGTCTCTTGTGGGGAACCAGTGCTGTGTTTTCAGTAAAGGCAAATTGTGCTGTGTTTCCTTGACTAGGAAGCAACTTTCTGGAGCTCCCTGAACATCTGTATTAAATTTAGCAGTTGTTCCGAGAACCAAGGTCTTCAAACTGTGTGATAGGCCCCAGATGAAGGGGATGCCGGTCTTTGGCCAAGATGAACATCGATGAAGTTTGATTAGACTGCTGACCAACACCTTAAACGTTGGAAAAAGACAGAGTGGCTGTGAGGCACTCTTTAATGGACCGTAATGCTCTTTGGTACAAATGACGTAGCTGTGAGTATTTCAGTGTGTGGAGGCCCCAAATAACACACATACCCTCTCCCCTTCCCCCCCCCCCTCATTTCTTATAAAAGTTTAGACTATTGATCACACTTGACCTGGCTGGCAAAACAATGCCGGCAATCATGTTTGACTGTAGTTTAAAAGGGGATAACTGTATACAACAGTATTTGACTTGTTTAAAAATATTCTGTTGCAAATTTCAAAGTAATTGTGAGGAAATAGTCATTAATGGGGTTGGGGTAGGGGGAGAAGGCTTTTTTTTTTTCCCCAAATTTTTATATTTGGATGGTGGCATAGGTTGAAGACCATTAGCCCGGGACAGTATATTGCAGTTAGATATCGTAAAGCCAACAATGACTTTGTCCAGCAAAGCTGATTATTCCGCATGTCTCTGAAGTTCACAGCTGCATTAAATTCAAAACTCAAAAGAACTTTTGAAATCAAAGGATGTCAAACTTAATTGATTTCTTTGCTGGTGTAAGCAGGTGTCCTTCAATTGGGATCTGTTTGTTAGGCACCAGATTATCATTATTTCTTTGGGTGAAACCAAACATTAGAATTACATATCTAATGCATTCAAACTGGTCTTATTTTGGCAAATTCACTTCTAAATTGGATTGAATGAAACCAAGTTCTAAAAGAAGCTTTTTAGGACCCCTGCATATGTTTCGAATAACAGGGCGAAAAGATGATGCCTACCCTCCCCCGGGGAATCCCAGAAGTTGTCAACTTTGGCTGAAATATTGACTCTGGACCACCTGCTACTCAAAAACTAAGCTGTACCAGAAAATTGGAAGAGATGGTGGGTGCTGTAGCTCCCACAGTTTAGCCAGTAAGAGGGTGGTGAAGTGTTCCAAGATACAGATGTCCAGCAGGACCAACTCACCCGCAGAAGTTTCTTTTGAAGTAGCATTCTCTAAATTCGGCTGAGTCTGAAGCCTCAGTGCCTCTTATCCAGGGTCCTATGTGTTTAAGTGTATTGTTAAAGCTGAAGGGTATCTGCCGTTTTAAAAATCTTATAGTGTGGGACTCTCATTGCTACAAATCAATATAGTCTAGGGATTCTATTTAGATACTGATGGCGCTATCCAGAACTCTGTTAATAATTCCCGTATAATTCCTAACCCGAATAAGCAGTTGTTAAATGTTCTAATAAATGCATCTACTCCTACAAACGCGCCTTAATTAACCTAGTAGGACACTGGTCACCGCCACAGTTTATAGTTAAGTAAATAATTATGAATATGATTTAAAACAGTAGGTTATTTTTCCCCAAACCCAAAAAAATGATCTAAACCCTTTGGGGTGTAATACTAATCACTGAGTGCAACAGTATAATAAGATTGACGCCTTGAATTGACACTTTATTGTACTATGCATCACCTGATTTGACCAGTTTCACCTCAACTTCTTCCAGCTTTGTAGCACCAAGCAGATGTTGAGTTTTGTAAGCCAGTAGTTTTTGTGTGTGCTTAAGGGATACTAGTAAGGAACTTTATTAACTTAGTTTTGTCCATTTGAGTGCTTTAAAATACACTTGCATACTACAATAATTGCAATGGCTAAAACGTTAACGCTTTGGGAAACATTCAGGGCAGGGAATCCTTTTTATCTTCAGCACTTCTATCTTGAAGTGCACTGAAAAAAGAAGTTCAGCCCATCAAACACAGGTCTTTATGTTTCTTCAGACTGTGTGGATGAGATTTAGAGCCTGAAATAGTTTGCCGGATCGAATACTCTATCACAACAGTGAAAGATATCCTGTCTGCTGTAGTACAAGTGCATTATATCTAATGACACTTTCAATATGGTGGATGGATATTTGTCACGACTGTGACAGAGTAACCCATCCACCAAACGCTAAATCAGGCCCATAGACTTGTTACTACTAATGGTACAAATTGTTTAAAAAATGCAGTGGAAGAGTCACTAGTATTGTGTGGCATAGCCAGATGAGTTAGACAAAGGAAAAGATGGTAGTGGTTGTCAGAGAAAAAGTAGACCCTGCAGTGGAGAGCCAGGATTAAAGTATTTTAGGTCTGACACCAACATTCAGATACCAAAAAAAAGCAACAAGATAGAGGCATCGAGCTCCATATGTCGCGAAGGCGTGCAGTGGAGGAGCATGGTGTGTTAAACAGAATAAGAACAGAACACTTCGAGGTGAGTTTTGAGAGGTGTCAACAAAGGGTCCTCCTTATTTCTATAGTTCTTTTTTAAAGTCTTGGGAGTGTACCCCGATAGTAACAGGATAACGTAGAGGTCTCATCATTTATTGTAGAACTGAAAGTTTGTGCTACGAAGATATAGTTTTATGATACTCTCTGCTTCTTCCTCAAGTACGGGAGTGCATTTAGTTTCAGTAATGCAGGCTTAAAGATTGCAGCAAACTTATAGAGGAAGCAATTGCAGTGATTCATATAGGTGTACATTGTAGAAAAACATTCTTGGTGTCAGTCTTGTAGCTTCGTTAAGGAATGCTTTTAGTGCAGCTCTCCGAGTTGAAGGCAGGCTCTGGAGGATATATAAGCAATGGTCTATCTGTAAGATGAATATTGCACGCATGACTGGTTGGAAGTCATCATCCGGTGTAAGCTTCTTGTGTGATGCAGGTGTATTGGGTGCATCGGGCCTGTCTGATGTCGTAGGGGCTGGTGCAAGGATAGAAGTATCGAAGAGGGAGGAGCAGGGGAGGGTAGAAGTGATGAGAGGTACTGAAAGCAGCTTAGTAAACTATATTGGATTTGTGTAAATGTTATGCTACCATTTTTTTTTTTAACCCCCTCCCCGCGTTTTCTAAAGTGCTTAGCCCTAGAAAGAAAGGTAGTAATAAAAATGTTTGCCTAATTAAAAGAATGTCATCTCCCGGAATTCTGACTTGTTGGCGAGCTGAGCTTGCGTTCATCTATGTACTAATAAAAAAAAAAAAGCGTGCCTACAATAGAGCTGTTTAGTCAACAGTACAGTTTTTCCCACAATTTAGTGGTTTGATTTCTTTTGTGATGAGCCAGTTTCAACAGTTGGTTGTGATAGCTGACGCAAACCAAGTTCTCAATAATTTCACCTTAATATGCATATTATTTTGGGAGCCAGGGTAACTTGTGGGTGCTGCATGTGTGTTTTCTAATCTGTGGCCACTCAGGCCAGGCTTATGTGCACTGGGCTGGCCCCTTACCCCTGAGGCTCATCTGCCTGATCATGGCTTGCTACGCTATAGTTTTTGTCCTGCCTAATTACTGGTGGGTGTGCGGAGTTGGTCCTTGTTGTGGCTGCAGGTTGTTTTGTACTTTGCTAGAGATGTGGACCTACACCTGTCCTTTCAGAGACATCTGACGAGTTTCCATGTTTCCCCTCTCTTTTAGGGTGTCTAATTACATTTTCTTCTCTAATGTTAATGGGTGAAGACCAATTTAGGTTTGAAGACCACTTTCTCAAACCTGGAAGGTATATCCTACCTGTTGGACAGGCAGGTCTCTGGTCTGGTCTGTCAATTTTACAAGAAAATATCTTCCCCTTTTGGCTTGGCTCTAAGGGTACATATTTTGCCATTTACTTTTGAATTAGTGGTTGGGGTTAGAGCCTAGGGCTTACAAAGTAATATCCACATGTGCCAAAACAAATCAGAATGACTAGATAGGTCAAGTAGATGTTCAGTTCTAAAGTCAAACTGTACAATTAATTTGCTAGTAGACCAGAAAATTGTTTTGAGCCCCATTGGAGGAGGTGTGTTATGGGTGTGATTGTCTTCCAGTATCTCTTTAAGTAATGCCGACAGGTTGAAGTATATTCATCACCAAAAAATAATTTGGTCCTCAATTAAAAAGGGCAGTTTATTAATAATAGATTTGCATGTCCACACATGCGGATTGAACAGCCTCTCCTTTTCTTTGGCTCTGGTGGATAAAGAGAAATTCGTTTGGGATAATCTGAGGGGGTCTCCTTGGGCCCAAGGGTACAGCATGGGCCTTTCTAACTTGTCTCCTGCGTCACATAAAAGGGTTTGAATGTTTTCTCCCATCTCACTCCTCATGTGCCAGCAACTGTAATGGGAGGGTGTGCACATTTACCTTTTCAATGGGAGAATGATCCTAGCAGGTGTAGCATCTAAACTTTGAAGCAAAGAAAGACGATTACAAGTTCTACTTAAAACGTAGGCCAGTATGATGAGGGATGTGGTGTTCAAGTAGTTTGATACTCTAACTCTGTGCACTTCTGCTCCTTTCCATGCTTTAATTTTGTTGATGGAAACAGTGCTCCAGTAAAGGATGGGAAATAAAATTCCCCCACAGGCCCAATAAATATGCTGTATGCACCAAGGGAAAGTAAATATGCTCTAAATAGGATACATTTTTGCTTCCATGCAGCGACTGGTGCAACACCTGCCTGTATGATATGGGTAATGTGTCTATCTGATATGCGCTCCTTCTCTTTTGAACTTTATTCCTCTGTCCCGCTGCCCCATTCCCCACCCATAAGACAGCCCTGGGGACCTTCATCCCTCAGAGCTTGAAGATTCAGTGTTCCAGGGACCCCAACACGCTGGATAATGACTCGTTCCCTGCTCAGGAGAGTTCGGCTGGGAATATAAATTGTAATTCTGTATCTGCACTCTTCTGGGCAGAGAACTTTGAGGAAGCAAAAAAATCTGCTCCCGGCTGGTTGGGAACAAAGCAACAGAACCAACTCCCACTGGTAACCAGGATGGATGCTGGCTGGGAAGCCAGCGGGGGCCTTGGGGATGCCCCTGTGGCCCCAAACAGTATGCAGGTAGTTGCCCAGGGTGGCTCTGGGCACCCATGGTAAAATGATGGCCTGCTTCTGCCGACACATGGGATGGGTCCTAGCTCTGAAGCCGGTGGGGCCTGGCCGATCCCCTCACTTCCCATCACTTGTAGCAAAGGTGTAGATGCCCTGAGTGATACCGGGACACCCATTGTAAAGTAATGGCTGACTCATGCCAGCAACCAGTAGGGATGCTCAGTGGGAGAGCAAGCTGGGACCTTGGGGCTTCCCCCGCTTCCCACAATGTGACTATAAAGTGTGGGTGTCTTGGTTTGGGACCAGGACAACACAAAAATGTAATAAAAGCGCAGCGGCAGAAGTTGATCTATTTGTGTTACTGCTGCAGGCAAGGACTGGCTCCTGTAATGCCTCGCAGGGGCATTTTAGTTATGTTTTTTGATCATGGTGGTGGCCCTAGAAGGGAAAGGGGCACCACCAATCATTTTTCTAATGTTGTGGAAGGCTACTGGGAGCGCAGCTGCCCCTTAGCAAAAAAAATAAAAAAAGCACATGCTTGTAATATTCTGACCCTTGCGTGAACCCTAGTTTACGCATGGATGGGAACCACAAGTTTGAATGTATTTAACACATCTGATATTTTTCAGATGTGTTAAATCATTCAACCCTTATTAAATTTTTGTAGGCTAAACCTGCTGAACTTTAACATGGGAATAGTACTGCACTTACCATGGCATGCAAATGTTGGTGTGTAGAACACTAAAATCCGCATGTTATTCCCTATAAACTCATAGGTGTTATTTATCGCACCTGATAAATAATGAAATTATATATCGGGTGATAAATAATACCTAAACTCATAATCCGGCCTTTAGTTTTCTAGGTCATTGAATCCATGACCCCAGGAGAGATTGCCCTGATTTTAAAGTACTCTGAGCTGGAGCCAATAGGGTGCTTTATATTGGTTGAGGTGCTGATCCCTTGATAAAACCAGTAAGCACACTTTTTGTGTTCAGATGGTATGTTTTACTAACATTTTCACCTAACTATAATGGACCTTTAACCTTTGTATATATTTTTTTGAGGAAAAAAAATATATATCTTTGTCCTACTGAGATATATATATATATATATATATATATATATATATATATATATATATATATATATATATATAAAAAATGTTTTTTATTTTTTTTTATAGAAATGTACTCCTTTTTAGAGGGAGTCCTTTCATACATATTGGCAGATTAGTAAAATTTAATTGGCAAGTTCTATTCAAAAGTGTCTTCAAAGATAAACAAATAGAGCAACCAATCAGTGCTTCGAGCAGTGAAACCAATTAGGAGGCTGGCACTGACGTTTTACCAGACCATTGCAAATCAGACAAAACACCTCAGTATTAATTGAGATAATGGACTGCTTTCCACACTCTACACATGAGCATTCATTTGGGGGATGCTCTTGGCGATCCATCCAATTCCAGATGTGCCTCCCAGCCTTTTCTAAGGCCTCATCAGGAAATAATACATCAGTCGTGTGCAACACATGAGAGAACCAACAGTTTTTCTTCCACCAACTCCTGGAGAAATTGTTGATTTTTTTTTTTTTTTTTCCTCCCTGTAACATTTATACTTGATTAGCCAGTTCTGAGAAGGATCAATTTTAGCTATTAATCTATCCTGCTGTGAAACTCTTACCTCTTCTGCTTTCAGTGGAACCCTTGGGCATCGGTCTGCTAAGCCATCAAACCATTTTTTACTTTCTCTTGAAAGACAGATCTTATCAAAATGGAGCATGTCATTTTGTATTTCCCCCAGTTTTGTTCTAAGTTTTCAGTTCTGTAAGATCATATTGCTCAAGCCCAAGGAACCAGAGAATTTATTCTCCCTATTAATGTGGTGTTTATCGCCATCTTCGCCTTATCTTGGCACCCGTTCATTCCATGAGTTTTACAATCACTTCAGTTCCTCTCACACTTGTATAGCACTGACCGTGTTCTGTCCATTCACCTACTTGTCATGTAGGTAGCAACATCACTTGTTTCTTGGCCTTCCAACAGACCAATTATCAGACTGTTGCTTATTTCATCCTGCGTCGGGTTGCTTTCTGCCCACTGAATAATGGGCCTCCAGTTCCATAACGGCAGTCCGATAGTTCTCTGCTTTGCAGCTGGACTTCATGGAAGCTTCCCTCTTTATTAGTTTCTTCTTGTATTCCTTCCTCCTGAGTCAACTCACCACATGATCTGTATTGATCTTTGTCTGTTCAGTCTGCATCTGTCATGCGTCCTCCCTCAGTAACATCTCATAAATCATCGTACAAGTACTTAAACCTCCATTTCTGTGGCAGCCCTACTTCTGTCTCCAAGTAATCTCATCGCATCACTAATGCTGCCAAAGTTTATCCTTCACCTCTTCACAGATAGAATTGCATAGTTTTCAGACTTGTCATTGAAATGTACGAGAAGTGCATTCAGTCTAAGATTTTTCTTTGCATTCTGAGTAGTTCTTTTTTTCCAACTATCAGATGAAGGCTACCTACTGCAAACAAACGTTTTATAAAAAATAAAAAAAGTTTTTTTTTAAGGTTGAATAAAAAAAGTAAAGTGCACAGAATTTGTATATAGAGTAAAATAATATGTAGGATGCAAAGAACAGTATAACAGAATAATAACATGAAAATGCACGAATGGCATAAAGGTCACGCCTCAACGGAGCACTAAATTTAAAAAAAAAAAAATTGATTTAGCAATCAGGGTTGTAGTTAATTTTAGAGCAACAAATGTAAACTTAACAGGTTCATCTACACAGCAATTAAAACACTTGTACTGAAATTGCTACTAGCCCACAGAGCTAGGAAGGCGGGAGCGCTGGTCCTTCTTTGCTGCATGTAGCAGGATGGCCAGCCCTAGCGTATTTTGAGACAGCCGGTTGCACAAGTTGGATGAATTTTGCATCAGTTTGTATCACGTTAGTATGGCCCGACCTCATTCTCCTAGTACAATAATTTGCACACTTTACGCTTTGTGCGCTTAATTTTTTGTTTACATGCACGAGTCTTGAAAGGTTTGATCTGACTGAATTTCACAAGCATGAAGACAGACCTGCCATCTTCACCAGAAACCTCTGAGGAGGGGGTGTGACCTTGTGCCGAGAAGCACCTAAGAAGCACTTTAGCCCCAACCACGGCCCCCCACCTTAAAAAAAAAAAAAAAAAAAAAAAATTTTAAACACGCACACAAAAAACACCAAAAGCTTGCTAAAGCTGCAGCCCATTAATGGACATCCGCAGTTAAAAGCCTTCGAAAACTAGCTGAAAATCAGTGTGTACAGTGGTTTTTAGCTCCTTTTCCCTGTCATTGTATGATATTGGCTCCTCACTGGGAGACCGTGTGAGGAGTGTCAATATTGTGTCACCGTGCCACCGTGTGAGTTGGCAGGACTGTGAAGAGTAGCTGAATGACATACTGCTGCCTCTTGTAAAAGAATCCTCTCGGATGTCTACGACTGTTTAGTTAGTTTGTACTCACAAGGCTGCATTGCCCCAGAGAAAGTTATACGGTATTCCAGACAGAACATTTTGTATACATTTTGGTTTTGGCGACTAATTGCACATCTATGAGCCCACCTCATAAAATCTGCCAGTTGCACATACCATGCAGCAGAAACACCAAAATATTTGCTACTGTGTCAATGAATTTACCTTTGTGTCTGATGTGGGCTCCCACATTTTTCTCTTAGAGTTGCTTGGAAGTCAGCTCACTTGAGAGTCAAACTTCTAAAATTCTGTCCTAGCATAAAACTATTGAAAAATAACACGAGTTTGATTAGAGGGTAGTGTAATTTGGTTATTTGCATAATGTCTAGAAAACATGCACTTAGGTGTGTTAGAGGGAGACATACTACAATGGTGTGTCGTATCATGTTTATTTAGTCACCATAGTTGTGCAACCTAGTCTTGAAGCATCTGCACAGTGCTTGGGACTGGGGTTAACCCCCAATCCTTTGTATATTATCTGTGAATATGGATGAAACTGCACAGCCGTCTCAGTTGCCTGAGATAAGTATTGAACACTTTTGTCCCACAGTGAACCACTAAGGCTCCCGAATTTTATGCTAGTAAAAGGTGACATGATTGATGCGAGTTAACTTGAATTTGAACTCTAAGACTTTGACATGTAATGAAGTTCTTATTGCTTTTGCAGGTCTTTGCTGTAGAACCGGACCCTGTTGAGAGGTGGACGCTTGTTATCCACACATCCGTACCATTGAATTGGAGCAGCCATGTCGTCCAGACCTTTTGAAAGTCCTCCGCCTTATCGACCAGATGAATAGTAAATATCCACTTGCTAGCCAGCTCTTTTAATGTACTGCTGATAAATAGTGTACATATTTGGTTTCATATCTTTAGCAGTTCATGTGTTAACAATGCTTATATCAGTCTTGGAGTTTTCTCTTGATAACCTATCTTGCTACATTGTTAAGTAAACATGCGAGAAGCAAAAATGTGTTGTATGAAATTAATGTATTATAGCTGTGGTAGATGTCGAATACATTGACATTGTACACATGCGTTAACCCTGCAATTGTGATCTTCAACCTGCCCTGGCTCAGAGTGGCTGCTCTATGAGGGAAAGGGATTTCTATAAACCCCACCTCCCTTCACTGTCCCCCTGGCCTTCCTGTTTGAGGTTGTCCTCGTTTGTGGTAATCTTTCCTCCCACCCCCATGGTCCTTCATCATTGTATTTCTCAACTAAATGTATATTTAATCAGAATTATAGTTGCCTTTAATTTGTAGACTTGTATCACAGCAGAGTGTGCATGAAAAAGAGAACTCTGATCGCAGTAAACGGAGATTCTCTGGTATCCTACCTGATCCAGCTAGAAGGCAGTGGGATAGAAAAATGCTTGGTGCAATGCATTTGCTTTCTGTATGTGCTATTGAAGGCGAGCATATGACATTGGCTTAACACATTCTAGCCCTGTGACAGTTTTCACTTAAAGGTGGTTTCAGCTCTGCACATGCAGAAAATCCACAAAATGCAGAAGTCTGCACAGTCCGATATTTTTGCAGCATTGCAAACATTCTGTTATGAAACGGTCTCAAACGTGAACATCTAATTAATAGTATATTCAAATGCTTAAGTAAAATGTGTTTCCTGGTGAGAATGTGTCACACAGCTAACCAGCACTCTCTCTCTCGCCTTCCAGCAATCCATCCCAGTACATCCCAACTTCAAACTATGCTCCGAGCAGGGATGTGTATATGGGCGAGCTGCGTTCCCAGCCTGCATACTCGTATTATCCAGAGGATGAAGTTCATCACTTTTACAAATGGACCTCCCCTCCAGGCATAATCAGGATTATGTCCATCTTCATCGTAGTGTTGTCAATTGGCATCTTTGCTTGTGTTGCTTCCACACTGGCCTGGGATATGGACTTTGCTGGCAGTGGAATGGGAGGATTTCCGGCCTACGCTGGGTCGAGTTCATTTGGTTCAGGTTCATCGAACTACGGATACAATTTTGCATATGGAGGAAATTACACTGATCCCCGAGCTGCCAAAGGCTTCATGATTGCTATGGCTGCCTTTTGCTTTCTGTGTGGGATGGTGGTTTTCATAATGACTGTTACTAGGACTAATAGTTCGAGGTCCAGGAAGTTTTATTTGATTGTGATCGTTGTATCTGCTGTGCTTGGCGCCTTGGTATTCATTGCAACTATAGTGTACATCATTGGTGTAAACCCAACTGCACAAGCATCTGGATCAGTCTTTTACACCCAAATAGTCACAATATGCAGCCAGTACTATGCGCCGACAAACACAGGAGTGTTTGTGAATCAGTACCTCTATCACTACTGTGTCGTGGAGCCCCAAGAGGTTTGTTTGTCTTAATTCGGCTTTACGTTGCACTGTTCGCTTTAGTTAACTCTAATATGTAAATGAAGTCTTCACATATTTTGGTTCTGTTTTATTATTCTTCACCCTAAAATGAGAACAATGGTTGAACTGTAGTGCTGGATGGATATTTAATGTTTTAACAGAAGCACACAGTAACTAGCAATTTTTCTTTTCTTTTTATTTTTTTGCAGGACCATCTATAACATTTTTGTGTGAATTTCTGGTAAATTTGCAGAGTTCAGTTATGATATACTGCACTCGCCTACTATGTACTCATAATCCACTGCTGTACACACTGGGGTTGGCTCCCGTCACCCACTCGTGCTTCTGACCAGGGTCTGCACTTAATCATCGCCTTGGTGGTGTTACCTTTCTTTTATTTTTATTTTTAATTACATTTCAGGATTTTCTGAAAATCTCGAATTCCAGAAAGCCCAAGTTCTGTGAAGTAGAAAATGGTGGCTGCATGCTTGCAAATTTTGCATTCACCTAGTGCATTTTTGCTTATTTTTCTTCCAGTCATTCCATGCCTCGGTGATACATCTACAGCCTCATTGTGCTGGCCACTCTGCAGCAGCTGGTGAATGTCGGGCCCTGGTGATGCTTTTACATCAGTAAAATAGTTATTGGTGAAGGAAGTTGTAGTGGTGGTTATGGTTGTTTATGGTCTTCAGGAGGGATAGAGTGAGGAATGGTTTGTTTGGAAAAAGTATGTTTTCTTACTCTCACACTTGTATAATCTGGGGTGGAAAGTTAGTGTGAGAAGTGGATGGGGTCGACAAGTAGAGTAACTGTGAATCCTCATGTGAGTGCAGGTACTTCGACAGTTACCAGTAAGTTTTAGTTTAGTTATAAAGACGCTTCATTTAAATCGCTTCTTTTCAAATCTGTGAGCCAGGCAAAAAAACTCTGTTACAAGACTCGCAGGTTATAGTGAGTGTATCAGTGAATATATGCTTTTATGCCCCACCTTCAATCTTTGTTTTGGTTAGGCAAGCATATTTTAGGAAGCATCCCTTGCTCATCATAGTTGCATATCCTATGTAAGCTTTCTCTTTGAGATCCGGTATCTTCTGAGAACTTGCACTGACCCGGTAATGAAACTTGAGACATTACTGAAAGATGTAACCCTCTCTTGTTCGTAACCCCCTGGTTCAGTAAACCCTTGCATTAAAAAAAAAATAGCAATTGGGTCTAGCTTTAGAATGGAGATCTGCAGTTACCTGTAAGTCAAGGCACTCAGCAAATCATGCGCACGTTCATTTAACCATCCACTCATGCATTCATTGTTGCACCAACTTACTCTTTCGTGCATTCACCCACTCGCATTAAAACAGACACACAATATATAAGCACATAGAAGATATTTTAAAAGAATAAAAGTGGAAAAAAGAAAACGAGCCACTACATAAACATTACTTGCAACACAAAAATAAAGTTTATTATAGCAGTGGGTGGCTACATTGCATTAATATTGTACACAATGTATTGTTTTTAAGTTCCAGCATGAAATCAACTGGTTGGACATCTTCGAGTACTGAAAACAATGGTACACTGTCCACAGTATAATTCAGTTGATATTGCTATACTCTAGTTAATTCCATTCCACAATGGCTGTCCTACTTAGAAATAATTGTCTATTGCAAGGGCCTATGGGACAAATACACATGGGAAGCTCTTCTCATCTCATAGGATTTTGCAAGGATTGGTGCAAATCTTCTACTGTCAGAATTGAAAAAAGGAGGTAACAAACAATGTTTGCTTCTTACAGTAATCTGTGAGATTTCTGGTAACAAAACTCCTGTCTTCATGCATTACCGCAGTATAAAATCACAGGCCTGTTAGCTTTAACATATGAATTTCACAGTATTTAAGCCAGTTCTGCTACCTTTGAAATGTACCATCATAAACAAAATGGACACATGGACTCTGAAATAACCTTTCTAATAAACAAATGAAGCCTATACTTTTTTTTTTTTTTTTTCTGGCTCATCACTGTAACTCAGGCTTTCTATATTGCACATACAGTTTTCCTACAAGGTAACTGAAGTATACAGTCATGAAATTCGAAATATGTACCAAATAAGAGTTGTCAAAACAATATTCACTCTCTCCGAATACAGCCCAACAAAAGTTCACACATTGCGGATAGCTTCCTGGAAGGATTTTGACAGAGAGCTAAATAACAACAGGTCCCTTGCCTGTTATAATCTAGAAGAATCCATCAACACAATAACTGTCTACTTATGTGTCATGTTGTAATGAGAATCCACCTTTAAAGGCCTACTGGCCCTAACGTGGCTTTATATAATACATAAATCAGGCCTACTGTCTTTGTCCTAACGTTTCTTAATACGCAGATCAATACTGTGGCACCCGACTTAACTTTTTCCCAGTAAACTAGCCTAACCAGCTGAGCCCTACTGTACTAAACATATCCTTTCCCACAAGGCAAAATTGGAACGAAATTCAAGTATGTGCAAAACTACACTTGTTGAAAAATATACAACTCCGATTAATGAGGCCTAACGAGGATTATCAGCATGCAAATCTTCTACCCCAGGGTTTGTCAGAGTGTAACCAGCAGCAAACATTTGCTTACAATAGAAGTATGTGAGATCCCGTACAACTACAAAGTTGTTAACACATTGAAGGTCTTTTGGCTGTCACTCACGCTTTTCATAATAAACGTACAAGGTCTTCTGCTTTTGCCAAAGTTTCATACTAAACAGATCAGACCCATGGCATTTGGCAATGTTTTTCAAAAGAACCAATCAGACCAATCGGCTTTTAATTATTGGTGCGTCTCGATAACAACAAAAAAACACCCACTCACCTTGTCTAGCACAAGGTTTGTGATAAAACAAGCACTGCTATGCAGTCCTAAAACTACAAATATGAACAAAATTCCAGTTGCCAAAGCTATAGTCATAAAGGATTTCCAAAGAGCAAATCTTCTACCCTAAAAGATTGCCCCAGGGAGTAAACCAAAATTCATGTCTTCTGTGGTGATCTGTGAGATCCACGTTCACAAAATACCCGTCTCCACGCTTTAGCACAGCTTAATGGCAATCCACCCATAAAGGCCTATCTTTAA
Organism: Pleurodeles waltl; assembly: GCF_031143425.1. Lineage (NCBI taxonomy): Eukaryota > Metazoa > Chordata > Amphibia > Caudata > Salamandridae > Pleurodeles > Pleurodeles waltl. Next base: position 439,083,376 of record NC_090436.1, on the reverse strand, counting down.
CATATGCTTTTCATAGTAAATAAGTAATCCCTACTGCTTCTCTTTTAACTTTTCATAGTAAACACGTCGGTCCTATAGTTTTGATCAGTGGCTTTTCACCATAACCAAATCGGAGCTTGCTCTGTGTAGCGTAGGCTTTCCCACAAGGCAAAAGGTGCAGCAAAGCACACTTTACAGCATGACAATACAACTGCTACCTAGTCGAAATCTGAATCTGATATACGACACACAGGTGGAGGCCGCGCCCCTCTCTGTAGCGCTTCTTAAAGCTTTCTGCCTGTTGATTACATAAGGTCTCTGACAATTGCACTGTCAAGCCACGCATAAAACCTAAACTACTGTTAAAGAGCTTCTATCGGGGCTTAATACTCAACATAAGTGTTCCAATAAGTGAGTTTTAACTGAAATGGGGGAAGTAGTAGAACTGTAACAACGGTTGTACAATTAGTGGAGTACTATAACAGTGAAACTAACAAACATCTAGAACATTGCTTCCTGTTCCTGCTCAGTTTGACCTCAGGGCAAGGAATGCAGCAAGAGCTGTACAGTCTCGCTTATCCTAACGTCTCGCAACGTTGGAAAAGACCCATTAAGTATAAATGTGAGTTGCTGATGTTAAAACTTACTAAAAACATCTATTTTTTAAACAATTATTTAAAATTTAACCAAATTAAAGTGCATGCCTAACAGCGTTGTCTATAGTACAGTAAACTCGAATTCTTTCCCAAGGTTAATAAATCATACTAGGTGGGCCTGATTCCTCCAAGTCCAGTTGAACTCTATGCAATGTAGTTGGCAGAAACATATTTTGTAGAACCTCAGTGGGATTTTGACAGATTTCTTGCAGGCTCCTGCAATGTAGCCTATTGCATTTGCAATCTAGCATGGTTGCTAGAAACATTGGATGTTTGCAACCGCTCCACAAATGGCCCCACCTGTTGACACTTTAGTTCTCACGTTTACTTGTACTCTTCCTCATTCTGTGCATTTTCTCCAAACAGCTCATTCCCCATCACTACCTTGTAATTCTCTCTTTGTGGCTAGTGACATAGTGATTGATGCGGTTAGGCATGAGTCTTTCAGGGCGCAAGTTATAATAGAAGTCGGTTGCCCAGAATACCATGGTCTCTAGACCGATCTATTGAATGAAGAGACCTATATGAATTGTGCTTGACAAACCCGCAAAGTGAATTGCCTGTAGGCACAAGTCATTGATCATAGAGCTGCTCAATGGATCGTTAGCCTATAGATCTGTGGAAGTATGACAGAACCTGAGATAAAGAGGGAATGTGTTCCCTACTAGAGCGACTTGTCCTACAACAACCTCTTGAACTCGAAAATACATTAAATAATGCACTGGGGGACTATCCTCTTCTGCAGAACCATAGATAACACGCTGATTATTTATAGATGAAATCAGCCTTAAAGTGGATTCAGGTACCCTTGAAGCCTTCTGTTGTATGGAACTTGACATTCTTTACAATGTTCCCGACTGACAAGAGGATTTGGGGTTCCCTTTCTGAACGTGAAGTGAAAGAGACCTGCACATACCACGTTACAGTAGGGGGAGTTGGTATTGCTTAACACCTGGGAACGAGGGGATTGGTCTCCGGGATGGAGTGATAACAAGCATTAGAAGACTGAGCCACACAGCAATGCAAGTACCAAGCCTCCTGGGAAAGCACAGTCCACATAGGAATAACTGAAAAGGAATGGGGAAATATTTGGAGGGACATTCCACAGCACCACGCACACACCCAGAGAGACCGCATATGAAGTTTCTAGATTGGCGACACATGATGCCTGAAAAACTCCACCATATATATTTGTACGCTTCTAACCAATGTTAAGCATGTGAAAGTGAAACAGATACGATAATGGCGGTAATGTTCAAAAGATGACTAGAGTAAAAATGTTTTGGGACACCCAATTCTGGTATTTGCTGGGGCTTTGAAGTGCAGACACAAAGTACATATTCTGGACAAGGTGATATTCTTCCAAATGGTAGGAGCTGCCAAATTCTTGATAGCTACATATCAAAAGTTAAATAATTACTGAGCGACTCCCATTTTTTGTTAGCAGATTAAGGCAATTCATAGCATGAATGAATTGACCTATAAACTCAGTGTTTTCTGGATAAAAAAAAAAATACTGTATTGGCAGATTGAAATTTACTGAACTGTTGTGTATGGCCCCTGTGAATCTGCCGTCATGAGTCATTGAAAGAATAACTGCCTTAGAAATTAGCAGTTCCTCCGCATTTATAGCTTTAGACTGCTGATAGGACGAAGCGGTATCCCCGTGAATAGAATGGCTTGTTCAATATTGAGGAGAAATCCTGCAAGGCTCCTGTCACTGGGCGTATTTAGTTAAGCACGGGTCGGGGATTGTTGGGTAAAGAGTAGGCAGGTGTTTGGGTCCGGGAGTATCTTTGGGAGTGTTAAAGTGAAAGTTTCATCATGACATGCACTCTTACCTCTGGTTTTGCTAAAAAAAAAAAAAAATTGATAGGGTCACTGATCAGGAACTTGATCTTGGCGTGTTAGGGACTAGTTCTCACCTTAAGATGAGTACTGAAAAGGACAGTAAGTGATGCAGGACGTGCCAGGAGTTACCGCCCCAACCCCAGCCTAAAAGGGCTCTACTTCTGCAGCGCGGTGGGGGAATCTACTCTGTCAAAGTGGTGCAGTCCAGCTAAAATTAGTATGGTGATTCCAGCTGCCAGGCAATCATTTGAGCCCAAGTGATAGTTTTTATTTTACTGATAGGGCACTGGTTAGGAGGCTGAGGCCTAAAAGGCGTTTGGCGAGGATTCGCTGCTCGAGAAAGTTAGGGTGTACACAGCAGCTTCTCTATCATGTATATTTGGCAGTTCACGTTGAAGACGAGCCATTTTTGTTCCTAGTGTGGTTCAGAGTAGAAAAGTACCTGCCCACGGAGACCATCCGAGCACAGTGGAAAACTAAGGAAACGGGTTAAAGTTATTAACGTGGAAAAGTAGGCCTTTCTTTCTACATGAACTGTACTTGTGTCTAGTTTGGTCGCAGTGTCTTAGTCACAAGGTTTGAAGAGAATGATGTGAGGAAATCGACTTTAATGCAATTTGAAAACTTGTTGAAGAGACCAAAAATTCACTGGACGCTTCTAACGAGTTAACGTTTTTTTGTTTGTTTTATAGGCTATTGCTATAGTCATGGGGTTCCTAATTGTTGTGGCATTTGCCCTCATTATCTTCTTTGCTGTCAAAACTCGACGCACGGTTAACAAATTTGGCAAACCAAACATACTTTGGGAGAAGGAAAGATTTCTCGAGGAAGGAGCTCCAAACGTGGAAGACTGGGTAAGTGAAATGTTTTGCTTCTGTGTGAACAGAAAGAAATGAGGAGGAAGATTGAATTGGATACTGATGGAAGGTATGATTCTACATATCTCACCCCAGAATAGTTGACTGTTCTTCTCGACACTAGTACTTGCTTTTTCCTCAACGGTATTCGTATACTTGATATCTCCTTCCAGTGATATTAAGCATGAACGGAAATTCCAGTTTCTATGAAAACATCAAGGCTTTTTCATGAATTGCCCATAAAATGTATGGAAACCATCCCTCCCCCAAGCTTTATTTTATGTCATTTTTTTTTTTAAAGAAAATCCCTAGCCTAGCTGGCTAAAGCCTGCATGCTTAAATGGTGGCTAATGTAGATGATCTGTGAGGACTCGGACCCCACACTTTTTCACTTTTCATTCAGCTGTCATGATTGACTGAGGATGACCCTAGAGCTGTTCTCTCAGACTAGCCAGCATCGTACGTTCCCCTTCAACCCTTCCTCGAATATACTGTGGGCTTAAGAGTTGCTGTGAGGTGTTGTGCTGCTGGAACATGGAAAAGAGAAAATATTTTGAATGTGTTTCGGAGCTGGGTTGTCTCTTCTCACACTGGATACCATGATCCTACTGTGGCAGAAGGGCCAGTGTCGGTGTAAAGCGAGCTGTACAGTCCACCAATCCCTTTCAAAGTAATGCTTCTTGTGGTGTACCCACCATAGCAACTTAATTTATTTAAAACAAAAATTGGTAGTTATGTCTCATTTTTGTTAATATTTTTTTGGAATACTTCACAGCTTGTGATTTATCTCTGATATGCTGAAAAAAATTGCACATAATATCGTAAATATTTGGTTTTATTCTCAGTATAAGGGAAAGTAATTTCTAGAATATTGCGTCAAGCTAGGCACTAGTTATTGGTGAAGGAATTCGCCAGTTTCCAAGTTAGGTTACCTTATTAAGTGTTCGTCACAGGAAAGTGGTTGTTGTCATTTATGTTACAAAAGGTGACTTGTGGAAATTTGACATCTTGCTATCATGCTTTTAACCAAAAATAATTCATACGTGTATAAAACAGTGTACAAATATGCACACAGTCTAGTATAGCGTGATTCTTAGGTGAAGGATCAAGGGTCGCCCGGAACAAAGGCATCCGGTTTCGACGAGTAATAAATGTGTAAACAGGCAAGCTGTTTATTAGTGTTTTACTTCAAAGGACTCGCAGATGGTGGTTGTTCTTCTGCAAGTTTTTCTGTGAAGGAAATCTGATCATGCCTAGGCAGTGCAGAGACATCTTCATTGCTTACATACAGAATGGAGAGTACACTTCAATTATCTGTGCTTTAGACATGTCTTATCGCTGGGACAAGGCAGGCTTGACTAGGAATGTTTGTTTATATTCCACCAGAACCCTCTTTTTGGAATTCTTGCTACTCTTTTATAGGCTTATAGAAGAGATCACTCTTTTAGATACCTGGGACCAAACGACACTTCATCTGCGGAAAAACTGTCACCATTTTACTTTAACCGAAGCATTAAAACATTCCTGTTTTGTCAGTAGATGTTAAACCGAATATGTAATTGTGCATTAGATTGGTAATTCGGTTTTAGAGCTAATAGTCTACTGGTGGCGCCTGTGTACTCCAGAAGTAAGTGTATTTGAAAGTGAGGGTTCTTGGAAGAATGTAGCAGCTTTGTCGGGGGAGTTCTCTGACGCTCTTGGTCTCCATTTTAAAGAACAGCCTTGACATTCTTCAGGTTTTGTAACCTAGAGAAAATTCCCTTCCTCTTTGGCCCCCGTCTACCATCTGCTGCTGTTCCGGGGGTGAGTTTGCCACTGACTTCTTAAGGGTTTCATCAGGAATGTTCTGTTCCCTCCCCCCCTCTGCATTCACTTAAATGTGATGGTTTGGGTAAGGCACGGGCAGAAGAGGATACTGACAGAAGGCAACATATCCCTGATCTGGTGGATGACTATAGCCTCAACATTTGAGTAGTCTTTATGCTTCTGCTCTCCATGGTGGCTATGGCTTTACCCTTAGTGCATGCAGTACACCACGAAACCTAGCATGCGCTTCTGGTTTCACTGTAACCTAGAGCCAAACTCACTTGGCATGCTGCCCAGTGTGGCACTGCCAATATGGTGGTGCAGTCCTTTCCCTGGCAATGTCTCTTTTTGTCAGGAATGCAGCACCTCAGTCACCGAAGATGGGCAGTTGGTGATAGTAAAAATAGATCATTTCTGCTGCAGCAGTCTCCCTTGTTGCCACAATTCAGAGCTTGCCATTGATAAAACCAGAAGTGCTGTAAAGTTGCTATCATAAGGTGCTAATATTTGTGTTCTTGTGTAGATTTGTAACAATAATATATGCAAAAATAACAATGTGTCCTGCTAGTGTTGAATTATTGTCTCATCAACACTTAATTTAGGGTCGGAGCCTTCCCTCGGGGTGGGTGTTGGGTGGTTTAGAACCCATTTCCAGTACATCACAACATGTACACAATGGTGGAAATAAAACTTTCATTTTCATCATGACTGTTGAATTTGCATCATAGTGTAACATTTTGGCATTTTTGAGGTTGACCTGCAGTTTACCAGTGCTGTGTTAAATAGCCAACTGGGGGAAGAGGGTCCAAGATTGCATTCCTAAAAGAATGATTCACATCTGTTTGTGCTCTTATTTTTGTAACATTGGAAGTGGTCTACCTGATGGCCAGAAGTTCCTCAATTCATATCTTATTGTCATCTATTAGTTCAATTATTGAACCCACCACTCTGTCACCATTCATAATTTAGCTGTCTGTAGTACATAAGGCTTAGACACCCTACTACGGTATTAAGTTAAATGGGACGCCTTTCTATGTACTGGAGTAACTAAAGAGGAGTGAGAATGCACTGTGCCTAAGGTACTTGTTTCCCCAAACATCCAAAGATCTATTGTCTCATCTGTGTTTAGAGACCGCTGGGCTGAATGTAAAATGCAAAATAATTATGCTCTGCTATTACCTTCCTTATTCCTCCGCAGAAACTTGGATTGTCTCATGAATTGGTACTGCCACTGTGTTGCTTTCTGCATTGCACTAGTAGTAAATCGTGTTGGTTTTGTAACGTAAGGGTCCAGTTGACTACTTGATCGTGGAGGTGTACAAACCTCTTGCTTGAAACAGAAAGATTTTCACTTCATTGGTTAAGACATCTGAAGATTAATATGTATAATTGTGAACATAGTTATTGAGTAATTAGAGTGGTTAATGTTCTGCTGTGATCTGCCACAAAGAATCAACTTCGACCCATGTATCCATCGTCCTCAGTATATTAGTTTTGTCAACATCCATAAGATACAAGGTAGAAAAGCCGGACACTCCCTTCACTTGAGGTACATCAATCCGTTCAGTTTTTTGGTTCCAGAGGTGTTTGCCCAAAATCGCTTTTTGCTCATTTGAAACAACAGTTTGCTTTGCACAAACAAATTTTACAGCTTATGAGTTCGCATTGACTACCTTCTCATATGTAATTATACAGTGCACTTTCAGAATGGTTACTTCTTTGTGAGTGTTATGTGTTTATCTGACATTTGCGAACGTTTATGGAAGTTGTGAAAAGAGCAGAAGTAGCTGGTCTGGTTTATTAAACAGAAACATATATTGACTAATGTAAAGAAAACGGAATCATGAGCTTGCTTGGATTCCCAAGTGTTTGAAATATTCACTAACAGTAATGATGGATTCTTCATCTAACCCAAAAAAAATGGGGAAAAGGCCTACTCTCCCCCAACAATAACCTACCACTGGCAAAGAAGCCCCGCCTCGTGGCGCTGACAAAATTGACCATTATAAGGTTATTACATTCCTACAGCACTGCACTACTACAGCAAGTAGAAATCAGACATGCATTGTTCAGGGTTATTGAGAAGCTCAAATGGGATGTCGGGCAAAACTCTGCAGCTCAAAATTAGGGACATAAGGTCTGTGCTTGTGTGGAAAGAGGGACTCCATGGATTGGCTGATTTCACTTTCTTACACATGTTCACTACACATGTCGGAAGAGACAAAACAAATGGAAGTGAAAATGACATCCATTGGTAATATCGCCCATTTAGACAAATGGGAACGGCGGAACTTGCTTTGACATTATGCAGACTCCCCGCAAGTATTACAAAAAGTTCCTTAGTGGTAAACTACTTAAGGGACCAGTTCATCCTGAGCAGATCTGGGACCAGGTAGAAGGGTTTACATTGGTGCACTCGGGTAGGCACTGCCTTGGCCACTAAAGGCAGTACTTGAAGGGAAAAGCATAGCTGTTCCATTACAGGCAAAACAATTTTTCTTTAGGATGAAAAATGTCTTATTAGGTCATTGTATGTAGTAGTAACACAATGGCACATCATCGCTCAAACTATTGTGTACAATACACAACTGTCAGAGAAATTAACTGAAAATTATGTGGGTGGAATCGGAATTAATTTGTCTTCTAGATGAGCAATAAAACCATATTCTGGCTTGCTGCTTAAAATTACATAGTAGCAGGCTTTATTCGATCAGCTGATGAGGGGTGAAAAGAGAAATATGGGAGGAAAAAAATTATCACAGGAGTGTTTACAGCTTATAAGTGTGATTCATTCACACAGGAGGTATTTCTCAACTCTTCACTCCTTCATGACAGATGTCTGATTTTTGGCAACTCTTGTACAGAGAGGATGTGTGTTTTAGCCCAGAGGCATGAGGCCTAGAAAGGCCTCTGGTTCGGATGGGTGCATGAGAATTTGGTGCAGTACCTTCTGGGGGGGGGGGGGGGGGGGGGGTTGTTAATGCATTGCAGCCCTGAACAGCTGTGCCAGATGTGACCCGGACACTTCAGCTGGGCAAAGCAGTAAATAAGTGTGCCTCCCTAAGGACAACGGTTCTGATGAACCCAAACGGTTACGTTATCCAGGATGGCAGCCATCATTCTGATGAATATTCTCCCACAGCTGGTAGATTTCGAACAGGCTTTTTATGACAATGCAAGCTTTTCAACTCTTTTGGGCAGAGAAAGCTGAAAAGGAAGTGCAACTGGAAGTTCTGTTGTTGGATTCCCAAAATGATGTTGACTGGTCATCCGTAGCAGGAATCCATGATGGCCTTGTATCCTTAGAACAGAAGGCTTTATCTTTTGGGGGGGGAGGGGGGGGGAGGAAGAGTCCCCTCGTTTCAGTGAGGCTGAGAAATCTGTAATACGTTTTGAGCGTTGTTGATTCTCAAGTATACCTGATGGAAGATAATGTTCCCAAATTAATAAAATTAGAGAGCAGCATTTTTGACGCAGTGCTACTATTTATAGTTATCCTAAAATGCGCTCGTTCTCAAAAGCTTCCCGGTGCTGGCGGAATGATGCACAGTGGGAACAATCATAAGGACCGGACAGATAGCGGGTTTACATGTTAAGATGGGTTTTTATAACGTTTATGGGAATTAATAAAAGAATAGGTTGAGCAGATCTCATTAGGAAGACTGTTCAACTCTTGCCACCCAAACCGCCTCCAGATGTTGCAGTCCGCGTTGTAGGGACGCGTGTTAGAAAGGAGCCCCTCGGCCCAAGGGACCGATCAGAGCTACAACAGATGAGTGTTTCGTAGAGGAAAGAAGGGGCGATGTTCTGAATGATCTGGTGGACACTGGTCATTGCTTTGAAGAGAATACTACAGTTCGGACGTACTTCATATTGTGTTCCTAATGTGCGCAGTTATCATCTGACGATTCAACTTTTTTGCCTTTTATAAAGCCAACAAGAGAGACTGAAGCGACGTTCATAGGTATGATTTAAGCAGGAAGTTCTTCTTGCCCTTGTCTTTTATAAAATGGGTTAGGGAGCCCTCTTCTGTGACGGGACGTGACCACGCTAACATGTCTGGCAGGCTTCCAGAGCAATGTTTGAATGTATACCAAAATGTAGAGTGATCAAACAAAAAATACGTACCCTAGGTGTGCGAGCCACCTAGAGAGCACCCTTTTGATCATTACTCTGAGGAATTATACCTTTGGTTAGTGTCCCGTGGTGTTACAACTCACCTTTCATGATGGTTCAATTGCTATTTATGCCTAGAGTGATATAGTATGTATGTTTTTGCCTGGTGTTTTAATCTGCTCTTCCGTTGTGGTAGCACCCACTTACCCACCCAGCGTTTTGAGATACATGTATTGTGGCATCTGAAACATTCTTTCTGTCGAGCAGCAAAGTTATCCAAGCTGGATTCTTTACTGTTCCACAGAACATAACCGCTGTTAACCTGAATCTTTAGGCAGGAGTGTGTTCCTCCCTTTGAAATGTTCTTCAGTCGAACCTGCGTTTGTGCTCCTCTCTGCCCTGCAGGAGATCCTGGGGTTTGGTTGCTGGGAGGTCACGCCACAAGGGTGGAGTCTGAGGAATGTGTTTGCCTAGAGAGAGGATGATAAGTCTCAACGTGACACACAACCACGGTTATCTCAGCAAAGATTACGGAGAGAAACTGTATATATGGTTTGTGTTTCAATGTTTCACCTGCCTAGCTATTAATTCTTGTGGCCTTAATGAAATGGTGTAACTATTTGCATGGGAATGTATGCATTAACATGGCAACGGTTTTACACTTCAGTCCTCTTCGTGTACGCTTTTTGCTTGAAATTCTGGCACTGGCATGTGTTGTCACTTGTCTAAACTTAATTCAGAACATTACACGAATTAGATTGGAGAGACTGTAGTATTCAAACAATCAGTGGCAAAGACAGTAGATATAGCTTTCCTATGGCCATCGTGGGTGTATGTGCTTTCTCTGCTTCACTGCTGGAATGGACTATCCTAGGCAAACTCAGTCACTTTATAACACTATATAAATCTGCCCCAAAGAGAGGTGGCAGCATGCCATCCTGCTGCTTCATCAAACACAGGCCTTATCCTGGACCCCCCCACGATTTAACAACTGCCTAAACGTCTGACACAGAGTGTGAGAGTGCATACATCAGTGTTTTAGTGGGTGTGTCCGTATGAGCACAGGTAACTCTGTGAGTGGGTGCATGAGGGTCTGATTGGGGCTGTGAGTGAGTGCATGAAGGTCTGAGTGGGTGCGTGATTGAGTGGGTGTGACTGGGAGAACTAATTGAAAGACAGAGTGAGGGGAATCGTTTTTTTTTTTGTTTTTTTTAGGCTTTTGGTGTCATGTACTAAGAATGAGTTATTTGTCTCCAATTTAAAAATGTATTTTTTTAAAAATATAATTGAACTCCCAAAGCTCAATGTGAAGGTCTACGACCTTCACACTGAGCTATCTTTTTTTATTTATGTATTTGTAATTCCCCCCCCCCCCCCTTTATGGGCTATCTGGGACCCTCAAGGGCTCCCCCACAGTCCCTCCTTTATTTATTAAATTAATTTATTATATATATATACAAAAAGCCCCTACGGATCTGGTACTGTGGTGGAAGCCTTAAGGGTTCCGTCCCAATGCCTTTGCTGCAGGGAGCTGCTTTAAAAGCAACTCCCTGCTTGCTGAAGCATTTCATTTCTGTCCACTTTGCAGGTCCTGCTGTCAAAACCTGAAGCGTTTCATGTGGCTTGGCTGCAGAGCTGCTGCCAAGCCAGAGCAAACAGCTATGTTCTGGGAATGGACAACCTCGGGACCTATCAGGAGCCGGACCTTGGTGGTAGTTGTCTCCAGGGTCATCCGTGGCTTCACGAGGGGGCCATCTGACAGGGCCTATTAATTAAAAAAAGAAGAAAAAAAAAGTTTTTTTTTTTTTTTTTTCGCCCTCTCAATTCCCCCTCCCCCACCCCTGACACGAAATCCCAAATATCGTGATTTTGCTGCAGATTATTATTATTTATTTTTTTAACTTGGGCACCACAAGTCTTTATACTACATCACCGTAAGAAATGTGTAGGAGGCACTGCTTTCTCAGTACAAGACTGCAAAGCTCTAAAACTTGCTGCAAGCCAATATTCAAAGCGTCTAAGAACATATACACTTCAGAAGATAGTTGAAAGCATACTTATTTTGAAGATAACTACTTTATCCCACAACCCTGGAAGTGAACCCAGAAATATAATTGCATCTTCAAGTTCAATCTACAGTTTAAAACCCAGAGATATGGAACAACCCAACCAGCACACTACTTTCTATATCCAGGAAAGCTAAGTAGGGCTGATAGATAGTTGGGTATTGCATAGTATTATCAATTCATATATAATCATTTTGACTTGTACTAATACCATAACACTTAGCAGTCGGCAGCCAAAAGTAAAAGTAAGCTGTCTTACATTCACATGCGACAGACATGCTACAGGTTTTGTCTGTGCTCCATTAGTGTACCCGCCATCATCCACTGAAGAGGCATGGAATAACTGAAGAGATCTGTTGTTGGACCTGTTTTTTTTCATTTTTTTTTTTTCAGAATTATCCACAAACGTTTTGCCTTCTTACTCCTATTTTTCCTGACCTGATTTTGTTGACTTTAGAACTCTGGGCGCTATACTACTGCGAACCAGTGCTAAATTACATATGCTCTCTGTCTAAAATGTATTGGTAATTGGTTTCTCCATGATTGGCATATTTATTTACTAGTAATTCCCTAGTACAGTGCACTGTGTGTGCCCAGGGCCTGTAAATCAAATGCTGCTAATGGGCTTGCAGCACTAATTGTGCCACCCATATGAGTAGACCTGTAAATGTCTCGGGCCTGCCACTGCAATGTCTGTGTGTTCAGTTTTAAACTGTCATTTAGACCTGGCAAGTATAGCCTCTTGTCATGCGCAAAGCTTCCCTTTAACTACATGTTGGTCACCCCTAAAGTAGGCCCAAGGCAGCCCCTTGGACAAAATGCAGTGTATTTAAAAGGTAGGACATGTACTTGTGTGTTTTACATGTCCTGATAGTGAAATACTGCCAAACTGGGTTTTTCACTATTGCATGACCTGTCTCTCCCTTACGGCAACATGGGATTGCCTTGAAATATCTTAAGTGTAATTTCTCATTGGGAGCAGATAGAGAAATGGTGTTTGGGGTCTCAACTCCCAATTTAAAATACAACTTTTGGTGAGGCTGTTTTTTAATTGTAATTTTGAAAATGACACTTTTTTTTTTTTTAAAGTGGCCATTTTCTTGCTTAACGTTTATGTACCTCTGCCTGTCTGTGGAATAGCAGTCTGGGTCAGGATGTCAGTTGGGCTGTCTGTGAATTCATTATAGACCAGTAGTTTCTAACCTGTGGTTTGGGGACCCCAGGGGTCCGCAAAGCCTCCTTAAGGGGGGTCCATAACTGGTTAGAAAATTAACATGAACAGATTAATAACATGTATATAAATTAAGTGGCTAATGTACAATTGGAAATTTTAAAATGTATTGTAAATATCAAGGAATTTGAAACGTGAGGCTAAAACTTATATTAATATCCTCAGATTTATCTGTGGGAGCTGTGTAGGTGAATTAAACAGAATATAGTATGGACAATGTATGGCTTTAATTGAATTCAGGAAAGCTCCAACCTTCCTATTAAAATTAAAAAAAAATATTGTTTGCAAATTAAATAAAATGTTATCATTTGTGTATGTTTGGAATGCTTGTGTCTGTATTTTTGTGTATTTTTTAGCATTTCAATTCATCAACAATGTTTATGCCGGAGTCCCAGTCTTCCAGTAATGACTCGGGGAGGGAGGCTAGGTCCTGGGATACCAATAATGATTCAGTGGGGAACCCCGGGTTCTAGTAATGATAAAATGGGGGGGGGGGGGGGCACAAAAGTCAAAAGGTTGAGAACCACTGCTCTTGACAGTCTCACAAAGGCAGCTGAGGTCTTCCTGAGCTAGAGTGGTGGGAGGAGCTGACACTTGCGCCCGAATAGAGCTGAGTTTGTCCTGACACAAAGCAGTCTCCAACCTCCTGGAGTGGGTCTGGGCTCAAGGTAGGAAAGGTAGGGTCTTGCGCACTACAAAGACTTCTCTTTGAGGTTTGCCTACTTCAAAGACAGAAATGGACAAGTACTGGACTTCTGACCCCCACGTAATCAGAATCCTACTGGACTGAGTACATTCTGCCAGGAAGAAGAGCTGGATGCTTTAGGAGGGACTGCCATTCTGCCTGTTGCTTTGTTGTGCTGGCCTGCTGCAGTGGGAGTGAAAGGACTAGACTTTTATTTCTACATATTGCTTTCCAGGGCTCTTCAAGGGCTTGAACTGAGCTAGCATCCTCTTAAGAAGTCTAAGGGACATCAAAGATTTTACCTGCCAGTGCTTGTGCTTTTCTGTTTAGAGTTCTGACTTGCAAAGTGGTGCCAATTCCAGCCCTGGGCCCTTGGAAGTGTAAGCTGGTGACCTGAAGAATTGAAGCAAGGCCTTCAGGATCAACATAGCACTTTTCTTGTGGTTGAAAAATCATCGCAGCGCCTGTTTCACTGTGGTTCCATCATCCCAGCACGTCTGGATTTTCCACGCATCGTCCCTGGGCATCAATTTCTCATCCACAAGGTGCCAAACCTCAAACTATTTCCCCCCCAACCCTCGCAGTAAGAAACCGAGGCTGCATGTCTGTAACTCAACACATCGCCTTTCCTGCACGGACAGCACTGTCTGTTTTTGATGCATACCTGGTACTTTCTGCTAAAAAGATGCCACCATTGATTCCTATAGACTAAGACTCATTTAAACCTTTAAAAAAAAGTGATATATTTACTTGTGTATGTTGGATTTTTGTCATTCTGGTCTTGTCTTGCTCAGATAAAGGCTATTTTTCTGAACAGGTTTGGAGTACTTTTGTGGTGTTTTGGTGTGTGTGTGTGTGTGTGTGTGTGTGTGTGTATGTGAGATAAGCCTCACTTCTTGAGCCAAGCTACCAAGGGGGTGGCAGGGGTTTTCTTAGCTGTGTGGTTCCCTCACCCAGACTATAGTGAGGGTCCCTACTTGAACATGGTGCAAACCACTGCCATCTGTCATAGCCAACGTCCCCTAAGCGGCACTCTCACCTACAGACCCCCAGGATCCACGCACCAACTTCAGACACCATCACTGACTTCGGAGCACCACTTGCCCTCAATGCTAGCAGTTATATCCTGAAGTTCCACATGGAAGACTACTCCCCACCCCCCTATTCCCTCCTCCTACCAACTCAGCACTCATTGAAGACCTTGGAAGCCTGGGCACTCGCCTACAGACCACCAGGACCCGTGCACCAACTTCAGACACCATCACTGACTTCGGAGCACCATTTGCCTTCATGCTTCCCAACCTTACCCTGACAACAATACCGATAGTGCACTAGGAGGAGAATCAGTTAGTTGCCTTGTGCACACTCTAGGTGGCTTATGTTGCTAATATATGTGAACAACATTATAATCAAACACAGGAGAAGGTTTTATACAGCACACATTCTGAACTCGTGATTGTGAGGTCCTCGTATGCCATAAAGAAGAAAAAAAGGGGCTAAGTGAAAGAAAATTACCCGGATCACACAGTTTAGTCACGGGGAAAGCCCAATTCAGCCACTAGATGTACATGCTTTGTTTCCCCTGCCACCACCTCACATATTCCCTGACCCAACCGGGAACCCCTACTGCCATTTTGTTGGCATCATTGCGGCCCTCAGTCACACCACAGCCCATGCTATGTGGCCCCTCTGAAAATGGTTGCGGGTACCCATACTTTAAACACATTATCATGTTGAACATACTAGTGCAGAAACGTGCTAAGTAAATTGATCACAAGAATTCCCATAAAGAGACCAGCAGAGATGCTCAAAGCGGTCAGTTTACAAAAAACAAACTGGCCTTCTTTCTCGCACACCTTTTCATGCACCAGACTGCTAAACTTTGCTTCCCACACCTCAGTGGTTATCATGCACGACAATAAAACATTTCCTACATACAATCAAAGAACAAGAATCACATTCTTCCAGTCTCCCACCCTTCGTGGCGTAGTTGTCTTGTCTTTTTAGACAAGAGCTTGGGCGCTTCACATAAGGATGTTAAGCGCCATATAAATGCTGCAGATCCTGGTAGGATTGTAAAACTAGACTAGCGTAATCTTAAACGCATTTCATTTGCAAACTAATAACATGTTCTAATTTATTTGTTGACTTCTGTACTGGAGCCTTCTGAAATAGGGCTTTAAGGAACAGACGAGTGATGCGTGAGTTTACTAAGCTATTCCATGTAGAAATATTTGCTACGGTAAAAACGTGTTTATTTTTTTCCGACGCAGCGGGAGCGTGAGAATTGATTACAGAGACAGATCATGTGCACTGAATTTTTCAGTGAGGCAGTTTCTGGGCGTGTCACAGTATCATTACCTAATGCCGTGTTTACTCTGGGTTTCTGCCAGCAGAGACGAGAACACGGAGTGTCAAAGGCTTGCCAGAGGAATTAAGAAGCCATTGTGGAACAAAATGGCGGGCCGCAGAGACATTAGGCCCTAAGCGTATTACACCTTAATAGGGAAGACGTTGTGGAGATGTTTTGTCTTAAGTTTGGAGAAAGCTTTTCAAGTGAAGAAAACGTAGCATTGAATTGGTATTGAAACGGCTACTTATGTGTGGTGCTATGCTAATAAAAAAATTTTATGATGAAACACTTTAGTAATAGTTCGATCTGTTTAAATATTGCCCCAGCATGGGCAACGTTTACAACTTGCTCTTATTTGGTGGGTGTCGCTCTTCTTAGGCTTATGTTCTATGCCAAACTGGCAAAAGCCTTTCTCTATTGACTTCAGTGGAATCGCATCTCCTAAACAGTCCTCGCCTCCAACAAAATCTTTAACGTACGTGAATTTCAGGGGCTTCATCCAAAACAATTCTACCCACTTCAAAGGCTATGGGGTATGTATGTGGGGTTTGTTTTGGCTCCGTATAAAACTCCCCTTCTTCATCCATAAACATAACAATGCATTCATTATGCTCTTTGCGAAGCAGCGCTAGCCTTTCTGGTGATGAAGTAAGATGGCCGCAGGGTGCATGCGTTGAATCAAGTCAGTGTGTTCAATCATATTGAAGGCTTTGTCTGTTTTGACTGTTTTGAGTCAACCGTTTCTCATGGGCTGCTGCACAAGTGGTTTTGGGTGCTTGGCGTCATGAAAGAAAAGGCATCTCTGGATTTTTGCAGGTGCACGGGTAACGTGCAGGTGGTTTTGGGTTTGGAGGCAGTTCCTCTTTCTCTGGTTTTTGGAAGAAGTGGCCTACTGTGGTCTGTCTGATCAAGAAGCGGATCCTTCTTGTTTAACCATATATTCCAATTTGTGTGAGCTGTGCTTTTTTTTCCCACTGTGTATAATTGTAGGCCACTGCCTTATCACTGTATTATTGTAGAATAATGAACATTAACCTTTTTAATTTTTTTTTTTTTTTAAATGGTGTTTTTCCACTTTTCCCTGTGCCTTATACAGCCTTTCAGTGCATATCCAACCAGACTTCAATAATATTAGCAAACTTGGTGTTTGTGTCGTTATTTCAGTGGCTCTCTCTAACCCCTTTTCTTCTATGCAGCATTGTTATCCTCAGTTATGCAAGGATAAGTCTTGGCCTTTCCTGCACTTTTCTCTTAATTCACCAACATTTCCTGATGCTGGTCTGCCCGTGAGATCTATTGGCTGCACTGCTTGTTTCATTTTCCTGTGACGCGTTCTCATTATCCTACCCTCTAAGTCCAAATATAGTATGTTTGTGCGCCAAATGTATGCATTTGTCATCCACAACCATTAGCAAAGCAAATGGGCCTGGCTTGCTTTCGGACTCGTGACCACATATATATATTTTTTTTTTAAATAAGCTGGCTCTAATGAAAAAAATGCATACTTTCTGTATGCAACACATCTTTGGAATAAAGAATTGTGGTGATTTACTGTACATTTAAGATGTAAAATAGCCACTCGTGCATTGCAGTAGAAGCACTCTGAGGCGCACTGATCACACGGACAAGTGGCTCCCAAAGGCTGTTGCTATTCACCTGATGCTAAGATCCACCCATTTATATTTTAAAGACTGTGTAATACTAGAATAATAGGTTGTGCAAACAGCTGTGCTATCAAGCAAGACCTAAAATAATTCCAGTGCTCTCAAACTTGAAAAAGTTACTTCCTCTTGAAAATACTGGGCAGATCGCCTAGGATTGATGTCAGGCTGACTGTGATGGAGCGCAGATCAGTTACACCAACCAGATTCAACCCCGTCCGAGGTTGTTCCTCTGGACTTAGCCTCTGAAATAGTCAGTCAGAATCCTTCAACAGGGCAAAGCAGCAGACTGTCTGAAGAAGTCCTTATGAAGTCCACTAAGTCTGTTGGTTTTTGTTGTGGAAATCTCCATGCAGGAAAAGTTCATATTAATACCCAGAAAAGCTCTCTTTCTGGCCCTATACTTTTGGCATCTTCAGCCGGTCAAGACTTTTTTTTTCTTTCTCCAGAGCTCAGAATTCTCCTGCTGAGCCAGACATCATCTTACCAATGATCCACTATATAGGATTTTGTGCTGCTGAGAAGCTTCAAGTAGGAGAAATTGGTTTCTTTGGGCCGGTGAAGTT